>NW_024080980.1:1589071-1891279 GCF_003009895.1 Hyaena hyaena
GAGAGAGAGAGAGACAACGTGAGCAGGGGAGGGTCAGAGAGAGAGGGAGTCACAGACTGAAACAGGCTCCAGGCTCTGAGCTGGCAGTCACCACAGAGCCTGACGCGGGGCTCGAACCCACGAACCGTGAGATCATGACCTAAGCAAAAGTCGGACACTTAACCGACTAAGCCACCCAGGCGCCCCTCATGGGTATTAATTTTATTCCCTTATTATCATTGATGTTGCTGTTCAAATCAACTTTTTTTTTTTTTTTTTTTGAGAGAGAGAGAGCGCACAAGCTGGAGGAGAGGGACAAAAGAAGAGAAAGCGAATCTTAAGCAAGGTCGACACTAAGTGAGAAGCCCAATGCAGGGCTCAATCCCACGCTCCTGGGATCATGACCTGAGCTGAAATCAAGAGTCAGATGCTTAACCTACTGAGCCACCCAGGCGCCCCGCTCATCCTCTTTTGAAATATCTCAGCCCATCTGCTTCCTGTTGAGCTTTATTTCCACCCATAGCACCTCAAACACCTGCTCTCTGGTATGCAGGGCAGGTTGTGAGTGTTCAGAGCCCTTGCATGGGCAGCCAGGTTTCCCTGGAATTCACTGAGGCATCTTCTGAGCAAGGGCTGGGTCCTCCTGGAATGGGGAGGTTCCAGCTAAAGGAAGTCAGTCATGGTTCCAGAAGCAGGGAGTTCCAGGAAGGGCTGAGCCTGGCCAGATTGACTCTCCCGGATTCATCCTGCCCTCCATAGATCCACCCCAATCCTGGCCTAGTAGCAGCACCAGCCCACCTCATGTCCTACGTTTTTCCTTTTTGACCCCCTCTCTTCTGCACAGCTGCAGGGATTGCTGCTGAGAAGTGCAGGTGGCAGACAGCCCGAGTAGCACTTGCTCAAATTCTCTCATGCAGAGAAAGCACTCTCCTCCTGGGGGTTAGTTACTAGCTGTTCTCCACCAGCCCCAAGAGCACCAAACAGAGAGAGCAGCACACTACAATAAGAGAAACCAGTCAAGGACAAGGCGGACTTCCCCCATATCAAAGTGGGCTGGGGAAGGAAGGCTCTGAACTCATCTTCTTTGCTCTCTTTAAGAAGCGCAAGGATTATTTGCCCCAGAAGGGGTGTGGACCCAGCCCCTGATGACAGGCAGCCAGGATGCACAGGACCTCTCTATAGGATACAATGCTGCTTCAACTTCAGCATAGAGACCTTAAAATTCATATCGTTCTGACACACTCCTAACACACAATTTAAACACACTGGACACATCTACCATTACAGCAAAAAGTGGCATCCCATTTTCAAAACATCTGCTTCTATTGTCAGCCAAGGACCAACTGTGAATCTGTGGACTTTTTGCCTGCAGCTAGACCCTCCCTGTCCTCTACCAGCCAACTCTAGGCCCATCTCCCACCCAGAAGCTTCCCCAAGTCTCTCCAAGCCTCTCCAGGCCTTCCTATTGCCCTGCTCTGAGCTTCCTGAGTCTGTAAGGGAAATATTGTTCAAGGACAAAACTGTCTCCCTACCAGACCACAAATTCCTCACAGTCAGAGTGGTTCATCTGCACACAGACTAACTGGTGGCACCCTCACAAGGCAGAAGCTAGAGAACCAGGCAGTTGATTTGCTGATGCAGCCCAGCCAGCACTGGACAAGCTGACATTTTGATGTGTCGCGGACGAAATGACACAAAGGACAAGACACACACAAAAGACAGACACAGACACAACTCCAGCCGGAGGAACAATTCTACGCAAGCCCCTCTTGCGGTTTATTTTATACCCCGATAACTGGATACAAACTGAAATCTACAAGATGCATTCCTTTACCAATTAAGGGCAAGTAGCCAAACACCTTTCAAGGACAGCGGGGAGCAAAGGGAGGAAGTGACCACAACATGTTTACTAAGAGGCCTGCTCACAATTCCAGCCTCCTCTTTACTTCTAAGGAGGGCATGTTCCCTCGTTTGCGAGCGGACCATTAAACTTGGATATTGTGTGCAGGCCTCCTGGCAGAGCATCCTGTTTGCAGGCATGCTTTGCCCAGGCAGGGAGCCCCGTGTGCAGGCACATCCCCGCGTCCCTAACCACGCTTTCTTGTGGTCACTGTCGGGCTCCCACATCTCCCCCTTTTTTCTGAGAAGCGGTAGCAAACTGTAAGGCGGTGAGAACGTGTTGTCTATCCTTTTTTAGTTGTTGCCTTCTTCGCCAGCACCGGAAGACTAAAATAATAACACAGCATAAAAGTATTATGAATAAAGTATTCACGAGAACAGTTCCAATTAGGGCAGACACATGTCCAAGAGGGTTCAAATTATTCATCCCTTTCTGTAAATCCCTTAACAGATCGGACCCAGTAATGTCAGGTAGTGTTTTGCTAAATGTAGACAAAATTTTCTGCTCTAACTCCATAATTTCCTTAGTTAGGTTTTGATACCCTGTTAATGACCGTTTCACCTTTTCCCAACCTTCACTCATGTTAAAAGGCACAGATGTTATACTAATTGAGAGGAGTTCCAATCACCTTTCAATACACTTTTTGTGGATAAGACAGTTAATTGATCCCTAAGCCATGAAACAGTATGTTGAAGATTGAGTACATCAGTTGCAAGTTGTGCATCCAGATCTCGTTGTTGTTGCCATAATAAGAGTCTTTATGCCATTCCCGTACAAAGTCTGCTGTTTAGAATCCTTGATGCAAAGCAAGTCTAGCCACGGCAGCTGTTGCAGTAACTGCAGCCACTGCAAGAACGGAAGCTATGATTAGTCCAAGCATGCGTCGGGACCGGTGAAGCAAAGTTTGTATAGCAGTCACCAAATGAGATACAGCAAAAGAGTCCGACCAAGGTCTTGTCAAATTTACAGGCAACCATACTTCGGTTCGAGTTTTAACAATCACCAATGAAAAATTAGAGTTACTGATTTGTGTTTCAAAACTTTTCCACCATGACTGATTTACACATTGTGTTAAATTACAATGATTACATGATATAGATCCCTCTGTAGCATTCCAAGTCCAATTCCCATACAGCAATGCAAAGGGGTATTTTAGACAAGCCGTAGCAGAATAGGATTTATTAACATGCAAGTTAACATGAAAGGGACCTGAACTGTCAGTCTTATCCAAAGTATAGTTTCCTGACCATATAGTGAGATTCCCTGAAACTGCCCATAATTTCCAAATATTCCCTTGAAAGTGGGGATACCCTAACAATTGCAACTGAGGGGGAACGAGTGCAAATTGCTGCCATTTTACGGTTTCATTACCGTTACCCATTAAAGTACCATTAATTCGATGCCATTTAAAAGTTTTGTTAGACCATTTTTCCAAAATTTGACCATGATCAGAGCTCCAATCTACAATAACAAATCCAGAATAATTCATGACCTTAAAGGGCCCATGACTTCGGCATCTTTCCCATTCCAAAGATTCTAGAGAAGGAATAAAAAAATTAGAAGGGCATAATGGTATAAAGGTATCAGAATGGTGACTCATCGGCGTCGTAGAAGTGTTGAATCCCCTGGTGGAAACAAGCACAGTAAAGACAGCAGGATGATAATTATTATATGTTATCCCCCAGGTATTATAAGAGTGATGATTATGCTTCCTTGTAGAGAGGCAAAAGGGATGTCCTCCGATGCACAAGGGGAGGCCCTCCACTGCAACAGTAACATTACTTATGTTATATTGATTATTATGATGATGCAAATGCTTAATTCCTCCACACGCGGGTGGTGGGAAGAATGCAGTTTCATTGGTGCATACCTGTACTTCAGGTTCACCCCAAGAGACAGCTCTCACAAGAGGAGGATTAGGAACATAAGCCCAATAAGTATATTCTATCGCTTGCGCATACATTACCTGACAGGTAACCACAGCCATCTTCTCCTCTTCTTTCCTTCGAAAATGCAATTCTGCTGCTGATAGATTTTCTTTGCTCCAAATATTCAGAAAATTTAAAGTTAGTAAGGTTTTATTCAAGATGTCTTTTGGTTTCATAAATCTCTCCTGTTCCCCCTTTTTTATTTTTTCAACATACTCACGTAAAGTACGATTAGCCCTTTCAATAATAGCTTGTCCTTGACTATTATAAGGGATGCCAAAAGTATGAATTACATGATATTGGGATAAAAAATGAGCTAATTTTGCAGATTGGTAGGTGGGTGCATTATCAGTTTTCAATTCAATTGGGACCCCCATAACTGCAAAACAAGATAATAAATGAGTAATAACAGCGTCAGCCTTTTCAGAATGTAATGCAGTAGCCCATTGGAAATGTGTGCATGTATCTATAGTATGATGGACGCATTTTTGTTGTCCAAAGGATGAAATAAAAATTACATCCATTTGCCATACCTGATTTGCTTGCAATCCTCTTATGTTGACACCTGGTGGGGTAAATGGTAAGGTAAAAGGTGCACAAATAGAACAAGAGCGAACAATAAGATTTTTTTTTTTTTTTTAGAGTTAGTATGTTGCAGACGATGCTCTTGTTTTGCTGCTTCTATAGGATAAAGTAATGCATCAATTACAGCATTTCCGAATGACAAGGGTCCAGGAAGGGCGGAATGTGCACGGATATGGGTAAAGAAAATTAATTCTGAACGCCGCAGAAGTGATCGTTGTACCTGATAAAACAATTTGTCAATATCTGTTTTAAGAGTTATAGGCAGTGAAACCTGAGGAAGCTGTAAACAAGAGAGAACAGCATACCGAGAATCTGAAACAATGTTAACAGGGAGTTGAGGAAAGTCTTGCAAAACTAAGTAAATAGCCTACAGCTCAGCAGGCTGCACAGAGCAAAACGAATGGGGAAGGCAGAAGAGGCAAGTTGACAGCAGGAGGCAGAGAAAGAGAATTAGCAGTTTTAAATTTTGTGAGCTTAGACAGAAGAGTAGACGTAAGGTTTGTTAGGCAGTCTATATCAGTCTGGAGAAGACAAGGAACTTCCCCGAAACAAAAGGAGTTTCGGCAGCTGCTTGGGAATATTCCTTAAAGTCCCCGTCCCGAGGTAAACCAGCCACAGTTGGCTTCAATTATAGCCATTAATCTGGGAAAAGAATGAGTGAGAAGCCCTCAACATTTACTAGAAAGAGGAACAGAGAACAGGAAAGAGTTAACATCCCCTTCAGTCTAAATTTATTTCAGCCAGACCAATAAGGTTCCCTTTATGAGGTTTTTCTGGATATTGGTTGGGCACTCTTTTAGTGAGGCAATGTCACAAAGACAAAGGGTTGGGGGTGCCCTCTCTAATGAGGAGACCAGTCAGATGTCAGTTTGGTCGTGTCCCAAAAGAACTTAAGGGATGCTTAGGTGTAGTGGTCTCAGCTTTGGAAACTATTCCGATGCCACCAGAGACTGTATGCCGTTTACCACAAAATCGCAGGCAGGCACAGTCAGACTCCATAGGCTTTTTGGGACCTTAAGGGTGCCCACCCGTGGAGCCACAGAATCAAACCCAGCAGGCAAGCCAGACCGAATTGCATATTCACATCTATATATATACTAGAGGTTACTATATTCCTTGTCACAGAAATTCTACAGAGAAGACTAACAATGACAATGACAAGCAGGACAAAACAGATACAGAAGTGGCCACAAAACAGGTTGATGAGTTTGCTGAAGGGCCAACCGACGTTTCGGTGTGCCCTGGGGGAGAGAAATAGCTGCGTCCAGCTTTTCATTTAATCCCCCAGACAGAAGCACATGTGCATTTAAGGATCCAGATGATAAGTTGATTTACCTCATTTTTTCCTAATAACAAAAATGGGAGTGCTCGAGGAACTTGAGCAGTGGCCACTAGTTTTCCGACGGAATGGTTACTGAAGCCCCCATGGGAGAGAGAAGATAAGTATTTCTGCTATACATTCTCCAGCCAATAGTGAAAGTGTAACAGAAGTAGCAACCATAATTAAAATTTCTCCAACAAAATCAGAGTCTATAACTCCAGGAATTATGGCTAGGCCTCTTAAAGCTGCGCTGCTGCGGCCCAATATTAAACCAAAGGTGCCTTTAGGCAATGGGCCAAATATGTTTGTTCTTAATTTATAAATGCCACCTCCCGGAGACAAAACATTTTCAGAGAGAGGCAAATCAGCAGCCGCACTCCCTGAAGTTGCAGAGTAAATCTGACACCATTAAAGGTTTAGCTATCCCTGATGTAGCAGTCATCTCTAAGGGTTGTTGGAAAACAAAGGGGTTTACCTGAGGAGTGGGAGGCGTAGCCATGGAGTCCCCAGCATTGTTTTAACAATTTCCGCCCTTGGAGGGCTTCATAGCCTGAGCCAAAGCAGTAGCAAAAACAGCAGCATTATGTTCAGTTCCCCCCACTCCTGAACAAGCTCTAATATATTCACCTATAGAAGCTCCCTGCCCTTTTAAAGGGCCCAAAACATGTTTACATTCCGGGTTTGCATTTTCAAAAGCAAGTGTCTGCAAAAGTATCTCAGAGATTTCATCACGTCCAACATCCCGCTCAACAGCCACCCACAATCTAGCAAGAAAATCAGGATAGGGTTCATTGGGTCCTTGTAAAGTTTTTTGTAAAAGAAGGCTGAGCGTGGCCAGTAGGTACAACACGGCGCCAAGCCCTAAGAAATACCTGGCGCACCTGCTGTAAATCCTGGTCGGAAAATTGAGCCTGTTCCCTCAAGGCTCGAAATTGTCTCTCTCCCATCAATTTATCCTCCAGAGGACCAGGAGGGTTCTGTCCCTCATTAATTTGAGCCTGCTTTCCGGCTTCCTCTTCCCACCAACTCCTTAATTGCAGAATGCAATGCAAGTGCTTGAGTGATAGCACTACATAGAGTCCACAATTTCAAAGGAATTATGTTACCCTTCTGATGCTGTTGCTGTAATTCCTTCTGTATTAATTTCCAGTCCTTTAAGTTTAATTTTACTTCGGGTTGGCACTTAAACCCATAACAATGCTGCTCCACAAGGCGGAATAACTCAGATAAANCAGAGTGGTTCATCTGCACACAGACTAACTGGTGGCACCCTCACAAGGCAGAAGCTAGAGAACCAGGCAGTTGATTTGCTGATGCAGCCCAGCCAGCACTGGACAAGCTGACATTTTGATATGTCGCGGACGAAATGACACAAAGGACAAGACACACACAAAAGACAGACACAGACACAACTCCAGCCGGAGGAACAATTCTACGCAAGCCCCTCTTGCGGTTTATTTTATACCCCGCTAACTGGATACAAACTGAAATCTACAAGATGCATTCCTTTACCAATTAAGGGCAAGTAGCCAAACACCTTTCAAGGACAGCGGGGAGCAAAGGGAGGAAGTGACCACAACATGTTTACTAAGAGGCCTGCTCACAATTCCAGCCTCCTCCTTACTTCTAAGGAGGGCATGTTCCCTCGTTTGCGAGCGGACCATTAAACTTGGATATTGTGTGCAGGCCTCCTGGCAGAGCATCCTGTTTGCAGGCATGCTTTGCCCAGGCAGGGAGCCCCGTGTGCAGGCACATCCCCGCGTCCCTAACCACGCTTTCTTGTGGTCACTGTCGGGCTCCCACATGATGGAGGAGCCCCTTTGGCCCTGCCTCATCCCCTGCCTCACTCTCAGTCTCTTTCTCTCCTATTCTCTGTCATCCTTGGGCAAATGTCACTCCATTCTGGGCCACCCATGACAGGGTCAGTCGGACCCTCTCTGGGGTCTCAAAGTTGGAACTCATAAAACTACAAACTTACCCCCCAGTTTAGAAGTTCTGGTAAAGTCCATGTTTACTTACTTTGATTAGATGTCAGGCCAGACCAACTTCTTCCTATCATGCTCCATTGACGGCACAACAGGAAGGAAATTTTGCTCATCTCACCTCTTCCATTTCCTCTTTCTGTGCTGCCCCCACCGGCTGGTCCCTTCCAGACGTGTGTTGTCTCTCCGTTTGTGCATCTGCCCAGCCTGTCCTGTTCAGGGCCCTGGGAGGGGGCTGCTTTCAGATGGGGGGGGGGTGTGGTGGGACATTTGTAACCTTTGTACCACTTACCAGTCCCTTGCTACAAACATAGTTGTTTGAAATCAATGCACTTATTCATTTATCAAAATATCTTCAACCACATATTACATGTCAGATTTAACATAGTGGTTCTCCAGATGTTTCCTCTGTGGGTTAGGCAGAGCTGAGATTATCACACCTATTTTGTAGACAAAGTTGCCAAGGCTCAGAGAAGGAAAGTGACTTGCACTGAAGCACACAGTTGACAGAAACCACCAGGGCTTTCTGGCTCCTATGTCCATGTTCTCTTGCCTACAATATTTGTGAATATTCTATTTGGTTCTTTTCTCCTTCCTACTCTCCAACCCTTCCAACTCAGATCTAGTTAGCTATTCCAGGACAGAAGTTATTTCTCACTCATCTGAGGATCTCTCACACCCATAGCCCAGCAGGTGATGGACACACTGCAGACACTCAATAAAAGTTAACTGAGGGAACATACGCTTCATTGTAGGAAGTCTTCCCAAGAACTACCTCCTCTTATCTAAGGCTGGTCCTAATGTTTTTTGTACACAGACCCCAGTCCCTGAGACTTCTGTCTATAGAAGAAGGTCCACACACCGTGAATGGTTGATTTATAGGTTGTCTTTTTAAACCTAAAGGTTCCCTCTCCACCTCCATCTTTTTGCTTTTCCTTGAAACTTATTTATTGAGGAAACTGGTTGTTTGTCCCATATGTCAGGTTTCCCGTGGTCTAGGCTCCACTGATTGCATCCTTGTGGAGGTGTTGAACACATTTCTCTGCCCTCCTGTTTTTCTGTAAATTGGAAGCTGGAGGTCTGATCAGATTTGCCTCTGATACTTCACAGGCGGTGCTATTCAGCCATTGGGAGGTGTGTACTGTGTGGCTGTTGCTCTTCTTGCAAGCTGAGCAGCCACTGATGCTCAATGCCAAGGCCCATTCATTCCTTAGCAGTTGCACAATGGTGGCTGGTTTACCTCTGATGACTTATCCTCTGATGACTCTCCTCTTGCAGACTCTCAACGCACCCCTGACCTTCTGTAGCACCTTTCTCCTAAATGGCTTCTTAGATACGGGCATTCCTTGGCACTTAAGAGATAGCATGAGCTCCATCCAAAATAGTTAGGGGGCTACTCTTGGGGGACAGGAGGCTCCTTGGTCATCACAGTGTGTGCCCTGACTCCTCCAACCAAAAGAGGTGAAGTCAAGTGTAGCTCAGTGCCAGCTGAGGCCACCGAATGAAACAGGGTTACGCCCAGCAGGAGGTTGCCTCTGCTAAAATTCCCAGCATCTTGTGCTGTCACAGTCACTTCTAGCTCTGAGTGTTTGCATCCTTGAACACTCCAGTCCACTCACAGCTCACCTCTCCCAGCTGTTCCCTGGCCCTCCAGATACAGATATGGGACTTGGCCCTGTGACTCTGTCTCCTCGGAGTCACTCACCATTCCATTGTGAGCATGACAGATATTCCTTAAGTTTGGGGCCATGGTTGAATTTCAACTTGGGCCCCCCCTCTTTCTTCCAGACGCTTCTCATTCTGACTCTCTTTCCCACAGATACACTCCCCTCGTTACAGTGAAGATCAAGACTCCCAGCCAGAGTCTTGGGGTCCATGGGGTCCAGAGGCAGAGGGACATGGTAATGGTGAGTCCAAGACGAGCAGGGGCACAGGCAGCCCCAGCCACACCCTCACCTGTCAAATGACATATCCAGTGCCCTGCAGGGGCTGAAGGTGTCTGTGGATCAGAATGAGCCTGGATTGGAGGGACTGGTGACCAACAAGAAGGCAGGAAATGACATCTAAGTGAAGACCTCCATGGACAGATGCCGCCAAAGACCAGGTGGCACAGTGTTTGCTTGAACTTGGCACTGACTGAATCTTGTAGAAGTGACGTGGTTCTGGGAAATGGGTGACCCTCACAGTGACCGAGGCTTATTTTTCAATATCCTGTGGATTAGGGTCTCAAAGCAGAAAATAAGTTATTACAGAAAACTATGACCATGTTTTCTTGTACACTTGAGTATGTGGCCAAGAGCCAGTGGCATTTTGGGAATCCAAGGGCATAGCTTCCACAGCAGGCACTTTGGTGGTCCTCCAATCCGTGGCCTCAACCATGGCAGGCACTTCCATGGTCCTCCGATCCTGTGGCTTCACCCGCGGCAGGCACTCTGGTGGTCCTCCGATCCTGTGGCCTCACCTGCTCAATATACGCTGCTGACTTCCCACTGGCAATGCCCACACTGCCTCCTCCGAGGGCTTGCTCTGGCTAACAAGGCCTGTTTTGCCCCTGCCCAGCCTGTGGACCCCCATCCCCTCAAGACTTCTTAACAAATGACTGGGGTGAGTTGGCAGAAAACTGCCCCACCACCCTGAAGTGTGTGGTGTATACTATCCTGAGTTTCTCCAGTGGGATTAACTAAGTTCTAGCTACCCACAGGGTAACAGGGGTAACATACTCGTTATTGGCATCCTTCCCTCCCCTGCCTCACTTCCCTACTTTCCTGCCTGTGTCTTCTAAATAAACTACTACTTGAACCACAAGACCTTGCCAATAGCCGACCTTCTTAGACTTATAGAAATGGCAATTTCATATAGAAACTATGAAATTTACATTTCAATCCTTTGTCTCAGGGTCTGCCAATGACAATTATCTACATACTCTATCCAAGGATTGCCCCCACAAATTGCCACCAAGACACCCTTAGGGAGAGTCATTGGAAACAGCTGCTAAACGAAATCAGGAGGCTGAACCCCTTGAGATCTACAGAGGACCCTCTGCCTGCTCTGGCCCCCCAGGACAGCGGGTCCTAGAAGAGGTGGGGCAGAATAAAGCAGAGGCTGCTTCAGGATGAAGACATGCTCCACCCAAATATTGCACATTGGAGTGGGAAGTGTGGCCACAAAATGAGGAAACCATAGTAGATAAAAAAATGCTATAACTGGAAATGTGCTAGAATGTTTGGAAGCAAACGACCTGGGTGTGAGCTGAAAATCTGGAAAGAAGAACATCTGGCTGAGATCAGGAAGTGACATTTTCAAGCCCCAGGGGCCTATTTGGCCTTATCCTGGTCCTCCCTCCTGGAAAACTCAATCCCTCCAAAATAGAAGGCTCTGGACATAGAGAGAGGCTCAAGAACACTTTGACTAAAACAGAACCCAGAGCATAAAAAGCACTTTCACATCTCGGTTAGCCACCCAGAAAATTAATCTGGCTCCAAGGCTCCAACAGTGGGGGCCACCCTGCTAGACAGCAGGGCAGAAGCAGAATTGGGGTTAGAAGGCAAGGCTATTTTCACAGAGCAGACGCTTTCCCCTGTAACCCACTGAAGGAAATGCATTTTACCTGGCAGTCCATAACTCAAGATTCACAAAATAATAATTATGCTAACTAATCCCAATTACACTTTGATATTTTCTACTCTGTTCTATTTCATATTTTCTAAATGCTGGACGTGGCCTATTAACTGATTTCATAACCCGCTTCTGGGTGGTGACCTACACCACTTGAAATACTGCCCTTGAGTGTATCCAGAAATAAAAGGGTGTGGACCAGGATTGCTGAGCTTTTCCTAAATACTTTGTATTTACGTCAGCCCCTGTGTTCCATTCACGGCTTCAGGGATTGCTGGGCTGACCCAGGAGAACCTCTCAAATTTCTATAAAACGAAAATGATTCCTATCTCCTAATCCACTAATTCAAAACCGGATTGCTACCACTTCCACATTCTTCCCACCTTTTTAAAAAATCTTACTGTTGTATTTATTTATTTATCATTTTGAGAGAGAGAGAGAGAGGGAAAGGGAGTGTCTGTGAGTGGGGGAGGAGCGGGGGGGATCCAAAGCGGGCTCGGCACTGACAGCAGAGAGCCCAATGCAGGGCTCGAACTCACAAACCATAAGGTCATGGCCTGAGCCAGTCACTTAACCAAATGCACCACCCAGGCACCCCCTGCCTTTCACATTTTTGCAACATCCCCATACCACCTATACTATGTATTATTGTATGAATATTCTTTCTAAGTCAACTCATCACTTTTTTGAACCTTAAATATTCATACCAGCCCTGTCTTATGGAATACTTTTGGTAAAATCAAAGCTTTAATGCTATTCCCCAATGCAAAATAAAACAAAACCACAATTATAAAATAAAGTATGCCTTCTGTGTTCCCCCTAAATCATTCAGCCAGTGGCCCTCTGTGGTCTGCTCCTTTCACAAGAAAACCATCTAGGCTCTGCATAGCTCAAGCTGTCTATAATCCCAGAAAGGTGTCATCCTTCTGTCTGTCCACCTATCCAATGATAATCAGTACCATTATTATGGCTAACAGCACTTCAACTCATTCATCTTCATACCAACCCTATGAAGTATTAGGTTCACCCCATTTTCCAGATGAGGAAGCTGAGGTATAGAGAGATCAGATAGACTTGCCCATAGCTAAGAAGTGATGGAGCCAGGTTTTGAACCCAGGCCATCTGACAACGGAGCCTGTGTGCCTGACTACTGCATTGTACTACCCTCTGCCAACCCTACTGTTATCTCTTTTCAGAACTTCCTGGACTGCCCAGCCCAAAGGTTTGTTCTTCTCTGGTCCCCAAAGCATTCAATTCTTGTCTGTTTAATTCATTTGGGGGTTACTCATAAACTACTTGGAGATACTGCTTCTACCCCCAGGCTGGGGCTTCTTAAAAGGAAGGCTACATCTTGTTCCTGGGTATTTCTGCATCTAGCAGCCTGTCAGAGGCACTGCCCACCTTCAGTTAGGTGTCTGTTGCACCCTGTGACCTTTGCTTCTTGTTTAACAAACACCTGGCACTTTTTGCAAGTTACAGTTCACAAGCTCGTTTCCAATGAAACCCTAGGAATAGTCAGGGGGAAGGGGAGATGAGACGGAGGCAACAGAATCAAGGAGTCTTAACCTGGGGTACACAGATCCCCAATGGGCCCAGCCTAGTGTGCAGGAGATCCACATACTTAGATAAAGAACAAGATTAGATCCTTATTTTCGCTGACCTCTGATGGAAATTCAGCATTTCCTTCAAACAGAATGTGATACATGACTTGTCACCAGTGAAGTCACTGATCATTTTATTCACATCACTAGTATAGCAGACATCTCAAAATATTTACACTCATCACTTTCTGAAAATTCTGTTTCCAGACCCACTTGTATTTAGGACATCAATAAAGAAGCACATAGATAGTGCATGCCTTGCCACAATTGAAAAAATATTGTGGTAGCTGTGTTTTAATGAGATCAGCAGTTCTTGGCAATTTAATAAGGTCAGCAGTTCTCTAGGATTGGTAATCTTATGTATTTTTCCCTCCCCCATTCCCCCTTATGTATTTTATTTTATGATTTTTAAAACAGTATTCTCAGATGGGTCCATAGGCTTCACCAGACTGCCAGAGGAAGCTGTGGAACAAAAGAGGTTAAGACACTACACAGAGAATCATGGTTTAGGGCTGGGTTTGGGGCTAGACAGACCCAAGTTGAAACCTTAATTCTGCTATTTACATAAGCTAAACTACTGGGCCTCAGTTCCCTCACTTCTAGAATGGGGATCACTATCTACCTCAGTGGATTAGCATCTAGTACCTGACTAAAGCTGATGTCCAAACCCAGCCTGGACTGCCTAGTGGGGCAGACAAAGCCTGGAGATCGGAGAGCCCTCAACTGGGGTAGGGTCCAACCTTCCTTGGGCTTCCTGACTTCCCTTCAGGGAAGTCATTTGACCCCTCTCAGCCTGGCTGAGCCCAGATTTCTGTAGCAGGACAGAAAGACTGATTTCAGGTCCTACTGACATACTCTATCCCATTCCTGAGCCCAGAATCTTCACCTCACTCCCAAAATTGGCTGACACTATGAGGTCTCCAGGAAAGGCCTGTGATTTCCCACCTTTAAGCATTGACATGCGTATCCACATTTGTCCACTAGGGGGAGCCAGTTCACATTCTCAATCCTTCAGCCCCAAAGGCACAGCCAGAACTGTTCCTTCTGAGCTGAGAATGTTCCCTGGTCTTGCTTCGCTTTTATTTTCCAAATTGAGCCTGACATTCAAAAAAGCACCCACTATGTGCTTCTTTCCAGTAACCTACTACTCTAAGAATGGTGGTGATTATCCTGACTTTTAACATAGGTTAACTTTACCTGCTCTTAGCCTTTATTTAAAAACAGTCATAAAGAATATATTCTTAGAAAGTGAAGATGACACAAATGGAAAGATATTCCATGCTCATGATTGGAAGAATTCATATTGTTAAGAATTCCATATTGCACAAAGCAATCTACGGATCCCTATCAAAATACCAATAGCATTTTTCACAGAACTAGAACAAATAATACTAAAATTTGTACGGAACCACAAAAGACCCAAAATAGCCAAAGCAATCTCGAGAAAGCAGAACAAAGTTGGAGATATCATGATTCCAGATTTCAAGATACACTACAAAGCTACAGTAATCAACAGTCTGGTACTGGTACAGAAATAGACACACAGATCAATAGAGCTGACTAGAGAGCCCAGAAATAAACCCACAATTAGATGGCCAATTAATCTATGACAAAGGAGGCAAGAATATACAATGGGGAAAAGACAGTCTCTTCAATAAATGGTGTTGGGAAAACTGGTCAGCTACATGCAAAAGAATGAAGCTGGAGCACTTTCTAACACTATTAACAAAAATAAACTCAAAATGGAATAAAGACCTAAATGTGAGACCTGAAACCATAAAAATCCTAGAAGAGAGCACAGGAAGAAATTTCTCTGACATTGGCTATCAATAGACACATTTTTCTAGGCATGTCTCCTAAGGCAAGAGAAACAAAAGCAAAAATAAACTGTTGGGAGTACATCAAAATAAAATACCTTTGCACAGCAAAGGAAACCATCAACAAAACAAAAAGGCAACCTACTGAATAGCAGAAGATATTTGCCATATATAAAAAATGTATAAACTCAATACCAAAACAAACAAACCAATTAAAAAACAGGTAGAAGACTTGAATAGATATTTTTCCAAAGAAGGCATCCAGACGGCCAACAGACACATGAAAAGATGCTCAATATCACTCAACATCAGGGAAATGCAAATCAAAACCACAATGAGGTATCACCCCACACCTGTCAAAATGGCTAAAATAAAAAAGACAAGAAATAACAAGTGTTATAAGGATGTGGAGAAAAAGGAACACTCGTGCACACTTGATGGGAATGTAAATTGGTGCAGCCACTGTGAAAAAACACTATGGAGGTTCCTCAAAAACATAAAAATGGAAATACTATATGATCCAATAATTCCACTACAGGGTATTTGCTCAAAGAAAATGAAAACACTAATTTGAAAAGATACATACACCACTATCCACTATGTTTACTGCAGCATTATTTACAATAGCCAAAATATGGAAGCAACCTAAATGTCTACTGATAGGTGAATGAATAAGGAAGATGTGGTGTGTGCGCGCATGTACATATATATATATATATATATACATATATATATGTTTATATATGTATACAAAAACAATGAAATATTAAATACCCATAAAAGAGGATGAGATCTTGCCATCTGTGACAACATGGAGGGATCTAGGGTATTACGCTAAGTGAAATAAGTCAGACCGAGAAAGACAAATCCCATATGATTTCACTCATATGTGGAATCCAGAAAACAAAACAAATGAGTAAATATACAAAAAGCAGAATTATACCTATAAATACAGAGAATTAAGGGTTGCCAGAAAGAAGGGAGGGGTGGGGAATGGGCACAAAATGGGTGAAGAGGATGGGGAGATACAGGCTTCCAGTTAAGGAATGAATAAGTCACAGGAGTAAGAGGTACAGCATGGAGAATACAGTCAATGATATTGTCATAACATTGTATGGTGACAGATGGTAGCTATACTTGTAATTACTTGTGTAATTTTGCTTGCCCTAAAGTCACAAATATTTTCTCTTTCATTTTCTTCTAGAAATTTTATAATTTTTGGTCTTACACTTAGGCCTATGATTGATAAACCTATATTAGCAAAGTTCAGAATGCTATTCAAAAGGGGGTTCTGTTGATGTACATTTTGGAAGAGGTCAGAGTTTACATCCAGTAAAACTTTTAAGATATATAAGGAGGGTCATAGATTCTGTGCATGGAGTCAGATGCTACTGACTTCTGCTAATTCAGAGTTGATCTTGAAGAATAAATGACACGAAGTTCTGGAGATGACGGGACCTGCTTTCCTTTTTGCCCTCTCCCTTTGATAGGTGTATATCCACAGGATATAATCAGTAGGCTATATAGATGTCTTTCAATGCTCTATGTAATCTTGGCTTTGTTCCTCTACTCTTCAGAGGCTCATTTGTTTGGCCTTTCAAAAATTAAGAGTTGGGAGTGAGGCTTATTTAATATAACATGACAAGCAAACACTAAGTCGTATAAAAAATACATAAGAGTTCATCTTACACTCAGGATAATTAATTTGTAATTAATAGCTTTTTAAAAGTTTATTTATTTATTTTGAGAGAGAGAGCAGGGAAGAGGCAGAGAGAAAGGGAAAGAGAGAGAATCTCAAGCAGTTTCCATGCCAGAGTCCTCACACGGGGACTCAATCTCACGAACTGTGAGATCATGACCTGAGCTGAAATCAAGGGTCAGATGTTCAACTGACTAAGCCACCCAGGTGCCCCCAGTAATTAAGAACTTTTAATAACTGTCCACCAATATCCCTACCTGAACCATTGATGAACCCTACCTGATGTACTGTTCCTCTCTTATAAAGAAACTGGAATTCTTCTTAAATTTTATGGATATCTTTTTCTATCTACCTTGAATTACAGTTAAAATTCCTGAGCTATTCTATTCTTCCTTTACAGAGGTAAGAGACAACTCCTTGGTTTGTAAAGCCCCAGTGGCATCCCTAGTTGCATTAGGCCTTTTTCTAGAATCCCCACAGGTTTTACAATGGGTCTCTCTAGTTTAAAAATCCCAGTTCCAAGGATTAGAACTAGAAAAAGGATATAAAACCTAATGTTCTTAAAGATGGAAGAGTTCTTTATATTCCAAAGCAGTTCACACACACACACACACACACACACACACACACACACACACGTCAGGAAGGATCCATGTCTTAGGTAGTCTTTAGGCAGCATAATTTTTATAGTGTCTAGCACATTGCATCCCAAAGGTGGAATATGCAGCTAAGAACTCCACAGCCAATGTTAAAGTCTATTGTGTACCAATTAGTCAGTGGCCATGAGTACCACTGCCGATCACTTGAAGGAGAGAGCTGTAGTGGAAAGGGGCAGGGAAGGAAGACCTTCATAATACGCAGCAGGAAACTATGGTGGTAAGCAAGGTGAGGACTTGAGAATCCTGGTTTTACCCTAGCAGTCTCCCATCTCATACACTAGACCTGAAGGTTATTTATCTGGCATCTCCATACGCCCTACAAAATTTCTTTGTGGTCTTCACTTAGTCCATCTTGAATGCCACACAGTAATTCCCTTTTCTTACTAGGACAAAGTTGCCATGATTTGTATCCAAACTTACCTTGTTTGCTACCAATTTTGATGTAGTTGTGGCTTGTCACTCTTGTATCCTCGAGGATGGTCTAGAGCCCCACAGAATCATGGGGATGGTCAAGAGAATGTCATAAGACTCCTAGGCTCATTCTTGAAATTCCTTTTCATATCCTGCTAGAACATATGTGCTCTATAGTGACCAGGGTGACCTGGGCTGCAAAGGAACCCAAGATTTAAGTGAGTACTTGACAATAAGGAAGCAAGAGACAAGTAAGAAAGCTCTCAGGGTTGGAGTAACACTATTGGAATACCAGCTATATAATAATATTGACATGGGCTGAGTCCCCAAATCTGGTAGATTGTAGAATTGCAGCATTAGAGTTCATCTTGGTCCTTGATCCATTAGAGTTCATCATCTCCTTGGTAGAGCCTCAGGCCACATAAAGCCTGCTTGCTGAAAAGTTTTATATAGTTTCGATTAGTACCATAATTTTGCTTCTGTTTCACCATATTTGGAGGTTGGAAGAGATGTGTGGTTTGTAATTTAGACACATGTTAGAAAACTTGTCTCATAAAATGAGAAAATTAGTCTGAGTCTATCTTTTCCCAGGAAGGAATGCCTTTCTGAGTTCTGACTGTGGTAGCATCTACCGTCCAGTAGGGGTCGCCTCAAGGCTACCCAAAGAATAACAACTCTGGCTGTGGATGCTCCTCCCTAATGCTGGGTGGGACCATCTCTTCTAGAGTGCTTTCTGGCATTACTAGTGGTGGAAGAAAGGCAGTGCACACAATGAAAAACTAATACATTGCAAACCCCAGGTGCATGCCAAGCATTTTTCATTCTATCACGCTCCTTCATTCAATTGTATGTTAAGATGCTGGCTCTGATGAACAGGGAGGGGAGGAGGGACTTGGGAACCATAAGTCACCCATCTTGGTGGAAGCTATAAAAACACAGGACAGAAGAGCAACCTGTTAGTGTCCAGGCAGCTTTTCTATATTGGGGCTCCATTTTGTAGGCTCTGTGGTTGTTCTTCACGTTGGAAAGTGATAAGGGGCTGGGGATCGGAAGAGGGTGCTTATAAATATATTCACAGAGCAGATTGCTTCATCTCAAGCATTTCCCTTTACACACTTCAACTGCTTTAACTTACAATAAGCAAAACTTTCTAGACAGAAATTCATACTTGTAAATCCAATACCCTAGGCATATAAATATTAGGAACCCAAAGGTATCTTAGATGTTTCAAAATATTAAGGATAATATAAGGTTTCATCTTAAAATAAAAAAATCTGTATTGCTCAGACATTTCAAATAAGCTACAAAGCTACCAGTCCAAACCCATCCTCCTGTGACAGATCTATAAAATATCAAATGTGCAGGGGCACCTGGGTGGCTCAGTCAGTTAAGCGTCTGATTCTTGATTTTAGCTCAGGTCATGATCTCGAGGTTCATGTGATCAAGCCCTGCATCGGGTTGTGTGCTGACAGTGCAAAGCCTGCTTGGGATTTTCTCTGTCCCTCTCTCTCTGCCCCTCCCTTGCTCTGTCTCTGCTTCTCTCAAGATAAATAAAATCTTTTTATCCTTTTTTAATGCCTTTTTTTTTTTTTTTTTGAGAGAAAGAGTGCAAGCGGGGGAGAGGCAGAGAGAGAGGGAGACACAGAATTTGAAGCAAGCTCCAGGCTCCAAGCTGTCAGCACAGAACCCAGCATGGAACTCAGACCTGTGAACCATGAGATCATGACCTGAGCTGAAGTCAGAGGGCTAACGAACTGAGCCGAGCAGGTGCCCCAAAAAATAACATTTTTTAAAAACATCAAATATGCAAAGCTGCTTTCTTTTTTAAGTTTTATTTATTTATTTTAAATTTTTTTTTTATGTTTTATTTATTTCTAGGAGAGAGAGAGAGAGACAGCGTGAGCAGGGGAGGGTCAGAGAGAGAGGGAGTCACAGACCGAAACAGGCTCCAGGCTCTGAGCTGGCAGTCAGCACAGAGCCCGACGCGGGGCTCGAACCCACGAACCGCGAGATCATGACCTAAGCGAAAGTCGGACGCTCAACCGACTAAGCCACCCAGGCGCCCCTATTTATTTTAAATTTTTTAATGTTTTATTTATTTTTGAGAGAGAGAGAGACAGCGTGAGCAGGGGAGGGTCAGAGAGAGTGGGAGACACAGAATCCGAAGACAGACTCCAGGCTCTGAGCTAGCTGACAGCACAGAGCCGGACACAGGGTTCGAACCCACGAACCGTGAGATCGTGACCTGAGCCAAAGTCGGATGCTTAACCAACTGAGCCACCCAGGTGCCCCTATTTATTTATTTATTTTTGAGAGAGAGAACACACACACAAGTGGGAGAAGGGCAGAGAGAGAGAGAAAGGAAAGGGAGAGAATCCTAAGTAGTCGCACTGTCAACTCAGATGCCCAGCCTTGAACATATGAACATTGAGATCATGACCTGTGCTGAAGTCAGATACTTAACTGAGCCACCCAGGTGCCCCAAAGCTGCTTTCTTAACACACACACACACACAAATATTAATACTATGGGTCTCTTCTCTTTTATATTTCTATAATTTATTCTAAGGTTAGAAGATGTTTACCCACCAAAAGAAAGCAATTAGCATACCAGTGAACTGAAGCCATTTATTAATAGATATTTGGGCTGTGATGTTGAGAATCTTATTTGAGACCCCATCTTGCAGCCCTAACTCTATATATGATTACGTTAATGCCTTCATAATATCATGGGGGTAATAATCGGGCGAAAAGATATATCTGGGATTTGCTTTAAAATACTCCGGGGGGTGAGGAGGAAATATACACCTAACTTAAAAAAAATAGAGACGTGATCACCTAGTCCACTTCTCCTGGGTCAAGCTTTTCTCCCTAAAAGTCTGCAGCTCCTAGCCAAGTTGATTACTTGATGGAGTTTTGAAATTAAGAAGTAAAGATATGTAGCTATATCTAGAGACCCTTGAATTTGAGGTTCCATAGTAATTTCTTCTGCATTTAATTTTAAGACACAAAGACCTGATGAAATTTTGTTCTGTCATATTCCTATGACTATATAACTCCTAAGGATCTTTAAAATTAGACCCAGTTGAGTTTTGGATATTTCACATGGCTTTCCCAACTCAAGGTCAGAACTTACAGTTTCATTCCACTAATACACGCTTTGTGTCAGAAAATGTCTACAAACTGTTGTTTTTTAACAGTTTCTGTCATCTTCATGATACCAATAAGTGGGTTCAAATCAACAGGATTGAGTAACAAACTCCATAGTAATGCCCAACAGTGTTCCCAACGTAGGTTCTTAATTCTGTAATTGAACTTCCTTTTCTTTTATACTGAAATTATTGATTCCTAAAATAATACACATCATCACTACATTTATTTGTATCTAATACAAAAAATGGTTTAAAATACAATATTAATATAATCAATAAAGCTACAGAATAAAATCCAATATTTTTATGCAGTTCCTTTTTTAAAAAACTGTGTCCCAAACAGTCACTACTTAAAGTCACTCCTGTGACTTCACGTGGTGGTCAAACCATATTTGAGAGCTGCACTGTCCAACAGTGTGGCTGCTAATCATATGTGATTATTGAACATTTGAAATGTGACGAGTTTAGGGCAAATGGGTGCTCAGCCGCTTAAGCATCTGACTTCAGCTCAGGTCATAAATCTCATGGTTCATGAGTTTGAGCCCCATGTTGGGCTCTGTGCAAACAGCTCAGAGCATGGAGCCTGCTTCAGATTCAGTGTCTCCCTCTCTCTCTACCCTTCCCCCACTCATTCTCTCTCCCTCTTTCTCTCAAAAATAAATAAACATTGAAATGTGACTAGTCTACATTGAGAAGTGCTGTAGCATAAAGCACATGCCAGATTTCAAAGACTTGGTACATATAAAAGAATGTAAATATCTTAACAATTTAATGTTAATTAATAATTTAATAATGATTATTATCTTGACAATATTTTCACTACTTTGGATTAAATATATTAATAAAATTAATTTCCCGTTTCTCTCTTTTCTTTAATGTGACCATTAGGAAATTTTAAATTACATTTGTGGCCCACCATCTATTTCTACTGAACAACACTAGTCTAGAGTCAGTCATACATGTTGCATGTGTGGCAATGGAATTCTTAATCTGATGGACTGATTGGGGAGGTTTTTTTCCAATTTGACAGCACTGGATATCTACGGTCTTAAAAGATGAAGACTTTCTGCTATTTAACTATTCTGGGTGCTGATCACCCAGATACTCAAGAAAAAGAAAGAATCACACTCTTATTCCAGAAGTCTCAGTCTCCAAAGTTTTAAGAGCTTCATTTCACTACCATTAAACCATACAATGATTTAATACCAATTCTAAGATTCTTAGATAGGATTTCTGGATGAATAAAACTCATTCTGACCCATTTTGTGTAGTTTCTGGTAATATTAGGACCCATGTATTTTCACATGTTCAATGGATTTTGAATTTATCAAAACCTTGACCTACAAGTGTACTATTATTTACCAGTAATTGCATTTTCAGCATCAAGGCCAATGAAAGGACATTAAGGAGACAGTAACCAGTTATTTGAGCAGGGACAGTGTAATATAAAGAATTATTAACTATTTTTAACTGTTTTATTTATTTCTGAGAGAGAAAGAGAGAGGCAGCATGAGCAGGGGAGGGCCAGAGAGAGGGAGATACAGAATCCGAAGCAGGCTTCAGGCTCTGAGCTAGCTGTCAGCAAAGAGCCCTATGCTGGGCTCAAACCCACAAACCATGAGATTATGACCTGAGCCGAAGGCAGACGCTTAACCAACTGAGCCACCCAGGCACCCCAAGAATTATTAACTATTTAAAGGGAGCTAACTACTAGGAGGGAATAAAAGAGAACTCAAGGCAGAGGTGGGGGGGGGGGGCTGGTGGAGCCTCTCCCTAAGGCTGGGACACCAATCTTATTGGAAAGGTTGTGACTGCAGCCACCAGCCACTGGATGGCAGAGTAGTGCACTAGATTGTCCTGGCCAGAGCTGGTACACAGTAGCTGAGGCAGGAAACTGTGGGCGCTGGCCAGCAAGCAGGATTCCCCTACAGCTGGGGTACGAGTAGGCAGAAGCTAGAGGGAAGAAACCACCTCCTTAGGTAGATGCAATTGGCCTCCAGCACTCCTTACTGATAAAGCTCAACACTGAGCTGTCAAGGGAGAAATGTTCTGGTATCCCAAGCAAAGCAATGAAGGATGGATCTGAAATAAGGAGGTATTAAGTGATAACTGGCACACCATCTCTAAAGGTAGGAGGACTTGATCTCTTGCTATCAGGAGCTTTGTACAAGTACATAAAAGACTTTCCAGAAAAGAACTTTCAGAAATATCCTTAATGAGATATTGCAACCTCTGGGTGGCAATTAAGGATTTAGACTTTTACTTTTTAAGCCTCCTTTTCTCACAGATCTCTAACCCAATCTTGTCATGATGAGAATTTCCTTCTTTTTTTCTTAAACATTTCAGAATTATGGTTCCAGGATCAATCTGGAAGTTTTGGGTCATCTCTAGTACACTAATCCCTAATTATACAGAAGAGGAAACCAAAGTGTTTAAAATGAACTGATTGGGGACGCCTGGATGGCTCAGTAGGTTGAGCGCCCAACTTTGGTTCAGGTTGATCTCATTGTCGGTTAGTTCAAGCCCTGCATCAGGCTCTATGCTGACAGTGCATGGAGCTAGCTTGGGATTCTCACTCTCCTCTCTCTCTGCCCCTCTCCCACTCGTGCTTTTATTTCCTCTCTCAAAATAAATAAACTTATTTAAAAAATTAAAATTAACTGATTTGGGGGACGTTGGAGTTCCCTTCCTGCCCACACAGGGGCATCCACAGAACAATTAGCTACTATAAGGAGAAATAGGAACACTTGATTTTGAGGAGTCTGAGGAGTCTGAGAGCTAAATGGTACAACAGAGGCCAGACAGATAGTCAAGCAGATACACAACCCGGTTTAGTTTATGATGCTTGCCTGAAACAAAAAAGCCTTTCTGAAAAGTCCAGGGACAGAACTTAGATGCAGTGTCCCCAGGAGTGGAAGGCTCCCAGAGGCCCAGAGGTGGGCACAAAAGTAAGAAATTAAGGGGTCACATTGGCAGGCACTTGCTTCATCCTGCATTATACTTCTGCTACTCTTGGAGCCTGTTGCTCCATCTCCTGTTGACTAGGCCACATTTAGGAAAAAGGGGGTATAGAAAAGATTTAAAAGCAAGATGTTGTCACTTGTAGGGACTAAGCTGCAAAAGGAAAGAGCTCCTCATCAGCAGGAGAGACGAGCACCTCCAATTCTCTACATTGGGAATTACACACTTCCTTTGATATTGGATTCAACCTAAGGCCCCTCCAAGGTTGCTTTGTGGTCACTGAAGGAAGAGAGGCCTTGGGACATTCAGGCAGGAAAGATGACATTCATCAGCGGAGAGAAATATGGACCTTGTTGTAAGAACAAACTTTAAAAAGTTTAATACAGAGAACAAAACAAGTGGTTGCCAGAAGGGAGGTGGGTGGGGGGAATGGGTGAAATAGGTAAAGGGGAGTTAACAGTACGTTTATTGTGATGAGCAATGAGAAATGTATAGAATTGCTGAATCATTATGTTGTACATCTGAAACTAATGTAACACTGTATGTTAATTATACTTGAATAAAAAATAATTATTGAAAACACTATTTAAAAAGAGGGATACTGAAAACAAAAATTTGAAGAAATCCAAATAGAAAAATATTAGCAATTGATGAAAACATCAAAAAGTTTGTTAGTTCAGAGTTTACACTTTAGAAATTGTAGCTGAAACTGGATTTTCCTCTTGAGAATAGGGTGAAACTCTGCTCCCAAACTCTTCCTGTGTCTCTGTATTTCATGGGGCACTTCACAGTTGAGGGATAATCCCTTCAAGTTTCTCCCATTTCCTGTCTGTGTCCTTTCTGCCTCTCAGTTGGAACAATGGGGAAAAGACTCAAAGAGGAAAGCCTTGTGGCAGAGGACACAGGTCAAGAGGCCATCCACTCTCAACCTTGAAATCGATGTGCTATAGGAATCACGGCAAATCTTTTCTCCAATCTAGGTCTCAGGGGCCCTATCTATAAAGTTAGAGCTGCTGTAACTCCAGGGCCTTATCAGAAAAATCAAAGAGCTGACAGGACAAGGATTTGGAGAAAAGGTGAAGAGTTTGAGCAACAGAAGCAAAAACCCTTGACCTGGTCTCCAGCATTCCCAGGAAGTCACCTGGGGAAGGTGACTCACTCTGGCGCACCTAGAATTGCCCATCATTCCTGGCTCACCACACCCATTTTCTCCCCTGACCTCCTTGGGAAGGGAATTTCTTATAAGTCATAGGTGGACTGCCTTAGTTGTCTTCTCAGTAGGGGCTATTGCCTGGAGTACAGTAATGTGGGTGATTTATTTGCACCAAGTGAGCTAATCTTGTTTGAAAGTTGTAAGAGTCCAGACACACCTAGGTGGACACAGGGACAGCACTTGTCCTGTCCCTTGCCTCTACCAAAGCCCAAGTGTGCAACTGTCTGGGTACTTTATATTGATCAAATCATATGTCTTACACACTCCAACCTCAATGGCCCTCTCACTGACCTCATCTCTTCTCTTTCACCTGCTCACATTTGTTACCCACCAAGAGACCTGCTCTCTCCCTTCTCTAATTCTCCAACATCAGATGGCTTAGTGTTCCCCTCTCCCTCAGTGGCTGTCAATCAGTGTGGCCATGATGACGGTGGTAGATACCATGCATTTTGTCCACTATTATATACAACTGTGGGCCAGCCCTTGTATTATCCTCCTGTTTTAACTGGCACCACAAAAATTGCATGTATTTTACTTCGTAATATAATTTTATTTCCTATTATAAATCTATTTTATAATTTATAATACTAGAGAAGGGTTTTACATTCTGGCTTGAAAACCTTCTTTATCACACCGCATTCCTGACAAGAAATCTCTGGGAATATCTGATTAGCTCCAGAAATTATCAGTCTTTATCCTGAATTAGATAGAATAAAAGGTCTAACTGGTATGTGGAATGAATTCAACTCTCTAAATCTCATACCCTCAGATCTTCCCAGAACACTGACATACACATGGGCTCTAGGAGGATAATAGGCCTCATAAAATAATTCATTTTGGTCCCCCTAGAAGTGACCCTCTCAGGATGAACTTGATCGGACCTTCCTTAGCTAACATCAGCATGTAAGTATCTGTTGACATGAGAATTCAAGTTTTTAAAACTTTTTTTTTTTTTTGAGACAGAGAGAGGCAGAGCACGAGTGGGGGAGGGGCAGAGAGAGAGGGAGACACAGAATCTGAAGCAGGCTCCAGGCTCTGAGCTGTGAGCACAGAATACGATGCGGGGCTCAAAGCCATGAACCGTGAGATCATGATCTGAGCCAAAGTCAGACGCTTAACCGACTGAGCCAGCCAGGCACCCCTGGAATTCAAGTTTTTGACTAGAGCTCTTTCCTTTCTTTGTTGGCTTTACACACATTCTTTCAGGCCTGTAGTTTTTTATGGTAAAGATTGAAAGATGCATACATCTAGTTAAAAAGCAATCCGATTTTCTCTCACTGCCCAAAGTTGGCAAACAACCATCATCAAGTCCTGAATGGAGAGTGTGGGGCTTCTTCCTGTGGGTGAAAGTGTCCAAGTGTAGGCTGGATGACCAGCTGTCAGAGGATTCTACACTGACTGACAGCTGGAAATCAGGAGTCCTGAGGGTTGTTCCAGGCTTGAAACCCTCCATGAGACTCTTTCCCATGCACGGAGAGTGACAAAGCAGACAAGCCCAAAATCCTAAAGCCCTTGTCTTGGCACCTGGTCAGATACTGTGTTCAAGGTTTCTCATGTAGATACACTGTCTTCTTAACTAAGCTGCAGGTTCCCCAGAGGCAGAGTATACTGTATTTCTTCTCCTGCTCTAGTCTCCATAGTATACAGCCTAGAGCTCAACATCGAAATTGGGGGTCAACAGTCACCAAGTTCTTTCATCATTTCAATAGGTATGCTTTGAAGGTACCATTAGAAGTAAGTTTTCAGGGAGGTGCCAAGATGGCGGAACAGCATAGTAGTTTTTTTTGCATCTCACGTCCATAAAATACAGCCAGATCAACACTAAACCATCCTGCACACAAAGAAAACTAATTTGAGGATTAACACAACAATCTGCACAACCTGAACCATAGAACTTGGCACGTATGCAGTGCGAAGAGGTGATCTGGGGGAGAGAGAAGCCGTGGAGGGCAGGGAGTTGTTTTTGCTTACAGAGAAAGGATGGAGATGGGGGGGGGGGGAGAGCATGGGAAAAGAACCCCCCCAAAAGCAGCTGGAGAGGAAGTGGAAAAGTGGAAACAGCCATAGGGATTGAACAAAAAAAGGGAGAAGGGAGAAAGGAGAAAGGAGAGGGTTTAAATTCCATAAAGACTCTATAAACAGGGGGAGCACAGAGTCTGAAACTCCCCAGCTCGATACTTGGCAGTGCTATGGTGGGAAGGACAAATCCCCAGGAGCAGAGAGTAAGGTCCACGGTTTCTCAGGCCACACGGGGAGAAGCAGTTCCCCTGCTGCGAGGACATTTAGTAGAGACTGTGTGCCCCCGCCCCCATAGGTAAAGGCCCCAGTGGACCCCAGAGAACAACCACATTCGCTGGTGCTGGAACAAGAATATTAAGGGGGAACCCTGGTGCCAGATGTGTGTTGTGACTTACCATAATCCCTGAAATGCTGCTGCTACACGACTGCTGTCTCTGGGCTTCGGCAGCAGCATGGTCCCTCTAATGTTCCTGGGCGTGGCCAGCATCTGGCCATTGCTCAGTGAGACCCTCCACCAGAAGGTCTGAGCAGGTCAAAGCAGCAGTCCCTCAGGAGTGAGGGGCTGGGAAACACAGCCACATCTGAGATAAAACCCAGGAGGGAAGTGTCGCCTGGCAAACTGACGGCTTGGTCACGGACAGTATAAAAGCAGGGAGTGGATGGAAGCCGGAGACTAAGGATGGGTGCGCACTTGCTGACTGGGGAGAATAGAGTTCCAATACTAGAGACTGGATAGCTGGGTTACACCATTTTCACCCCTCCCATGCATGCGCATACACATCTACAAGCAACACAACAATCCACATCAGAAAGCTAAGCAGCACCATCTAGTGGAGAACGGACCTGTTATACTAAGTCCGGCCAACTGGGCCAACCTCATTCTTCACGAACACTACAAGTATCTCCACCTGATAGTTTACGGACTATAAAGCGATTCATAGTTTGACTTCTTGGGGAAAATGCTGTAATTTCAATCGTATTTCAGTCTGTTCACTGGTCCATCTATTCAATTTTTTCTTTTTTTTTCTTTTCTTTTTCTTGAATACAGAAAGAGAAAAAATTTTTATTTCCAATTTTTATTAAAAATATTTTCTTTATTTTTTTGTTTTTTACTTTTTTGTAAATTTTTCAAATTCTATTTTACTTTCATCATTTCATTTTATTTTATTTCATTGTGTTCATTTTTTCAAATTTTCAAATGCTTTTTTTTCTTCCTTTCCCTTCTTTTCTCTAATCAAGCTCCTTTCAACAACCAGCCCAAAACACACCTAGGATCTTACATCATTTACTTGATTTTTATGTGTGTGTTGTTTTTAATTTTATAATTTTAATGGGATTTTTTTTTACCTTATTAATTCCTTTTCTTCCTTCAAAATGATGAAATTACGGAATTCACCCCAAAAGAAAGACCAGGAAGAAATGGACAGCCAGGGACTTAATCAACACAGATAAAAGCAAGTTGCCTGAACCAGAATTTAGAATCACAAAAATAAAAATAATAGATGGGAATGAAAATAGATTAGATTCCCTTTCTATGGAGATAAAAGAAGTAAAAGCTAGTCAGGATGAAACTGCAATCTTGAATGAATGCCACAGCAGCAAGGATAGATGAGGCAGAGCAGCAAATCAGCTATACAGAGGACAAACTTATGGAGAATAATGAAGCAGAAAAAAAAAGAAGGAGAATAATTTAATAATTAGAGAAATTAGTGACTCATTAGAAATGAACAACATCAGAATCATAGGGGTCCCATAAGATGAAGAGAGAGAAAAAGGGGTAGAAGGGTTATGTGAGCAAATCAAAGCAGAAAACTTCCTAACGTGGGGAAAGACACAGACATCAAAATCCAGGAAACACAGAGGACTCTCGTTAGATTCAACAAAAACTGACCATCAACACGGCATATAATAGTCAAATTCACTATTTGATACTGAAATAGTCAAATTTCCTTACTCAGGAAAGAATCATGAAAGCAGCAAGGGAAAAAAGTCTTTAACATACAAAGGAAGACAAATCAGCTTTGCAGCAGACCTATCCACAGAACTTGGCAGGCCAGAAAGGAGTGGCAGGATATATCAATGTGCTGAATCAGAAAAATATGCTGCCAAGAATTCTTTATCCAGCAAGGGTGTCATTCAAAATAGAACAAGAGATACAAAGAATCCCAGACAAAAATTAAGAGTTCACGACCACTAAACCAGCCCTGCAAGAAATTTTAAGGGGGACTCTCTGAGGGGAGAAAAGATGAAAAGAAAAAAGACCAAGAGCAACAAAGACTACTAAGACCAGAGAACACCACCAGAAACTCAAACTCTACAGGAAACATAAAGGCAATAAATTCGTTATCTTTCAGTACTCACTCTAAATGTCAATGGACTCCAAAATCTATAAGGAACTCACCAAACTCCACACCCAAAAAAAAAAAAACCCAGTAAAGAAAAGGGCAGAAGATATGCACATCATTTCTCCAAAGAGGACATCCAGATGGCCAACAGACACATGAAACAATGCTCAGCATCCCTCCTCATCACGGAAATACAAATCAAAACCACACTGAGATACCACCTCATGCCAGTCAGAGTGGCTAAAATGAGCAAATCAGAGAACACGAGACGCTGGCGACGATGTGGAGAAACGGG
Organism: Hyaena hyaena; assembly: GCF_003009895.1. Taxonomy (NCBI): domain Eukaryota; kingdom Metazoa; phylum Chordata; class Mammalia; order Carnivora; family Hyaenidae; genus Hyaena; species Hyaena hyaena. The sequence continues at coordinate 1,618,553 of NW_024080980.1, forward strand.
CACCCTCCTACACTGTTGGTGGAATGTAAACTGGTGCAGCCCCTCTGGAAAACAGTGTGGAGCTTCCTCAAAAAATTAACAATAGAACTCCCCTATGACCCAGCCATAGTGCTGCTAGGAATTTACCCAAGGGATACAGAAGTGCTAATGCATAGGGGCACATGGACCCCAATATTCATAGCAGCACTCTCAACAATAGCCAAAACATGGAAAGAGCCTAAGTGTCCATCAACGGACGAATGGATCAAGAAGATGTGGTTTATCTATACGATGGAATACTACATGGCAATGAGAAAGAATGAAATCTGGCCATGTGTAGCAACATGGATAGAGCTTGAGAGTGTTATGCTGAGCAAAATAAGTCAGGCAGAGAAGGACAAATACCATATGTTCGCACGTATAGGAGGATTAGGAGGAACTTAACGGAGGACCATGGGGGAGAAGAAGGGGGGAAATAGTGGGGGAGAGGGAGAGAAGCAAACCATGAGACTCTTGAATGCTGAGAACAAACTAAGGACTGATGGGTGTGAGGGGGAGGGGGAAGATGGACATGGAGGAGGGCACTTGTGGGGATGAGCACTGGATGTTATATGGAAACCAACTTGTCAATAAACTGTTTGTAAAAAAAGTAAAAATAAAATAAAATAAATGTCAATGGACTAAATGCTCCAATCAAAAGACATAAGGTGACAGAATGGATAAGAAAATAAGATCCATCTATATGCTCTTTATCAGAGACCCACTTTAGACCTAAAGACACCTTCAGATTGAAAGTAAGGGGATGGAGAACCATTTATTATGCTAATGGTCACTAAAAGAAAGCCAGAGTAACCGTACTTATATCATACAAGCTAGACTTTAAAATAAAGACTGTAATAAGAGATGAAGAAGGTCATTATAGCATAATTAAGGGGTCTATCCACCAAGAAGACCTAACAATTGTAAACATTTATGCTCCAAATGTGAAAGCACTCAAATATATAAATCAATTAATCACAAACATAAAGAAACTCATTGATAATAATACCATAATAGTAGGGGACTTCAACACCCAACATACAGCAAAGGACAGATAATCTAAACAGAAAATCAACAAGGAAACCTTGGCTTTGAATGGCACACTGAACCAGATGGACTTAACAGATACATTCAGAACATTTTCCAGAACAGATCATATATTAGGACACAAATCAGCCCTCAACAAGTACAAAAAGATCCAGATCATACCAAGCATATTTTCAGACACTTGATCTTAGCCAAAAGGCCGAGAAGCAATCAGCATATTTTCAGACAAACACTGTGAAACTCAAAATCAAACACAAGAAAAAATTTAGAAAGATAACAAATACTTGGAGACTAAAGAACATACTACTAAAGAATGAATGGGCTAAGATTAAAGAGGAAATTAAAAAGTACATGGAAGCCAATGAAAAAGATAACACCACAGCCCAAAACCTCTGTGATGCAGCAATGGTGGTCATAATAGGGAAGTATATAGCAATCCAGGCCTACCTAAAGAAGGAAGAAAGGTCTCAGATACACAACCTAACCTTATACCTTGAGGCGCTGGAAACAGAACAGCAAATAAAACCCCAAACCAGCAGAAGACAGGAAAAAAATAAAGATTAGAGCAGAAATCAATGCTATCGAAACCAAAAAAACACAGACAACAGATTGATGATACCAGAAGCTGGTTCTTTGAAAGAATTAAAATTGATAAACTCCTAGCCAGTTTGATCAAAAGGAAAAAGTAAAGGACCCAAGTAAATAAAATCAAGAATGAAAAAGGAGAGATCACAACCAACACAGCAGAAATACAAATAAAAATAAGAGAATATTAGCCAATAAAATGGGCAATCTGGAAGAAATGGACAAATTCCTAGAAACATATAAACTACCAAAACTGAAACAGGAAGAAATAGAAAATTGGAACAGACCCATAACCAATAAAGAACTCGATTTAGTAAACAAAAACTCAGAAAAAACAAAAACAAAAAAACAAAAAACAAACAAGAGTTCAGGGCCAAATGGCTTTCCAGAGGAATTCTACCAAACATTTAAAGAAGAGTGAATGCCTATTCTCTTGAAGCTGTTTTCAAAACTAGAAATGGAAGAAAAACTTCCAAACTCTTTCTATGAAGCCAGAATTACCTTGATTCCAAAACCAAAGACCTACTATAAAGGAGAACTATAGACCAATTTCCCTGATGAACATGGATGCAAAAATCCTCAACAAGATATTAGCCATCCAGATCCAACAATACATTAAAAAATCATTCACCACTACCAAGTGGGATTTATATCTGGGATGCAGAGCTGGTTCAATATCCACAAAACAATCAATGTGGTTTATCACATCAATAAAAGAAACGACAACAACCACATGACCTTCTCAATAGATCCAGAGAAAGCATATGACACAATACAGCATCCTTTCTTGATAAAAAGCTCTCAAGAAAGTAGGGATAGAAGGATCATTACCTTGAGATCATAAAAGCCTTATATGAAAGACCCAATGCTAATATCATCCGCAGTGGGGAAAAACTGAGAGCTTTCTCCCTAAGGTCAGGAAGAAGACAGGGATGCCCACTTTCACCACTGTTATTCAACATAGTATTGGAAGTCTTAGCCTCAGCAACCAGACAACACAAAGAAATAAAAGGCATCCAAATTGGCCAGGGGGAGGTCAAACTTTCACTCTTCGCAGATGACATGATACTCTATATGGAATACAATCCAAGAATATCCAATGGAATAAAAACACTCTCTTCAGCAAGTGGTGCTGGGGGAAACTGGACAGCGACATGCAGAAAAATGAACCTGGATCACGTTCTTATACCACACACAAAAATAAACTCAAAATGGATGAAAGACCTAAACACAAGACAGGAAGCCATCAAAATCCTAGAGGAGAATGCAGGCAAAAACCTCTTTGACCTTGGCCATAGCAACTTCTTACTCAACACGTCTCTGGAGGCAAGGGAAACCAAAACAAAATGAACTATTGAGACCTCGTCAAAATAAAAAGTTTCCACACAGCGATGGAAATAGTCAGCAAAACTAAAAGGCAACCCTCCCTCAAAAATAAATGAATATGCATTAAAAATAACCCCACTAAACTGTAAACTTTAAAGGGGTGAATTTTACAGTATATGAATTATATCTCAATGTTTTAAAACTCAAATTTAAGTCACAGAATTAGAATCAGTGTGATATACTTAGTATAAGTGGGACTAATCACCTTTATTTGATTGTTTGCTGCAGTAATGTTAAGGGAGAAAAGCAGAGCACAAACTTCAATAGATTTTAGTAATTCCTTCTGCAAAAGTTTACGGAGCTCTTACCATCCTATGCTAAGAGCTGCTTCAGAGTGCACAGAGTGTACAAAGTTGACTGGTCCTCAGCCCCTGTCCAAGAAGCTAATGGAGAGGCTTAGAAGAGGACATGGTGGACAGTCCAAGCAGGGTTGCTTGTGCTTGTCTACCCATGCACAGGGCATGTCAGAGTGGCCACCAGGCTTCCAGTTCTGGGAGCTGCAGACAGGCCTTCCTGGAAAGGAAGTAACTGGTGAGATGAAGGCTAACAAGCCACCCAGGAGAGAGACACTTGAATAAATTAAAGAATGAAATCACAGCTCGATCTCCCAGACAAGAGAAAGCGGTTATGCACCCTTCCATCCGGGTTCCCTGACTGAGGACAGGGAAGGATTGGGCCAGATTTCTCTGGCTCCTGACCTAACTCAGTGCAAGTACTTCTAGGCAAGGAGGCAGGGGAGGGGATATATTAAGGAGCAGGAAAATATGAGTCATCATGTAATAGGTTATATCAGAGATTAAGAAAATGAGGGGAAGGGGAATAACTTTTAAAAGGTACAACCTGGATGGGAGATGGTCCCACTTTAGCAAAGTAATGAAGGGTAGAGGCCCAGCCTAGACCATGTGAGGCTGGATGGAATAATGGGGCCTAGCTTGGTAGCAAGTGACAGGAGAGGGGACAGCATCAAACACAAACAGCAGAGTGAGCATGATGGCTGACTCTGGTCACAGGAACAGCAATGTGGAAGAGACACAGCCAGGACCATAGGGAAGCAGTGAGACCAAAGTCTGGGATATGGTAGATACCGCAGGAAGATTCTAGCTTTCCTAATGGAGCAACAGCTATTCTGTTACAATTTTTATCATTAGCTGTGCCTTCCCGATTCTTTCCCTCTATGAATTTGTGGGACCTGGGAACCTGGGGTCACCCAGCATGCAAAGCAAAATGGTAGAAATGACCCAAGACAATACAAAGTGCTGAGGAGGGGAGCTGGGTGACTCAGTTGGTTAAGCATCTGACTCTTGATTTCAGTTCAGGTCATGAGCTCACAGTTTACGAGCCCAATATTGGATTTTGTCCTGCCAGTGTGAGCCTGCTTGAGATTTCCTCTCTCCTCTCTCTCTGCCCCTCCCCCTCCCTCTCTCAAAATGAAAAACTAATCTTAGGGGAAAAAGTGCTGGGGAAAGGGAGTGTGTTCCAAAAAGAGGAAGAAGTAGCATTAGCATGGAGATTGCGAAAGATTTTATTCACAAAGGTAGTGGCATATGAACTTGAAAGGATGTGAAAGATTTAAAAAACTGTTTCCTGATCACAATAATATTAGTCTGAGAAATACAGAAAAACACAAAGAAAAAATGAAAATCACAAATGATTCTACTACTCAGATAAAATAATCATTAACATTTAAGGGGTATATCTTTCCTCATTTAATGTTATTTATATCTATACATCTATTTACATTTATATCTGTCTATAAATATCTACATATATAGGTATATAGATATGAAAGTTCATGTCTTGTGAACATATATTATATATGTATATATATATATACACACACATTTTTATATTTCAAAAAAAATTGTGATTGATAAGGATTCTGAATGGGAAAGAGAATATGAGGCAGAGAATAAGCATAGGGAGGGTGAAAAGAGCATTGAATGGTGATGGAGCATTGCAGAAAGAGCATGAGCTAAACAGGACTGGGTTCAAATCCTGCCTCTGCCTCTGTGGAAACCCATGAAAGTTACTTAATTATGCTTATCCCCAGGTTCCTCACGTATAAAATGGGGATAATAATATTTACGTGATAGAACTGCCTTAATGATCAGGAAAATGTGCATAACAGGTGAAGTGCATAGCAATGTGCCTAGAGAATGGTAGGCAGTGAGCATGTGTTGGTGTAGGACAGGCTGTTTGGGTAGCTGCAGGTGGTTCTGCTTGTTTCTGGTGTAAAATACTTGCAGGTAAGGGGGAGGTCAGACACAACTCCCATCCACTGTACCCTATGGATCTCAAGGATTCCAGATCACAGCTCACTGTAAGAACAAATTCATCAGAAGTGGCAATAGATCTTTTAAAACTGTTTAACAGCCCACCCAATTTCTAGAGAAATCACAATCTGCATAGTACACTTAACACTCAGCCCTCTCACTGCATGAGATTTCCCTCTGACCAGCCATATTGCATTAGGCAACAGGCTGAGGTTACTAGCTCAGTTTTTTAATGGTTATTTTAATATTCTTCATGCTTGAAAAATTCTTCTGAGCCTCAAAAACCAAAGTAGCAGAAGGACTATGATGGCTAGAATCTGACTGCTGATTCACTGAGTGAACTTGGGGCAGTCAGATAATCTTTCATTTTCTTTTTCCCTGAAACAGGGCAGGCAAGTTCCTGTCCCTGAGCAAAAGCATCAGCATATAGGGACAGTGACTCAGAGCCAGCAATTTGAGTGAATTATCTGCATAATCCATTTTTTTCCAAAGCTATAAAAGTAATTGCCCATCCATCTCTGGCGAAGGAGACCATTATCCTTTCTTCACTATGATTTGGATCTAATTTAGATATCAGCTACATTTATGAGCCCCCAATTCATTAAACCATGGAGAAAAACAGATGGTGCCTTGTAATCAGGGTAAGGGCAAAATGACTTGGAAAGCCTAGAGATCAGTCAACACAAATCTATTTGCAGTGCCATTGAGGATGGCAATGTCTCCCAGAAGAGGCATCTCGTTCTCAGAGAGTTAGCAGACTGTAAAAATAGTCCTAAATCATTGCTGAGAGAGGCAGAGTAAGGGGAAACCGAGAGGCAATCAGCATCCAAGGCAGTTGGGGAGAAAGGAGGAGAGTTCTGAAAGGGCAACTGTAAACAGTGAGTGATCAAGAGAATTAAGAGGCTACAGGAACTCAAAGCTCCCCACCTGACTACTGCAGCCCCCGTAGCTGAAATGCAGCCTGTGTCAGTAAACTGAGGAACTCACTTCAGCAGAGAGAAACATTGAGTCATTCAGCCAGTATTTACTGGAGGCCTCCTATGTGCAAGCCACCACTAGGCTAGCATTGTGGGCAATACAAAGATACATGTACTAGAGACTCTCTTGCCAGAGTGCTTGTAACCCAATGCTCACAAATGACCACAGTACTCAACATCATATGAAATGCCAGGAAGCAGCTAAGGAGACCACACAGAAAATCACCTTTATCCTTTCTGGTGGAAAGAGCTGTTTACCTGGATAAACAGAAAGCTTTTGCTTCCAGTGATCGATTCTATTTTTGTATAACCTAGTTCCATACCTGTGCAAATACAGATCATAAAAATAAGTTGATCTTTTTAGTTATATAGATTATATAAGATCGTAAGTTTTCTAACTTAAAAAATGAAGATATAAAACTGAACATTCTCTACTAAAGGGCATATTTAACAACAAAATATATGGAATATAAAATTATATAAATTTTGTTAAATGTTTATTATTTTGAGAGAGAGAGAGAGAGAGAGAGAGAGAGCGAGCAAGCACAAGCAAGCAGGGGAGTGGCAGAGAGGGAGAGAAAGAATCTCAAGCAGGCTACACACTGTCAGGGCGAGCCCACACGAAATGTGAGATCATGCATGACCTGAGCTGAAATCAAGAGCTGGATGCTTTAACCCACTGAGCCACCCAGGAACTCCAAAATTATATAAATTTTTAAGAAGGAATGGTTGTGCTGTTAATCCCAACTCCAAACGTCTTCAAAACAAGGCAAACAGGTAGGAGAGCTTCAGCTAAGTTAGGGGAGTTCTGTGCCTACCCACCCCACCTGCCCATCTTCCCTGGTCCCTCCTGTAAAGAACAAAAAAGGAATCTGAGGAGCTGCAATGAATCTAAAATCCAATTTTTAGTGACCACCTCACAGCTTTTTGTTTGAAAATACTGTCAGTGAAAACAGTCTTTTGTTCTATCCTAAAGTGATGTAAATGCACTTCCTTATTTGATTTAAGAGTTTTCCTGTATAGGGGAGCCTGAGTGGCTCGGTTAAGCGTCAAACTTTGGCTCAGGTCATGGTCTCACAGTTCGTGAGTTCAAGCCCCCCACATCGGGCTCTGCGCTGACAGCTCAGAGCCTGGAGCCTGCTTTGGATTCTGTGTCTCCCTCTCTCTCTGCCCCTCCCCCACTCACACTCTGTCTCTCTAAAAAATAAACATTAAAATTTAAAAAAAAAAAGAGAGAGAGAGAGAAAGTTTTCCCATAAAAATAATCCTCTTAACATCACTGCATACAGGAGTCAGGCAAATCTGGGCCAGTTTGGTCAGAGCACAGTACCATGAAAGTAAAGGCAGAATGCCATCTCAGATCTTCCCACAGAACTTCATAGAGCTAACCCCTCATCATTCAGTTCTCTGCTTAGATGTCATGGGCTGGATGTGGAGGAAGGAGGAAGTTGTGTCAGGGATTTACCCAGGTTTCATACTTGGTTAATGGGATGGATAGCCATTCCACCAACCAAGTTAGAGAATTTAGGAGAAAGTGCAGACTTATCGGGAGGGGGTGTCCAGAGCAGAGGGAAGGAGAGGAAAGAGATGATTAATTAAGGTCACTTATGGACATGTTGTAGAATCTGTGGAATACTGTGATAGAGATAGCCAACACACAACTGAGTGTAGGGTTCTACAGCTCAGGTAAGAAGTATGGCAGAGAGAGGAGACGAGAGCATCAGTATACAGATGAAGAGTAAAAAACCATGAGGGTACAGGAGATCATGCCAAGAGAAAAAAAGAGAGTAGATGTCCTTCACTATGTAGTCTCAGTAGTGTGACAATAATAGAAACCTGTGGGTTGAGTGAAGAGTGATACGGAAATAACATACACTTTTTTTTCTCTTGAACCAGGGAAAGAGAAAATAGAATGATAACTACAGGAAGGATGGAGCTAGGAAAGGATTTTTTTATAAGTAGAAGAGTCTTGGGTAGGAGAAGCCTGTAACGAGAGAGAGCAAGCAAAATTACAGATGAGAGAGCAAACAGTTGACAGCTGAGGTGGCAAGAAATGATGGGGTCCAGTACAGGGGTTGATTGTTCAGTGGGAGGATGGCACTCAAGACCAGAAGAAATGACTGAGGTGGATGCAGGTAAGTCCAGTGTGGGGGCAAAGGAAGAGGTAAGAGAAGTTCTCAATGCTCTCAGTGAAAAGGGTTAGTGGGGATAGAAGGGGAAAGTGAGGCTGAGCAAAGATAAATGAAAGGTTGACTTAATGGCACAGTTCAGGAAACTTAGAGGTCTAGAGAAGAAAAGTGATTTGTTTAAGGCTGCATTGCTGCCTAGTGCTTAAGAATATGGCAGCAAGAGGAAGGGGGACTGGCTTAGAGAGGGGACCTCTCTCTAAACATGTAGTGAGTGTCTAATATAGCCCAAGCACTGTTCTTGGTATCTTACATAGGGTTATCTAGATCACACAATGCAACCCTCTAAAGTGCTTACTAATATCCCCATTTTGTTGATGAAACGTTGAGGTTCTAACAGGCTAAATGACTTGTTTACAGTGATAATGCTAATAACCATTCAAGACAGCATTCAAATCCATGTCTTTTGACTATATGCATGTAGCAGTCCTGGAGACACAGGCCAGTCCCCTCTCCACCCCACCGCATTTTTCTCCTTAGTACTTCTTAATAAGAATGTTGCTGCCCAGAACAACAGTAACAAATAATACCAGTGCATTAGTAGAAAAATTAATTCGACTAAAATGTTTCAAGTATCGTATTTTTGTTCAGTACAGAAAATATCACTAACTAAACACACAAATCCTACTGCCATACTCATTATTAATAAGAAAAATATTTTACATGGTTGAGTGAAACCAATGATATACAAGTAGGAGACAGTGACTTCCCGCAGTCTGGTGAGTTCTGAGATTGCATTTTTGAACTATTCTTCCTAAAGGGCAGAGGGATGGACTAGGTACCTCAGACTTAATGTTCTGGAATATATGTAAGTTTTAAAAAAGAGGTATGTTCTGCTATCATACCTGAGCAGAACATGGTGACCTGATATGATTAGCAGCTGTTCCTTCTGGGGAAAAAAACAAATAGCATTTCTTATAAAACACTTGATAGACTTAAATAAGCAGTCTAGGAAGAGGCCAATTACTTTTTGTCACAAGAGAATCTCTGTTTGCTTAAAAGCTTCTACCGTGCAGGCTAGTTTTAAATAAAACTTTTGAAGCACCTGGGTAGCTCAGTTGATCAAACCTTAGACTTCAGCTCAGGTCATGATCTCAAGATTCGTGGGTTTAAGCCCTGCATCCAGCTCTATGCGAACAGTGTGGAGCCGGCTTAGGATTCTCCCTCTTTGCCCCTCTGTCTCTCTCAAAATAAATAAACTTTAAAAATGAATAAATAAAACTTTAAAACATATTAATGTGCCTGGGACATGTGCTTTTGTTTAAAGCAATCTACAAAATGAAAAAGGTACAGAGCTGTAGCATATTGAGTAGCCCTGCAGGCCAGTCTTCTAACACAGATCTTATGATGGTCTGGGTCCTTGACAACTCTGCCTGGGAACTGCTTTATAAGAACTATTTCTGCTTCAAAGTAGCAGTTCTTGTCAAGGAGGTAGAGGGATGAGGCCATTGCATGTAGCAGCCTTCCAAATCCTTAAGACAAAGGATATGGCCTCAATACAAATAATCGAATGAGCTAAATACTGAATAGGTTTTAACTTTCTGATATTCCCTTTCTAATCCATTCTACTACACTACAAACTACCTCAAGTATATTCTGTTCTAGTCAACATCCTACTCCAAACCTTCAAGGGCCACCTGATAGAACACTGCAATTTTTTAAATCAGCATTTAAAGTCCTTGCCAATGTAGCTTAAGCCTACTTCCCATTATTCTGACTCCGCTTTAGTCACAAATTTTGCCTTTTCCCCATTCACTGTCCATGCTAGAGCTACAATCCCATAGTCTATTGCTATTCTTCTGCCCACTGTTCTCTTTATGGAATAGTCTCCTGATTTATTTACAAGCTAATCATTCTTCAAAGCCTTCTCACTCAAGCCCCAGTCCCAAGAAGCCTTCTCTGAAACTGTTCACTCCCTATATCTACCTGAAGCTGCACTGACTTATCATAGACTGTTTTTGGTGTTTTTCTATATCTGTTCCTTCTACCTAATCAGACTGTAAATCAACTCAGGGAAAGGACCAAGTCTTTAACTTATGAACCCAGTACAATACCCACCAAAATATACACACCAAGAAAGAGAATTGCAGAAGGTGACTTTGAACTGTTTTTTTTTTTATTTAAAAAAAAATTTTAATGTTTTTATTTATTTCTGAGAAAGAGAGAAAGAGAGACCGTGTGAGCAGGGGAGGGTCAGAGAGAGAGGGAGATACAGAATCTGAAACAGGCTCCAGGCTCTGAGCTGGCTATCAGCACAGAGCCCGATGTGGGGCTTGAACCCACGAACTGTGAGATCATGACCTGAGCCGAAGCTGGACGCTTCTCCGACTGAGCCACCCAGGCGCCCCTGAACTCTTTTAAAATATCTGTAGGTATTACCAATTTCCCCAAAATTTTAGAAAAAAAATCCACAAAGATCACAAAGTAGTTTTAAGAAGAATATAAAATACAGGGTAATATAGCTTTAAGCTGGGCCTCAGCCTAAATAGACATGGGTTTAGAAACACATTTCTCTTATAGTAGATATGATCATGTGTAGACCTCTACTTGGAACATTAAGAAGTTACAAAGGCTCTCCAAGAGGGGAAGTTAGCAAAATGGGCAGATACTTCTTGTGCTGTCTTTCCTTCTATAAACTACAAATAGATTGGTTTACTTTCTTTCCTTCTATAAACTACAAGTAGGTTAGTTTAATGCATGAGAACCCAAATAAGTCTTCTACATCAATTATACTGACAGAGGAAGGAGAATAATACATGATGTACTTTTGTTAATAGGTCTGCATTATGAAAAATGTAATGGTTTGTCAGGTGTCACTGCTGTTTTCTTGTAACACAATATGGAATAAAGTATAGCAGAATAATCTCCATTTAAAAAATCTCTGCACTACCTTATTATTTCAGATATTTATCTTTATCATTCACCAAGATTTGGGCTTCTATATACCAATCAGGAAGATATAATTTCTCCTACAACTAGGACAGGGTCTGCCTCTTTCCACACAATGCACATCACAGGAACTTTTAAAGCAAGAGTCCACATTTTTCATGTCAGGCTCTGTACTAACACTACGTACATCTTCCTCTTAACCACACCACTGTTATCCCCATTTTACAAATGAAGAAAGTGAAGTTTTGAGAGGTAAAACCCAAGGTCACAACTACTTTGTGGCCAGCCGGAGGCTAGGACTCAAGGCTCCCTGATCTCATTCTCTGGAAATTGCAAATTAAGCTAACATTACTTTGATTTGTAGAAATCCCCTTCAGGAATGAATAAACTCACTGCTGCTGTTAGCCTATTTCCAGAGTCACAGGACTTAATAACTTCTGGTTTAACTTCACATTCCAGTCACTCAGGCTCTGTTGTCATTTTAAATATCCTAAATAAGTCTCGGTTTGTCCGTCATTTTAAATATCCTAAATAAGTCTCGGTTTGTCCCTACTTATTTTTGAAGGCCCACAATTACTGTATCACTTATGTCTTTTCTTCATTTAAGTTGGGCTCCTACTGAGCTCAAAGATAGAGTTCCAGGAGATTCGGGCATGAACCAGACCAAGTATGTGCCTTCAGGTAGCTGAAAGCATACCGTAATATAATTAAGGTATGAGGTTTTTAATTCATCATCTATAACACGGGTGCATCCTACATGTGTCTTAACTCAATCATCAGACAAAAGATTTTCAGAAGCCGGAGCCCACGGCACTTGGTTCCTACCCGTGTGATACAGCATTGGCAACCTGCCTCGTTTCACGGTAATACTTACATTCTAATTTAGTCACAGATATATTCCCTACGGCAGTAGTTGACGCCTTGCATCAACTCGCCTGACACCTACTGATTATCTATCATACGCACAAACTAGGGGCTCTCTCCCTGGACCAAGGTCACTGTCACCAGAGGCCTCAGACGATTCCTTCTGAGGAAGCTTCCTTCTTCCTTCCTTCTGAGGTTTCCTCAGAGAAACCTCCCCGCTGGAGGTTCTGGGTGAGGTCACCGCTCTAGAGACCCCATTCTTGCAACTAGTGGCTGCCCGCCACCACAGTGCAAGCCCCAAGGAGGGCTCCACGAGAGGCTCCCAGCGCGTGTTCGTGGCAGCAGATAACCACTAGGGGAGCGGAAAGGATCGAGCGCTCCGTCGCCCCACCGCCGTCGGCGCGCCTGAAGGCAGGAACGTCCTCCAACGAGCCTCGCAAGAAATGGCTGCGACCGAAACCTCTCATACCCGTCCCCGCCTGGCCAGAGCTCGGGACACAGCCTTTGCGGAGCTCGCTGCCGCTGCATGAGGGAGAAAGGGCTAAAAATATCTGAAGTTCCACCAGTCTAAGAGACCGGGACGCCGTAGTCCTCACCTGAACCCCGGATGGTGAACTCTCACCTCTGACGTTATCCCTACGCGAGAGCCGGGGACACGGAGCCACAGCCGGCGCTCGTCACCCCCAGCCAATCCGGGGCCCGCCCCACCCACCGCGCATACGCACGCACCTACCGGGACCTCGCTTGCCGGCCGCTGGCTTCTGATTGGTTAGGACCAGGTGTGGGCGGGACAAGTAGAAGCCGGCTGTACGGCGAGCGTGGGCGAGCGCCAGAAACCGGTAGGAGCTTGAGAACCTTTGGAGCTTGAGAGTTACTGTCATTGCAGGCAAGTGAAGCTTGAGGGAGTCTTGGTAGCCGAGCACTGCCGACCGTGGGGAGGGAAGAAGTGGGCAGCACTTGGCTGGGCCGAGAGCGCCTTGGAAGTGTTGGGGACCGCGGGGCTGGGAGGAGGGGGGCGATGCCCAGGTTGAAGGGGGCGAAGTGTAATTGGGTCTCGGGCCAGACCTCGTGGTTCAGGGAAAGTTGTGGGTCCAGAGACAAAGCCCTACGGCCTGTCGGGTGAGGAGAGGCGGAGCCAGCGAGGGGATGAAACCAAAGCTTGGGGAATGAATGTGACTGAGAGGGAAGACTGGCGGAGAAGCAGTAGTGAGAGGCCCGTGGAGGAGGAGGCTGAGGCCGACCTCCGGGAGCCGGTAACTAGAGTAGTGAGCTTCTGGAGAGTGGGCCCGCCAGATGGATGTGGAGGGATTGGGAGGGCGACCGCTACGGTCGCCGAGTCCCGACAAGGTCACAGGAAGAGACAGGGGAGGAGGTTCTTCTAAAGGTTGAGGGCGTAAAACCACACGACCCTACTCTTATCTACGACCCCGTGTTGCCTCCCACCCTTGGCGATCCTCTCTTACCCTAGGGAGGTAAGAAGGCCTCAGGCCCTGTTACAAACATCTGTGATGGGATTTAAATTTCTTCCTGAAAGGTAAATCTACCGGTTAGAGATTAGAAAACAGCGCGGGTTTAGAATTGGGAGCAGCTCAAATAAATCGGCGGTGTCACTCTCTTTTCTCTCATTGGTACCGGTGGGCAGCAGCTGTTTATTTCCCTGTATGGGGCAGTCCCCACTTCAGGAAGCTGTGCTTCGGGAAGTACCCAGGCACTCTCGAGTAGGACCGGTTTGGATTGAAAAGTTGAGACAGATCGAAGTGGTACCAAGCCCCGGCATGACGAACATGTTTGAGTCTTGTATACCAGGGGATCTTTTAATTCCTAGTGCCCCAGAATCACTTGAAGGGGGCTTCTTAAAATACAGATTCCTTGGACCCTGCCCTTGACCCTCTAAATGAGAATCTCCAGGGTGGGGCCTTTGCAGCCATTTTAAACAAGCTGACAGGTGACCGATGAAAAATCAAAATTTGAAACCCTTGTTGATAATAGATCCCGTGACCAAATGAAGGACTTTGAAGATCCTTCAGTCTGTTACATCACCCCATGCTGGGCAGCTCATCTCCCTGATGCCTTTTCTAGATTCCCATGCATTTGGAAAGGTCTTTAGTATTATCTTAATAAGTTTGGAAAGTAGCATTTTCTTTTTCTTTTTAAAAAAAATTTTTTTAATTATTTATTTTTGAAACCGAGAGAAAGAGCACAAGTTGGGGAGGAGCAGAGAGAGAGGGAGACATAGAATCTGAAATAGGCTCCAAGCTCTGAGCTGTCAAGACACAACCTGACGCGGGGCTCAAACCCACAAACTGCTAGATCCTGACCTGAGCTGAAGTTGGAAACTTAACCGGCTGAACCACCCAGGTGCCCGAGAATAGTGTTTTCAAACTGGCTTTTGAGTATTTAGTCATTGATGGCTCTTTTTGTACTGGTTCAGCTTTTGGACAGATCTGGGCCAATTGCTATGGGCAGATGAGAAAATTACTTATTATAATTCTTCTAATTCTAGGAGAATCTGGAAGTGGTGCTAGTGAAAAAAATCTGTTCAAAGCACAGTTTAAATTGTTGGAAGAGTCAAGTCACTGGGGAAGAAATTTCCTTAATTCTATGCATGACTTGCATATTTTTTTACAATTAAAAGAAAGAGATGCATACTTTTGTTAGGGAATGGATTTTAATATTTTTCAGGTTAAATATATATTGCCAGCATCATAAGATTGATGCTTTGGCAATATATTGTCAATCAGAAGAACTCTGGGCTGTGTATCAGGAGATCTGGGTTCTAATCCTACTCTGCCAGAGATGTATTCTTGGTGTTGAGCAATTCATATAACCCTTCATAACCCTTTTTCCATCTGTAAAGTTAGGCTATTGGCATGGATTAATCATTGGGGTCAATGATTATATGACCCATAGTTATTGATCCTGATACTTTAAAAGTTACCCATTTTCAATTTATGTGCTGTAAATTATGAATACTCGGGAAACTTTCAGATGAAAATTAGGAAGAGAATTATCAAAATCTTACATGCAAGGAGTGTTAGGAATATATACTATGTTAGAATTTATAAGATCTAAAATATAATATGAAGTATTGTACAATAAATCTATGGTATATGTGTTAGATTTTTAATATTCCTCTTCATTTTATCCTCAGATGTGTACACAAGGTGTTCTGGATCAGAGACAGGTTATCATCATTGGTCACTGAAAGCAAATAATGACCACATTATTCCCCACACCCTTATTCTTACCCTAGAGATTACTTTCAGACAACCAGATGAAATGTCCTACCCATACAGAGTCTGTATCATAGGTGAGGAGTGGAGATCAATGGATTTTCTTCTTTCATATACAGGAGAGAGACTGCCATCCCCTCCCTCCTGAAAGAGGGAGACAAAAAACTTTTGCTCCATTGACCTGTTGAACAATTATAGTGATCCAGATGTGGGAGATTAGAGGAAAGATTACCGACTTTCTTGCTTTTAAAGATAACTCCCAGATGACTTCGTAGTTTAGAAATAATTAAGGCAAAGGAAAAAATCATGAATATATCTGCAAAAGAAGGTGCTAGTTTTTAAAAGTGTTATGGAATAGCTTTATCGAATAGGTTCGTGTGGTTGTAAGGAACCAGGCCCTACACATGTTATTTCTTTTTTTAAAAATTTTTAGTGTTTTTATTATTTATTTCTGAGAGAGAGACACACACAGAATCCGAAAAAGGCTCCAGGCTCTGAGCTAGCTGTCAGCACAGAGCCTGACGTGGGGACTGTGAGATCATGACCTGAGCCATCCAGACACCCTTTCATTTCTTTAATATAAGAATTAAATAAACACTTAGGTATACACAGTTTGGCATTTTTCTTACTGACCTATTAAATTCTACAAATGCATATAATTGCTATTATTTTCACTAAATATTCCTAAGTAAATACCTGAGAATAATTTTAATTGTTGCAGTACATTATTTTTAAATTTATTCAACAACTATTTTGTGGTATGCTTATTACATGCAAGTGTGTGAGGCAGTGAAGATAGATATAAGCAGGGCAGATTAGCCTCCTAACTTCAAAGATTCTAGCAAGAGAAACACATTTATAAGAAAGTTTATAGAGAAAGCATGAGGTCCTATAAGACTGCATAACCAAAGCAATTATAAACTCAAAGTCTAACACTTCCAGTGGAGGTCAGTTAAGATAAAAACCTGAGGGGCGCCTGGGTGGCTCAGTTGGTTGAACATTTGATTCTTGATTTTGGCTCAGGTCGTCATCTTATGTTTCATGGAATTGAGCCCCACATCAGGCTCTGCATTGACATGGTGCCTACTTGGGATTCTCTCTCTGCCCCTCCCTGGCTCATTCACTCTCTGCACTCTCAAAATAAATAACAACATTAAACATCAAAAAAAAAAAAAAAAAACTTGAAAAATGGAAGGTGTTAGCTAGGAAAAAGAGTATCTGCAGAAGATGGAAAGGGAGGGAAAGTGTTAGAGAAATCAGCTTGTACAAAGGCACTGAGGTATAGAGAACATCTTTAAGACATTAATGTGATTATAATGTGGGATTCCGTTGGCAGATAAGGTGGAAGGAGGATCTGTGATAAAATGTTAGGCCTTTCAGAAGCTTATAGTTAGTTTTGAAAGCAACAAATAAGCATATACTGGACTAAAATATGTTTAATCTCTCCATCTAGTCCATCTAGTTTCTTGAAGGCCAGTCTCAAATATTTCTCTGTGAAAGATTCCACACTCTAAATTCAGTTGTCATTGTTTTTGTTATGCTCTTGGTAAGTAATCATGCTCTTTCATGTCCCTTTAAAAAACAAACAAAATCTAATTTTTAACCATTAATTATTTCAGTGTTTGTTTTAACTCTTCACATATATAGTGAGCATGCTGAACCTAGAACTTGTATATAATAAAAGCTCAGTAAGTAGGGGTTTATTCAATTAGCAGGTAATGGAATACAAAAAAAGGAAGAAAAAGTCTAGTTCTAATCTGAGTTTCCTCCTATTTAGCAATGTGATGCTGCACAACCCCTCTAGATTAAGGTTTCTTCTCTGTCAGATGACAGAAGTGGACTCTTCCCGGTGGGGATGAGGGCTTGGAAGGATGATTTATTTCACTTTTCAAACTAAGCACCACATCCCCCTCTGGGGTTGGATTTTCTTTGAGGGTCTTAACCTACTCTTAACACCCCCTGGAATAGCAAAGTGTTGAGTGAGAGTTATAATTGAAACAAGTATGATGCACATGAAAAACTCAGAAGTGAAGGTCAGATGTTGTATGGGTAGTGGGATGGTCAGTTGACTTTTGAGTTTATTGTAAATGACACTAATCAGAGACTTGCACCCTTGCATACTATGTTTGACTACCTTATATTATCTATGGGTAAAGTTTACAGGCAGTTTAAATCAGTTCAGTGAAGAAGGAAGTATATATATATATATATATATATTTACTGTGACTAAGGTGAAACTGAATTTGTTACTTTCTCATTGTGATGAAACACCTGTGTAAAGGCGATATGACTGTATTATTAAATAGCTTCCTGTGTAAAGGGAAATGACTGAAAAGGGGAGAATGGAGTCTTTGGTAGCGGAAGTGAATCTTTTTTTTCCTGCCACCTTATACATATAATGATCAGGCTAATATCTTGCCTTTTTTGGTACCACTTAAAGGAGTAATATAAAAGAGGGTAGAGAATTTTAAGAGGGAAGCCCAGGGAATGTAAGGTATGTAAAGGGAAGTAGAACTGAAGCCTAGGAGATACTCATTCATTAAGAAGATGAATTAAGTAGGGAAGTAGGGTGCCTGAGTGGCTCAGTCCATTAATAATCAGATTCTTGATTTCAGCTCAGGTCATGATCTCACAGTTTGTGAGTTTAAGCCTTGCATCAGGCCCTGCACTGGCAGCGTGGAGCCTCCTTGGGATTCTATTTCTCCCTCACTCTCTGCCTCTCTTTGTTCACTCTTCTTTCTCTCTCTGTCTCAAAAATAAACAAACATAAAAACAAAAAAAGACCCTGGGGGCCATTCAGTTTTTAGCTACTGCAGTTATTCATTTACTGCTGTGATGGTAAAAATTTTGACCCTAAGTAGAAAACTAAAGGACTATATTATGTTCAATTGAACATAAGTTATGCTTAAAACGAGGCATTTCTAGCAGTAGTATTTAAACGCTTTGTCCTTAAAAAAAAAAAAAAAGTATAAAATAAAAGCTTTGTCCTTAATAGCTAAAGTAGAAATTTTGGTTGTTCAGACTGCCGTCTTTTTCCCAAAACAGCCACCATGAATAATAAAGATTAGGGTAATAGGTTGGAAGCTATTCAGAGAGGTGAGAACTGAAGCAGGTAGCATGTTGAAGTCAGTAAGCCAGTCTCCATTGAAAGCAGAAAAAATTACACTTAAAAGTGCTTAGTAGAATATTCAACATGTTTTGAAGAGGCAGTAAGGAGTATTGGTTTGGTTTGAGTAAGTTGTTAAATTGACATTGATTAAAGGTGAAAATCGCCAGAAAATTAATGGCTACTATTTTAATTGACAAAAGTTATTTCAGTTAAAAAAGAAAGATTTCGCTGTTATCAGCAATGTGGTGCTAAAAAGAAATTGGTTGCATTAGATAAACATCAAAACAATAGGTGGGAATAATGACAGCCCTCCCTAAAGGTAGCTGTGAGTTAAGGCTCAGTCAGTTAGGCATCTGACTTCAGCTCAGGTCTTGATCTCACAGCTTGTCGGGCTGTGTACTGACAGCTAGTTCAGAGCCTGGAGCCTGCTTCAGATTCTGTATCTCCCTCTCTCTCTGACCCTCCCCTGCTCACACGGTCTCTGTCTCTCAGAAAGAAAAAAGAAATCCAGTTAATCCCTAAAAAATACTTCTTATGGATACATACACTAGGTTTTTTGTGTGGAAACTAAGACTGTTTTAAGTATATCCAGCCATTCAGTGTTCTAGAACGTCTGGAAATTATCTTTCAGATTCTTCAGTCACTATGTCAACCGGCACAGATGTTTCTCTTTCTTCTTATGATGAAGATCAGGGATCCAAACTTATCCGAAAAGCTAGGGAGGCACCTTTTGTTCCCATTGGTAAGTTTGTGATGTTCTAATAATCTGTTGTAAGCCTCAACACAGTAGATGTGTTCAATTTGTTCATCAAGCACATCTTGAAAGCATTTATTTTCATATATTTTTTCATATGTTGAAATATGTGAGATTGGCTTGATAGCACTCTCTATAAAAATTCTTATGTGTGTATTCAGACTTCTTTTATTGACTCTTCCTTATTTCAATGAATGTTTTGGGGGACCTGAAGATCACCCTGAGTCTCAGTGATTTGCTAGAAAGACTCACAAGACTCAAAAAAAAAAAAAACACCAGTCTCTGCTATGTTAACTGATTCCTTTCAGGAAGGGAAATAGAACTGAGAGTAAAAGTTCCCTTGACTGGCTCCACAGTCCACATTTTGAAGATGATCTTAACTTCCTGAATCTGCTACTATTTTGCTACCAATTGAAGATTTTTGGTTTGGAGGGGGGAAAATTAAAAACTCAATTTGTATGTTAATTAGTGGTCTCATAAAGCATCCTTATAATAATAGTCAAAAGTACATTGATAGTAAAGTCATTTTGGTTCCCTGCCCCCTTGCATGACCTACTTGTGACGATTGGTTTTACAGGAATGGCGGGGTTTGCAGCAATTGTTGCATATGGACTATATAAATTGAAGAGCAGGGGAAATACTAAAATGTCTGTTCACCTGATCCACATGCGCGTGGCAGCCCAAGGCTTTGTTGTGGGAGCGATGACTCTTGGTAGGTTCCTACAGGGAATTTCCAAGTTTGTAGTTCCCATTAATAGATTTCTTTGTAAACAAAACAAGGTAGATACTTGTAGCTGACTCTGAAGTACTTTGAAAATGTCACTTATATTTATTTTCACGTAAAAGTTGGATCAATAAAAATAGTTCAAGTAGTGACATGTTTTTACTGTCTGATATATCTTACTAATGTTTTAAAGAAAGAAAAGATTATCTTACTGTGCATCACAGAACTTATAATTTCACTGAAGTCTAGATATGTAAATAGGCTGGCAGTAAGACCCATTATCTGGGAGAGATAGATGATTGCTATTGTATTGAATTTTTGAAAGTGGAAAAGGTTTTTTTTAATATAAGTATTACATTCTTTTATTGGCTTTACTTGGTGTTGACATAGTAAGTGTGACTCCTTTTAAAGTTGTAAGATAAACATTGATTGTTCTTTAAAACAAGTATTTTCAATAGTCCAAACTAGTCATACTAGCCTTGAGATACTTATATGTAAAGAATTTTAGAAATTTAAATAGTTTAAGAAGCAAGAGTGTGAGCAGGTTAGGGTCTTGTTCCCCTTGTAAATATTGCATGCTAGCAGGGTGCTACTTTTAGCTATTTTATGAACTGTTTTCAATTTTCTTAATGTCACAAAATATTTAAATGCTTAACTAGACTTATTTTTCTTTAGGTATGGGCTATTCCATGTATAAGGAGTTCTGGGCAAAACCTAAGCCTTAGAAGACGAGAAGCTGTCTTGGTTTTGTTGGTGGTGCTTGCTCTAGACATCTCACATTGAGTTTATATGTTAATGTTGAAAATAAATGGTTTGAATGGGTCAGACAATAACGTGATAATTTACATATTGGTTTTCTTTCTTGCAGACTCGATTTGTCTGGTAAGCAAATTACTAGTGACTAGTTAGCTAGGTCATTCATGGGAGTCAAATTAGCACAAAAGAAACATGTTACTTTTAAATGTACTTGTTAGTGGTAAAACAAGCATCTTCTTAAAGTCCTCTGATGAAATGAGTTGTAAAGAGAACAACTTGGCAATCCCGAAGTACTCCCAGTTGCTGCAGATGATCACATGCTTTTGATGTTATGTAGGAAATATGTTTAACTTTTTTCTGCCTGCTTTGCAGACTGATAACTTCAGTTTTTAGGGCTGGGTGGCTCTTAGAACCCTTTCAGAGCAGTGCATGGATGGAATATAACATTATAAGCTTCCCCACAACTGAAAATGTGTGTGTTTATCTAAACCAAACCCAAAAAGCTGCTTAGAAGTAGTATTTATTTCAGAATCATTTGTAAACATGAGAATAACTTAAGTATGGATCCCAGTTTAGCTTTTTTTATAATTGCAGAATTATATTTATGCTGCTGTTGTCTTAGAATAATTTTTAAATGTCATCTTGAAATAGAAATGTGTATTTTAAGTACTAACGCAAAGGTAAATGAAAAACTTTTTAAATGTATGGATTTGTTTATCTTTCTTTGTAAGAATCATAACTGTTAACAAATTAGCTATAATTGAAGTGATTAGTGATTTATCAGCAAGGTGGTTTGGTAAGACATTATACACAAACTTTGGTATACTCTAGAATGCTTTATTGCATTTGTAAAGTTTTCTTGTCTAACCCAAATTTACATTCCATGGTGATAACATGGTAAATGTAGTGTTATTAAAGTAATTGAACACATCAGTTTTCTTGTGTTTATTTCAGTTTGGAAAACTAAATCATTCCTCAAAGTAACACAAGATTCAAGTTCCAAGAAAAGAGAGAATGTTTTATATCTTTGGTAGGAACTATAGTTAAAGAATATTTACTAAATAGGAATAATGGTTAACATTTATTGAGCTTTTATTATGTGCCACACACTGCTCTAAGTGCTTTTCATGTATAATGTCATTTAGATTTCCTAACAACCCTAAGAGGTAGGACTATGATTCTTACTTAACAGGAAGAGACTGAGGCATGAATAGTGTAAATATCTAACCCAGGGTCACATAGCTAGAAAGGATTGTTGGTTTGGGACTAGAACCTGGGCAGTTAAGTGGTGGATGCCAACAGGTATTAGACAAGAGTTTATAGCATGGTATTGATTCAACACTGACTGTATGACCTGGATCAAATTTCTCAGTGTTTTCCCTAGCTATAAAATATAGTTGAACTAGTTAATTTATATGGTCTTATGTAGCTTATAGGTCATTCTAAGTCTGTGAAAAAGTGCTTTAAAAATAAAAGCTATTATGGGGCGCCCGGGTGGCTTAGTCGGTTAAGCGTCCGACTTTCGCTCAGGTCATGATCTCGTGGTTCGTGGGTTCGAGCCCCGTGTCAGGCTCTGTGCTGACTGCCAGCTCAGAGCCTGGAGCCTGTTTCAGAGTCTGTCACTCCCTCTCTCTCTGACCCTCCCCTGCTCATGCTGTCTCTCTCTCTCTCTCTCCTCAAAATAAATAAATAAAACATTTAAAAAAAATTTTTTTAATAAAAAAATAAAAGCTATTAGTAGGAACCGTTTTTCCATGTTCCAGTAAACCTCATAGATCCTGGTAGACAATCTTAACAATTGTGTCATGAAGGATAAGCCTTCTATAGAGGAACACGTTTAGAAACAATTTCTAGAAAATTACTGTTCTAATAGATGAGTACATTATTGGTTCTATTAAGCTAAATGCTAATTTGAGAGAAGTTGATCTAGACCAATGCCAGAGGGTAGGGCAAATGAGTGAAGTGTTGAAATGGTAGTGAGCATTGTGTAATTGAGTGTGGTTGCTCATCCAAGGAAGAGAGTGATACATTAGCTGCCTAAGTAGTTTAGCATCAAATAATGGAAGTTCTTAAAAGTGGCCCAAAAGAATGTGGTATTATGTGTTATTGAATCAGTCCTGGATTCATGGTTCTGCCAACTACTAGCCAAGTAGCCATGGTTTCCTCATCTGTAAAATGGGGACAAGATCAGTGGCCTGGGGTTGTTGGGAAGGTTAAATGCAGAGTGACTGTAAGGAGCCTAGCATAGAACCTGATGCATTGATAAACTCCATAAATGACTATTACCTTGTTGCTATGATAAGCTTGGGAATGCAGCAGGACAGGAGATGCATGGGCCCTGCCCTCAATTTATAGTCTAGCAGGGAAGGCTGCCATTAAGTGATTACAAAAAGCATGAATGCTAGGTATAGGTTGCAGCAGTAACATCCAGCTTGGGGGACCTAACCTGGGGTTGGAGTCAGAGAAAGCATCCTGAGGAATCAGTGTTCAATTTTAAGGAGATGCTGTGTCGATTTCTCACTGAATTAAGATTCCTTGGCTTAATGTTGCATGTTATTGGAGTGCTGATAAGTGATTGCTTATGTGTCTCCTCTAGTCTCTTTGAGAGCATGACGATCTTTTTCAACCAAAGCACCTGGCATTAGTGCCTGACTCATACAGGTGTTCAGTAAATATCCGTTGAATTAATTGGGATAAGTAGGTTTTGGCTTTATTACATTCATGATCCTGCTGCCTCCTGGAGTTACCTAGTTCTAATGAGCAACAGTGACATCTGGTGGTAAGAGTTGGAACTTAAATCGTCAAGGTACACTGCTTCTGTATCACAGAATCAAGATTTTGCCTCACAGATGAGGAAATGCTACTTGGAGACGTTCAGGAACTTGAAATATAGGCTCTATCCCCATGTAAATCTACAGTATGTTGTACCATAACCTATTAGGCCAGAACAAAGCTGAATAAAGGTATTTTAAAGTTCTCTTGTCAAATAGTAGAACTACCAATTATTATTTATATACTTGATTCTATTTGAAATAAAGAATTTGTATTTAGCAAGACAAAAGTTAGAAAAGTTTTTCCTAAATTCAGCAGTGATAAATGGTTCTGGGTCCCCAGAACCCCATCAGTGTCCAGTTGGCCCCCTCAGAGGAACCCAGGAACAGGTCCACCCTGTAGTATTCTGAGCTGCTTCTAACAGCGTCCAGCCTTTTTTCTGTCCCCATTGTAACTCTGAAGTGTCATGGACTAAAGTTTTACAGTGTGAGGAGGAAATGCCATCATGCCTTCCAGCTAGAATGAAAGCTGGAGGCCTTTCTTGCCTGTCACATAAACTGGGCCCACACACGACCATACTCCCTGTCTTCCCCACTGGTGCCCCCCTCCTGGCTCACCCATCGCTGCCAGTGACACCCTCCAACTCCCTCTATCACACTCTGGGCTCAAACTCTTAACAATGTCTCTCCTTCCTCCTATTTTATCACTATCAAACCACTCACCAAATCCTGCCAGGTTTTCATTAAGCAGAGTCTCCCATCACTCAGACTGGCCTTTTTCTCCTGTTGCTACCACTTAAACCCAGACCCTTCAGCTCCTGTCCTGCCGCCTTGTCCAGCAGTGCTGAAGCCCTGTGCTCACCACTCTCCCCAACGTCTTTGTTCATGCTTTACCTGTTTCCTGAATGCTCCCTTTCCCCAGGCTCAGGCAGTTCCAGTGCACACCATAAAGACCCAACCCAAATTGTAGTTTGGTCAAACTTCTCTGACTCGTAGGCCACAGTGGACTTTGCTTTCTCTCACATCTTGCCCTAACGAGTTGAAAACACAATGCATGCGCCACTACGATAATACTTTTGTGCGTTGCTTTGCTGTATATTAAGTGCTTCAATAGTCTTTTCTATTAGTTCTTCACAAAAATGCAGTATTATCCTGACTTTACCAACATAGGAAAGTTGTCATTTACCCAAGGCCATATAACTGAAAAGTGGCAGAGTATGACCCAGAACTCAAGAGCCTTGGTCTCCTGGAGAGATTGCATGATGGTACATAAACTAATACTGTTCAATAAATACTTGTTCTTACCTTCATTTCCACTTTCCACCACACACATACACACATTCGTTACCCAATCAGGTCCGAGATCCATCCCCCCCTCCCCCAATATTCCATAGCTGCTTTGTCCTCAGATTTCTTCATATATGAAAGTTCCCAGCATTTGTTTTGGTCTTTATGAGAAGAAAGATGAAGAAATTCCCCCATATAAATGATCTTTACTGTAAAGGTGGTTAAGTTAAAAACTAGTAGGTATACAAGATATTGATGACCTAAGCAATAGGGGGAAACCAATAATTACTGACACCAGGTGGCTCATCCAAGTGTTTATGAAAGACCATGATATGAGCTATGAGTGAAATTGAGACATGTGGGGTAAAATATAAAATATTTTATCAATCCATTGTGTTGAAGGCTTGGAGGAGAACAGGGTAGATTCCATCCATCAGAGAGGTCCCTTGGAAGCAAGAACTACTGAATCTTGGCAAAACATTTGAGCTTACTAATAAAATTAGTATATGATGGGTGAGATCACTATATATACAAACACATCTCCACGGATAAAATAAGACTTGACTGTAGCCAAAATGGTGTTATACTAAAACAAAGTATACTAGGAGGAGTCTATAAGAGGCTGATGGCCAACAAAGAAAACCCAAATCCATAGTGAGTTGAAGAGGCATATAAGACTTAACACTGGGTTAAAAATATCTCAAGACAGTTTATCTCTGTTTGCTTTGACTCCATGCTCACAATATCTTTCTGATGACTCTTTTGGCTTCATGGGTGTCTGATTCTGGGAAAGGAGGGGCCCTGGATATGGGTCACAATTCCCTTAGTGTTCTGATTTACATGTCAGTCACTTAACATCATGACTGCTGTTAACTCTAACCCCAAGAGACATTTATGGTATAATGACCAAATTAGATTTTGGATCTGCAAAGCTGAAGTCCATAATTGGAGAGTCTGAAATGCGTAGAGCCTAATGGAGCCTTAGTTTTAAGCTGCAGCAATGTTTGCTTCCATTCTGAGGCAAACACAGCTAAATATGTAATAATACACATGAAGAGCATTTCACAGTTTACAAAGAACTTTCATGACCTATTTGATTATCATGGCAATAAGGAGTACTAGCGTAATTATTTTATGAAGTTTATTTATTTTGAGAGAGCACAGGAGGGGCAGAGAAAGTGAGATCCGAGAGAGAAACCCAAGCAAGCTCCGCACCATCAGCGCAGAGCTGGACTCGGAATTCAAAGACATGAACCGTGAGATCATGACCTGAGCCGAAATTAAAAGCCAGCTGCTTAGCCACTCTGGTCCCCCAGTACTATTGTTATTTTAAGAAGAAAGTTGATGTTTGTGACTTGACTAATGTCAGAGAGTTAAAAACCCAGGCACTTCTGATAGTTATTCAACTTTGCTTAGAATCTTCTAGTAAGAATAAGATCACTGACTGCTTATGCTATGTTTACTGATTTGTGGGAGTGAGCATATAATTTCAATGAGGGAAAACCTATTTGGTAGACCTTATGATTATCTTTTAAAAAATAAATAGGCATAGATAAAGCTCCCACTTTACAGCTGGAGCTATATAGAACTGTAGGAAGGACTTAATTTTTAGGGATTAGAAAAAAGAGCAGTTAGACCCACAAAAATCTGTGCAACTGATATTTTAAAGTTCTGTTGTAACATACATAACAAAATTTACACTTTTAACAATTTTTAAGTATATAATTGATTGGCACTAAGTACACTTAACAATGTTGTGCAACTATTACCACCATCTGCCTCTAGAACCTTCTCAACATCCCAAACAAACTTAATACCCTTTAATAACTCCCATTTCCCCCTTCCCCTCTCCCTGGCAACTTTTCTTCTACTTTCTGTCTCTATGAATTTGCCTATTCTAGGCACCTAATATAAACGGAATTATACAAAATTTGTCTTATTACCCGGGTTTAGGGACTGGGAGGTGGGGGAGGGATGTGGGTGTGGTTATAAAAGCCCAAGAGAGGGATCCTTATGGTGAGTGAAGGTTCAATATCCTGACTGTGGTGGTGAATGTGCAAACCACCGCCAATGTTGTAAAATTGAATAGAAGGAAATACACCAGAAACATGAATACAAACAAAACATTTAAAGATAGATGGGTTGTATCCGTGTCAATATTCTAGCTGATATTGCAAAAGGTAGTCTAGTGCCACATGTTCATGCATACCCCTGGGGGTGACTGCTCTATGAGGAAAAGAAAACCAACTATGAGATGCCTTAAGTTTTTCAAATTATAAAGGCCTGAATAAATATTTGGAAAGCATCCTTGGATCTTCTTTCGTAGAAATTTGCCTCCCACTTCCACCTAGCGCTGAATATCGTAGCAACTTAAATTTGGCAGTGACTTTAAAAAGGCGGGGGGTGGGGGGGAGGAGCTATTCCACAAAGAAAGTAAACCGTATTCATTATTTTTAACATGCCAAAAGTGCAAAAATAAAAACAGCACTGTAATTCTACCACCCAAAAATAACCATTTTGTTAATAGTTCTATATATTCCTCCCAGACTTGCTTTAAAAAACACAAGTTTATTTAGCAATTACTATTTTGAGTCCTGCTTTTTTCACTATCACAACACAATTAACCCCCACATTTTCCTTTTCTTTTTAAGTGTTTATTTTTGAAAAAGAGAGACAAAATGTGAGCGGAAAGGGACAGAGAGAGAGAGAGAGAGAGAGAGAGAGAGACAGAATCCAAAGGACGTTCTAGGCTCCGCGCTGTTAGCACAGAGCCAGAGGCTGGAACTCAAAACTGTGAGATCACGACCTGAGCCCAAGGCATAAGCTTAACCGACTGAGTCACTCAGGTGCTTCTCCCCAACATTTTTCAAAGACATTCTGAATGCGACAAATTTCCTGATGGGACCATTCACTTTTCAACTCCCTTGCAGGACTGCTGAGTGTGTATCTCGGGGTAGAATGTTTGGCCCACGAAACTTTTAAAACAGATGTTCCAGAATCGGGCGACTGAGCCAACTTTAAAGTCTCTGGCAGAGGAAACTTTTTTCCACCAAACTGCCTCAACCCAGCCCACCTGGGTCATCACTTTTCCTACTCCGAGCGCCCGCTCGGCCTCCGTAGACACGTGCTGACGTCACGCATAGAGCGTTGCTGGTTTCCCGGGTGACGGTTGCTGGGGCAGCGCGTGCAGGCATCGGGAAGAGGTGACAGAGCCGCTCCGGTCCTAGAAGTGAGGGGCACAGTGACGGCTGTAAGTGTGAGGAAGGGCGGAAGGTCCCAGGCTGAAGCCGGGGGAGCCACAGCCGCTGGGGGGCCTGGACCTGCGCCGGGGCGCACGCCTCGCCCTGGCGTGTGACCTGCTCCTGGCCCCACCCTCACTGCATGCCTGGCGAACGAGGTCTCGCCCCACTTCATTCTGTGACATTTTGTGTTCCCACCAGCATTGAGTAAGATTTTCTGTTGCTTCGTATCCTTGCCAACATTTGGTGTTGTCAGTGTTTTCAATTTTAGCCATTCTAATAGGTGTGTAGTGGTATCACATTGCTGTTTTAATCTGCATTTCCCTAATGATATATGCTATTGAACACCTTTAAATAGGCTTATTTGTCATCTATATATCTTCTTTGGTGAGATGTATGTTCAGATCTTTTGCTCCCTTTTTGATGGGGCTGTTATATTGTTGAATTTTAAGAGTTCTTTTGTATATTTTGGATATAGTCCCTTATCAGATGTGTGTTCTGCTGTCAAAGTTTTTCTTCCAGACTGTGGTTTGTCTTTTCATTCTCCTAACAGTGTCTTTTGCAGAGAAGAAATTTTTAATTTTAGTGAAGTCGAACATAATCAGTTTTTTTGTTTCATGGATCATGCTTTTGGTGTCATATCTTAGAACTCATTGCCAAACCCAAAACCATCTAGATTTTTTTTCCGATATTATCCTCTAGTAGTTTTATAGTTTTTCATTTTATAATTAGGTCTATGATCTATTTGGATGTAATTTTGTGCAAGATGTAAGGTCTGTGTCTAGATTCATTTAGTTGCACATGACATCCAGATGTTCCAGCACCATTTGTTTAAAAGACTATCTTTTCCTTCATTGAATTGCCTTTGCTTTTTTTCAAAGATCAGTTGACTCTATTTGTTTGGGTCTATTTCTGGGCTCTCTAAGTTCTGTTTCATTGATTGATTTGTCTGTTCTTTCCCCAATACCACACTGTTTTAATTTCTATAGCTTTATAGGAGGCCTTAAAGTTGGGTAGCATTAGTCCTCCAATTTTGTTCTTCTCCTTCAACATTGTGTTGGCTGTTCTAGGTCTTATGCCTTTCATATAAACTTTAGAATCACTTTGTTACTACCCAGAAATTAACCTGCTGGGATTTTGATGAGGATTGTGTTGCAACTATAGATCAAATTATTAACAGTATTGAGTTTTCCTTTCCATGAACATGGGATATTTATTTAGTTCTTTGATTTCTTTTCATCAGAGTTTTCTAGTCTCCCTCATACAGATTTTTTACATATACTTATATACATATATGTTTTTATATACATACATTTATGTACATATACATATTTACATATACATGTAGGATGTACACTTAAGTATTTACATTTCTCTAATGTGAATGTAAATGATGTTGTATTTAAATTTAAATTTAAATTTCTAGTTGCTCTTTGCTGGTAGGTAGCAAAACAGTCAACTGCTGTATATTAAACTTGTGTCCCACAACCTTGGTATAATTGCTTATTGGTTCTAGCATTTTGTTTTTGTCGTTGTTGATTCTTTGAGATTTTCTACGTAAACAATCATGTCATCTGAGAGGAAGACAGTTTTATTTTTTTCTTTCCAATCTTTAATTGTTGTTACTTTTCCTCTCCCACTATCAGAGGCAGGAGATTTCCCTCTGGTTTTCACAGTTAGAATCTGGTAGGATTCCTGGAGGTAAAAATGACAAAAGTATGAGGGCTGGACCCCTAGGAGTTTTGAAATTACAAGCTAATCCACAGAGTCCTCAAAAATTCATCAGTTAGAGGTTAGTGTTTCTACTGATATTGGCTCTAGCTGCAGACTTCTGCTCCCAGTAAACTGGTTCTCTGTATTCACCTGACTCTCCATTGAGGTAAGTTTAGTGATCGAGGGATGCCCAGGGGATTCTAGGAACCCACAGAGTGTCCCCAAGGGATCCTCAAGGCTAAACAGGAGTTTGAGGGAAGGAGAAGGGGCTAGGAGGGAAGAGCCTGGGGAGAAAGGCATCCCAAGAAGGTAGATTGGCTGAAACAAGCCTCTAAATTGCCTCCAGGCTTGAGCATTGGGAGGAGTTAAAAAACCAAACATCTGCAGGGGCTGATGGGAAATGACAGTGGGTGGATCCAGCAGGTGTGAGAGAAAGAACAGCATTTACAAGCAATGGTACCAGACAGCCAGTGTGCATGTGCCAGTTGCAACATCTGGGAGTGGTAAGGATGGTGTTGAGTGGAAAGAGCATAGCCTGCCCAGACAGAACTCCCTCTGCCCAGTAGCTGCTGTCCATGCATGTCCCAGCATGGCCAAACCTGTAAACTTTTCAAAAAAGAAGCAGGAAATCTGGATTTACTTGAAATCCAAAAATATTTGAATGCTGGGGACAAACTCAGATCCTCACGGTGCATTCTGGGAAAGTTAAAGAAAAATGTGGGATGGATGCAGCCCTGGACCAGCTGGAGTGCCCTCCATGAGTCCTGGCAGGGTCTTTAAGAGACAGGAGCCTTTTAGAAAGGCCCCAAGTGACCAGGTACAGTATAGGTTAGAGGGTACTCAGAGAAGGCCCAAGGAAGGTGGGAAGCAGGCAGCCAGAGAGAGGAGAAGACACTAGGGGGATATAGGGGTGTGCAGACAGGAGATAAGGTGCAGAGGAGGTGACCTTGTGATGTGAAGGAGTGGCTGTGGAGGCTAGAGGGATCCATGTCATGTGGGCCCAGCAGCCAGAGAGGGCTTTCTGCCAATGGGTCACAAGAATCACTGTGAGGGACAGAAAGCCTCTGTGTTGGGGGCAAGACGAGGAAGGGAGTCCCCAAGAGAGACCACCAGGAAGGGAGAAAAATATACTATTTTGTTCCTACTTGCATAGCTGACAAACTATCTTCATGCACACACACACACACACACACACACACACACACACACAAACACACACCAGTTGCATTTGCCCCTTACAGTACATCTATGGTCTCCATCTCATCTCCTGCTTGATGAATAGGGATTGAGACCTAAAGAGGTCTAGAAACTTTCTAGACTCACACAGCTGGTACAAAGCAAGTTTGCCCTGAAACTCAGGTACTGTCTCAGCTTGGGCCAGGCTACTTATCTGGGTAGTCCAGACCAGCAGTGTCCAACCTCAAGGCCGCTCCCTCACCAATGACACCAATGTTGTCAGGATCCCTGGGTTTGGGACCCAGGCACCAACATCTTAAAAGCTCTGGGTGTTTCCAGGGGCGCCTGGGTGGCTTAGTCGGTTAAGCGTCCGACTTTCGCTTAGGTCATGATCTCGCGGTTCGTGGGTTCGAGCCCCGCGTCGGGCTCTGTGCTGACTGCCAGCTCAGAGCCTGGAGCCTGTTTCAGTCTGTGACTCCCTCTCTCTCTGACCCTCCCCTGCTCACGTTGTCTCTCTCTCTCTCCTAGAAATAAATAAAAAAAACATTTAAAAAAATTATAATAAATAAATAAATAAATAAAAGCTCTGGGTGTTTCCAGTGTATAGCAAGGGTGGGAACAGATACTTTATATGCTAGTGACAGGCTTCAAGTTGCTTTTCCAAGTTGCTGTTGACCCAGAATGATTATTAAAAGCTCTTCCTTTCACTCTCCAAGGTGACCCAATTTGGAAAATGAAGTCTATGATGGTCCCTTCTTATAATCTACAAAACTAGGGAATCACAGGATAAATTTATTTTTAAACTCTTTAGTTATATTTTCAAATAATAGGCCCAATAGGGTTTTCTTCAATCTCTAGGCACTTTTTCAGGTGAAATTCCCCTAACTTGGGTTGGCAAACTAAGGCCCACCATCCAAATCCAGCTCACTGCCTATTTTCATAATAAAGTTTTATTGGAACACAGCCACACCCACTCATTTCTGTCTTGTCTAGTGCTGCTTTCCACTACAACAGCAGAATACAGCACTTGTAACAGAAACCATATGGCCCACGAAGCCTAAAATACTATCTGGCCCTTTACAGAAAAAGTCAGATTTTCCTGTCTATATAACATTGAGTCTGATTGTTAAGTTACATGATGTCCCTAGGTGTCCCAAAAGGTGAGATGGGAAATTGAGGGACTAAGGTCAGCTGCGCTGGCAGTTAGCCATGCCTATGTGACTGACCCCCTCTTTCCCCGTAAAACCCCTTTTGTTTGTCTGCTTGTTTAATGAAGTCTGAGTGGAGACGTATCTACGGCTGTCACACATTCAGCAGAGGTGTCCAGGGGTTCCTGTAGTTGGAGGGTCGCCAAGACTATCCTCAGCCTCCATGATTTGATAGAAGCACTCACAGAACTCAGAAAAGCTGTTATACAGTTAATTATGATGAAAGAGTCCAGATTAAAATCAGCAAAGGAAAAGGGCACACTGGGCAGAGTCCAGGAGACACAAGGCACAGCTTCTAGTTGTCCTCTCCCAGTGGAGTCTCAGGAGCAGCGCTTACTTCTCCCAGCAACACTGCATGAGGACGTGCATGTGTCAGCCAGGGAAGCTCACCCCAGCCTTGGGGTCCAGGGCTTTACTGGGGGGTCAGTCTCCCAGGCATGGCTGACTGCCGCCTACATGGCTGACCTTAGTCATTCAATGTCCCACCCCTCCAGAGGTAAAGCTGCTATGGCATGGCCCAAAGTCTATGTCATAAAATCACACTGTAAGTATAGACCATCTGGAGTAGCCAAAGGCCCCCAGGAAAAGAAAAGCATTGTTGTCAGGCAGGGTAATACCAAAGACTTAGAGGTTACCTCCTTCAGAGCAGGTCAAGGGCCAAACCTTCCTTTGGAATGTGCAGGGTGTGGACAACCCAGACTTGCTGAGTTAATTCTTTACTGCATAGTTGCCTCTTACAGGACAGAGCTACCTGGTGAGGGATTCCAAGGTAACACCAGTCCCTCTTTTGCTGTGACAGGCTCAAGGGCCATACTGCAGGCTCTATTCTCAACACAGCCCAACCACCTGGGCAGCACTAACACAGCCCCATGCCTGGTCTCCACTCTGGACTAATTAGATTGAATCCTCTGGGCCTGGAGTCTGGACATCAGTACTTTTAAATTGTGCCCCTACAGAGTCAATATTAAGACAGCTTTAAGAAGCCCTGGGTATGAGCTCTGGGACCACCTCTATGGACAGGGTGGAGATAAGTACAGTGGGAAGGTGTCAATGGAGCAGCTGGGGGTGGTCAGGCAGGAACATGTTCTTCCTGGAAGGTCAGGAGAGGATGTGGTGTTTGTTCTGGGCCTGGGGGAACCAGCAAGGTTTAAGTCTAAGAGAGAAGGGCATGTAGGGACTGAGAAGCAAGGTGACACTAGAACTGGCCTTATGAAGGCAACCGTTGGCTGGAAAGAGAGACAGAGACTTAATCTTCCAATGCCTTTAATATCTTTGGACTTGGTTTTGCAGCTAATGACCATCTACTGAAGCTCTTTGGTGCAGGGGTGTGTCAGGCCCAGAGCCATGCTTTAAATAAAGTGTTCCCTCAGCCAATGCAGGGTAGACTACAAATGGGAACAAGAAGAGGGCAGCCAGGGCAGTAGAAACCTGCTTGAACAGTCCTAGGAACAGAACCATCTGTCATTTCTTCACCAAATACTCATTTTCTGCCTGCTACACACCAGGCCCCGTTCTAGGCACAGAGGATCTAACATCGAACATCCCACAGTGCCTGCCATTGTAGGACTGGCAGAGAGGGAGAGAAGCATTCAATAAACAGACAGTGTGTCAGGTGAAGCTAAGTGCTGTGGAGAAAGATACAACAGGGTAAGGGGCGTGGGGAGTGAGACTAAGAAAGTTTTCTACAATAGAATGGTGCAACAGCCTCTCTGATAAGATGACATTTGAGAGAAGTGAGTAAAGTGGATATCTGGGGGGAGAGTATTCTAGGGAGAGGGAATGGCAAGTGCAAATGCCCTGAGGTGGCCATAAGCATAATGAGAGTGGGGCTGGAAATACACAGACAGATCTGAAGACATTTATTGAGAATCAACAGATTTAGGACTAGTTGGATGGTGGGTGGATGATGTGACTTTGGTTTGGTTTCAGGTAAGAATGCTTAACACTAGCTACACTTTAAAATCATGTGGGGACCATTTAAAAATTCCAGTGCCTGTGCTCTTTTGTTCTGTTTACCTGAAGTTCAAAAGTAGATAAAACCACCTAGAATTATGAGGAACTCTGACCACTCAATAATAAACAGACAATGCAATTTAAAAAATGGGCAAAAAATCTAAATAGACATGTCACAAAAAAAGATATGAAAATGGCCAGTGAGCACATGAAAAGATGCTCAATATAATTTGGTATCAGGGAAATGCAAATTAAAACCACACTGAGATGCTACTACATAGACACTAGAGACTAAAATTTAGACTGACCATACTACGTGCTGGCAAGGATACGGAGCAACTGGAACTCCCCAACACTGCTGGTGGGAATGTGAAACATTATAGCCACTCTAGAAAACAATTTAGCAGTTTCTTATAAAGCTAACATAAATTTACTATATAAGCTGGCATTTCCAATTCTGTGTATTTGCCCAAGGGAGATAAAAGTATATGCTCACACAAAGACATTCTTGCATATAAATGTTCATAACAGTTTTATTCATAATAGCTGAAAATAGAAACAACTCGGGTCCAATAACAGGTGAATATATGAACAAACTGTGATATATTTATTCAGTGGGTTATTACCCAACAATAAGCAGGAATGAACTAATGATGAATGCAACAATATTAATAAATCTCCAAAAGGTACTGCTAAGCACACGCGAGCACACACACACACACACACGAGCAAAACAAAACAAAAACAAACCAAAAGACTACCTACTGCATGATTCCAGTTATATGAAATTCTAGAAAAGGTAAAATGTAAGTGACCAAATGCAGATCAGAGTTTGCCTGGGACTGGGACTGGCAGGGAGACGGACTGTAGAAGGGCACAAAGGAACTGTTTTGCTGTGGTAGAAATGTTCTACAGCACTCTGGCGCTGGGGGGCTCAGTCAGTTGAGCATCCGACTTCGGCTCAGGTCATGATCTCACGGTTTGTGAGTTCGAGCCCCGCATCAGGCTCTATGCTGACAGCCAGCTCAGAGCCTAGAGCCTGATTCAGATTCTCTCTCTCTCTCTCTCTCTCTCTCTCTCTCTCTGCCTCCCCTGCTCATGCTATCTCTCTCTCTCTATCTCTATCTCTCAAAAAAAATTTTTTTTAATTTAAAAAAAAAGAAATGTTCTACAGTGCTACTGCTGGTGGTTTACACACATATATATATATATATATTTGTCAAGACTCCTTTGCACACATAAAATAGCATCTTTTATTGTTGATGACTTATAGTTCAATAGAGCTGATTAAAAAGAAAACATAAAACCTATCTTCAATGGCACAGGTCAGAACAGTGGTTTCTAGGGAGGAATGACTGCCTGGAGAGGGTACAAGATAGTCTGCTGGGGGACAGGAAGTACCTATACCTTAATCCAGGTGGTCACCCCCAGGATGTATAATTATGTAAAGGTTCATTGAGTTGTAATATTCAGGATTTATGTACTTTACCATGTGTAAAGCATACTTAAATTTTAAAAAGTAATGATGTCTGAACCCCACTCCTGGGAATTGGGATTTAATTAGTTCAAGGATGTGCCCAAGCTTTGTTATATTTTAGAAGCCCTTAGGAGATTCTAATATCCACCCAGTGTTGAGAGCCACTGCTTTCAGAGACAGGAAGGAGGGCAGTATTGAGTCTGAGTGATGGGGAACAGTCTGGTGGCACATTCAGGACTGGAAGGGAGGAGTGTTCAGCTCAGCCTTGGCTTTCAGGGAATTTAAGGTGAGGGTGGGTCTTCCGAGCTTCCGAAGGGATACACATAAGGCTAAGCAGGGTACGACTTGGAGGCTGTAGACAGAGCTGACTGTGTGCTGAATACTCTTGGGAAATGTGTACTTGCTGGGGTTTGCTTCCATGCAGGCTTCTTTTCCTACTCCTAGGGCAAGATGTCAGCAGATGAAGGTGCACAGGACACCTTGCGGCTCCAGTTCAAGGCCATGCAGGAGATGCAGCACAAAAGGTTGCAGAAGCAGATGGAGAAACAAAAGGAAACGGAACTGAGACTCGAAAGCAAAGTTGATGACCAAAAAGAGCCCTTGGAGATCTCCGATGGCCTCAGCCTTCTCCAAGCCAGGGAGCAAAACTCGAAAAACAGCTTTGAGCAGAGGTAAATGCAAATGTGAACCCTCCCAGGAACACTGTAGGGAAGGTGAGAGAGAAATGATTACAGACAGCAGGACAATTAGGTTGACGAGATGTGTGTGTATAAGTTTAGCCACAGAGGTTTTGACACAGAGGTCATTACGCAGACTCACGTCTGATAGATCTGTGCTCCTGTGGATATAAGTTGATATGAAATGTATATAAAAAATATTTTTAAGTCAAAATGGACATTTGAAATTCATCAGGGTGTAGTCTATTCACTTGGATTTTCTTATTCAGTCTCTCTTTCATGAAAACTGTGTTCAGGTTTTTGAGGTGCTGGCTTGCTAACTCTGATTGCTGCAAATTCTCATCTGAGCTCCTTCTCCTCTGCCAATTCCCTTTCCTGACACATAACAGCCATAAACATACCTGTCCTAAGGAAGCTCTTGACGGGCTCCTTGGTTGTTCCCAGTTGATGGAAAGGTTGAAAGTAGTCTAGAATCTCCTCAGTTAGCTCTAAAGTCAATGCATGTTGATTTATACTGGTTGTCAAAGCCTAAGTCTATGTTGATACAAAATTCTCTGCCAGTCAAAGAGAAAAACTCTGCAAGAGCTGTTGTGTCGTCTCTTTGCTTCTGGTTTGGCCTAGAATCTATCTTCCCCATCCTCAGATCCTACATTTTATGGTTTCTCAACTTGCAAAATGTTCCACTAAAAAATGCTAATAGGGAAAAACATACAGGTTGCACAATAATTGGAAAAGTCCCTATGGCTCCTAGATATTGGCTCTAATGTAACCCCAGACCTATGTTTCCAAGTGATCTTTCCCCAAATCAGAGAAGTTGGAATTGGTGAAGCTCGAGCCACTGGTGAAATAACAACAGTAATGATGACATCAGCTGTTAACTAATAATAACTGTTCCTGTGACTTCTGTAACCTGCTCACTCCACACACAACTGTCCCTAGGGAGCCTGTTCTGTGCCTCATGGCAGACATGATCACAGACCCACTGGTCATGTGGTTCCCATGTTTTTCAAGTGCTGGAGACAACTTGTGATGAACAAAACCAACCACATGCTCTTTACCTGAAACCTAGAGGCCTGGGCTCAACTTAAGGCTGAGACAATTCCTACATGGCCTTCTCATACGCATGTGTGTGTGTACACATGCAGTTAAGACTGTCAGTGCCTGGGGGCGCTGGGCGCCTCAGTCGGGTAAGCATCTGACTTCAGCTCAGGTCATCTCACGGTTCATGGGCCTGAGCCCCGCATCGGGCTCACTGCAGTCAGCGCAGGCCTTGCTTTGGATCCTCTGTCTCCCTCCTTCTCTCCCCTTCGCCTGCTTGCGTGTACTCTCTCTCTCTCAAAAAAAAAAAAGACTATCCTTGTCCTTCTATCACTTTGTGTGCGTCTCACAAATTTTTATATATATTGCTACTGCAGTCAATCTGTTCTAAATGCTTCGTGATACATGCTATGATTTCTTCTCAACCTACAAATAATTTAAGAATGTGTGTTTTTTTTTAAATATTTTTTTGAGAGAGAGAGAGAGTGAGTGGAGGGGGAGCAGAGAGAGAAAGGGACAGAGGATCCAAAGTGGGCTCTGTACTGATAGCAGTGAGCCGGAAGTGAGGTTCAAACTCACAAATCATGAGATCATGACCTGAGCCAAAGTGAGACGTTCAACTGACTTGAGTCACCCAGGCAGCTATGTAGTTTGTTTGTTTGTTTTTAGTCCCAAACATATGATGGGCTTGGGATTCTGTTTATTTTATTTTTTGCTACTTTTTAGTATTACTTTCTAATTTTAGTCAATTGCCATTAAACAAAAAGGTCTGTATGTGGAATTTGCTAAGATTGCCTTTGTGGCCTATAATATGATACATTTTTACCCATGTTCCATGGATGCTTGAATAAGTATGAATTCTCGGGGCAGTCAGTTATATAGCCCTTTCTTAAATCCATAGTAAACAATGCTATTCAAGCACTTTTTCTCCCTTCATGTGTGTGCATGTGTGTGTGAGTGTGTGTACACAGACACTCAGTTCTGAGAATGGCGTGTTAAAATCTGCTCATTGACATTTTCTATTTTGTACAGACGAGTTCTCTTCCCCACCTAGTGCCCAGCCAGGTACAACAAGCCTGGGCAGTGGAGGCCGGACCCCTGCCCATCGGTCCCTGTATTTCTGCCTTTGCCCTTGTAGGATGCTTGAAGAGGAGGTCACACACCTTCGAGAGCAGCTCAGGGAGACGGTAGATGAAAATGGGCGATTGTATAAGCTGCTGAAGGAGAGGGACTTTGAAATCAAGCACCTCAAAAAGAAAATAGAAGAAGACAGATTTGCCTTCACAGGTAGCTCCACCACTGCTGTGACAGTGCCTGGCCCGAAATGCAGGGGGCTGGCCAAGCTGCCGTGGCACCCCCTGGGCAGGGCCGAGGGCAGGGCAGAGGGCAGGTGCTCAAGGGAGAGTGCCAAGGGTCAGCTGCGGTCAGACTGTGCAGATGAGTCCTGGAAACGAAGGAGAGGTAGAGGAAGAGAGTGGGCCAAGGAGGCCAGGGTGCCGGGACACAGGAGCGCAGGAGCAGCAGGGACAGTGGGCAGGCATTCTGGGCGACCTGGCTAGGACTCATGACAAGGGTTCTCCGTGGGTGCTTACTGCATGCTTGGCAGGCCAGCACCATCGTTATCTTGGTGCTCTGGCTCAGACATTGTGTTGTGGATGTGGAACACATTCCCCAGTGGAAGCAGGCATTCACTCTACAGAGCTTGCTGCTCCAGAAAAGTGGATGAGACAGGGAAGTTAGCTGTTTCGAGGGAATTTTCTGGGACCCAGTAGGGTCTAGAGCAGGCCTTGGCTCTGTTGGTAGGGACATTGGCCCTGTGGGTCTGGGGATGACCTTAGCTCTGTGGGTGTGGCTGGACATTGGCTCTGTGGTTATGGGCTAGACCTTGACCCTGCTGATCTGGTGGGGACCTTGGCCCTGATTGTCCCCTGTTCCATCTACACCCATTGAGCAACTCCCTGGTAGCTGACTAAACCAGAAAGTCAGTGTAACCAACCACAGATAACAACAGGCCTCACCCGGCATCCGCCAGAGCATCCCACCCTGACTTTGAGAGCCAGTATTGAAGGGTAGGTGCATTCAGAGGACCAGAAGTGAATTAACAGCCAACAGGAATTTGGTACCTTAAAGGCCCTTGGTCAATAATGGTACCTCACTCTTTTTCTGAAACAAAAACCACACCAAGGGAAAGGACCTATATTGTGAGGAATAGAAAAACACACCTAGCCTGGCTGGGGTTCAGATGTGAAGGGGCAACTTGTCCTTCAGCAGGGCCACAGAGAAGCTGATGAGCTCTGGGGCAGGGCCAGGTGAGAGCAGGAGACACTTCCCCTCCCCAGGAGCCTGCCGACACAGGACGACTCTGTCTCTCCCAGCCTGCCCTCTCCCAGCCTGCCTGTGCTGTCTCTTTGCTGTCTCTCCCAGCCCAAACTCTTCCTTAGGACCTCTTAAATCCAGTCCATGCTGCGCAGTCACTATTTCTGATTTCCAATGTCAAATTTTGAAGAGAAAGATCTGACTGGCCCAGCACGTGCGTTTAGACCAGGCCTCAAAGGACAGGCTGCTGACAGCTGACAGACTGGTTCTCCTTTGGCTGGATTTTTAGTGATTGCTTTAATTCTGGGTTTTTTAAAAGGTTTTTTTGATATTTATTTTTGAGAGAGAGAGAGGAAGAGACAGAAAACGAGCAGGGAGGGGCAGAGAAAGAAGGAGACACAGAATCCAAAGCAGGCACAGGCTCTGTGAGCACAGAGCCCGATGCAGGGCTGAAACTCACAAACTGAGATTATGACCTGAGCCGAAGTGGATGCTTAGCCAACTGAGCCACCCAGGCACCCCCCAATTCTGTTTTTTATTAAACTATATTTCTTTGCATAATTTTTTAGTGATTGCTCAGGCAATCACAAAATACATAACTTTTCACAGTCTACTTAGAATTAATATTTTACCAGTTCAAGCAGAACAAAG
Organism: Hyaena hyaena; assembly: GCF_003009895.1. Classification (NCBI taxonomy): domain Eukaryota; kingdom Metazoa; phylum Chordata; class Mammalia; order Carnivora; family Hyaenidae; genus Hyaena; species Hyaena hyaena. Next base: position 1,658,860 of record NW_024080980.1, read on the forward strand.
AAACAACCACCATATCAATCCCTTTACCATCCCCCATAATAGTGTAGCTTTTATATGTATTATATCTCTATATATTGAAAATCCCAACAGATAATGTTATAATATTTACTCTCAACCATTACACATATTTTACAGAGCTTAAGGAGGCAAAGACAGTCTATTATATTTACCCAGATATTTAGCATTTCTGTCCTTGCCCATTCACTGCTGCCCCTTATCATGAGGTTGCAGCTTCAAGAGTGGAACTCGGGAAAGAATAGAAAAAAAAAAATGGGATTTTTCATGTTTTCTCTGAGCCCCCCTTCCTGCCCTTTAAATTTTTTTAATGTTTATTTTTGAGAGAGAGACTGAGTGTGAGCAGAAGAGGGACAGAGAGAGAGGGAGACACAGAATCCGAAGCAGGCTCCAGCTCAACTGTCAGCACAAAGCCTGATATGGGGCTCAAACTCATGAACTGTGAGATCATGACCTTAGCTGAAGTCGGACACTTAACTGACTGAGCCACCCAGATGCCCCAACCTTCCTGCCCTTTACACCAGAGAAGGCTTCTCTTGGACCTCTTCATGATGTCTAGTTCCAGGATTTATACTGCTTTTGAGTCCTGGAAGGAAGACATAACACAGAAAACTCACTGCTGGACCATGTGTACTTCTAGGTCTGGTTTCCATCCCCGTGTTCTGAGACCTTTCTCCTGAAGTATCCCCAGCCTCTGCAGTGGATAGGAGGAGGCCAGGGCAGCAGCAGGCCTGGGCTGAGTTGGTTTGAAAACCATCAAGCACCCTTGTATACCTTTCACCAGTTGTCACTCTCAGTCTGTTCTGAGGCACATGACAGGCAGGCCTAAGAAGGTGTCTCTGCTGGTTACCTACTGTTGGAATGTCGGAAGCATTCAGAGAACTTACGGACTATCTGACCAGACCTGCTGTCGCACAGATGTGAGGCGACCCTACCAGTCAGGAGCCGAGCTGGGCTAGCTCCCATTGCTGGCCATCTGCACAACCCTATACAGTTCATGTTCCTACATTCACACCCTGCCAGCTACCTTTCCCTCAGCCTTACCCACTGTGTTCTAGCTACTCTGCTCTGCTTGATGGTCCTCAGATACTCCTAATATATTCCTGCCCCTGGACCTTTGCACTTGCTGTGTCCTTTTCTTAGAATACTCTTCCTAGTTGGGAACTTTCTTCTTGATGGCTTGATCCCTCACTTTTTATTCATCTAGGTCTCTTTTCACACCTATCTCCACAGACAGGCCTTCCTTCCTGACCACTCCATCTAAAATAGCGTAACCTCCATCCCTCTCATCCCCTTCCCAGCTTCATAGCTGGTGGTCCTCCCAGGCACCAGAATGCATATTTTATTTGTTTTTTATTATCTGTCTCCCCTTCTGGAATGTAAACTCCATAAGCCTTTTTTATTCACCATTGAATCCCTAGTACCAAGAGTGCCCGACACTTGGTGAAACCCAATAAGTATTTATTAAATGGGTGCATGTCTCTGTATTGGTTAGGTGTCACCACAAAGCTTTGTGTAAGAAACAGCCACATGGTCTTGGAGGCATTCAGCAATAAGCATGTACTGAGCTCAACCATCTGGGGTTAATTGGGGCTCAGCAGACCTAGGTCAGGCTTGGCTAGGGTGGTTTGCTTTGTGCTATGTGTCTGTCTTCCTCTTCCTGGGCCCAGCCAGCTAGGCCATCTCTCCACATCTCTCTTGTGGAGATGGCATGAGTGAAAAGAGAGGGATTTAACTGCACAGGTGCTTTTCAAGCCTCTACCTGTGCTTCATCTGCTAACAACCCATTGGCCAAACAAGTCATTGGCTGAGCCCAGAGTCAGGTTAGCATAGAGGGGTCAAGGGGGCACACCTTACTGGCTGGAGGGCACAGAACACAGGGTGTAAGTGTGTAACTCTGTCACTGAGGAGGGCATGGAGATTTGGGGCAATGAACTGATATCCCATAGAATTAAAACTCTGCTTCCAAATTTTGTAATTTCCTGAGGGGCTGCCTTTCTACTCATTGGAGTGGGGTTTCAGGGTACCTAGGTGTGTGGTCACTCCCCTGAGCCTCTGCCCTTTTGTGAGTGTTTTAGTTTTTCAAACCCCAGGGCTGTTGGTAGTGGGGCATGAGTTTGATGTGTGGGCCTGTGTGTTTAATTGACCTCCCCGTTTTCCTTCATTTTAGGGACAGCTGGTGTGGCCGGGGACATGATCGCCACCAAAATCGTCGAGCTGTCCAAAAAGAACCGGGCACTGATGGCAGAGTCAGAGGGTGCGAAAACCAGAGTGAAGCAACTGAGCAATCGCGTCCGGGAGCTGGAGCGGGAAGTGAGGGGCCTTGGTCATTGCCGCCTCTGGAAGGGACTCCCAGGACTCTGGGCTGCTACTACAGAGTGGGGGCCACACTTAGATGCTTTGGGTCCCTCTGAAGGGCTTGTAGGTCAATGTTGGCAAAGGGTTCTTCAGTCTTTGTCGCATCCTGAGAGGGGACAGTGTGTCAGGAAGCAAAGGGGACACTGGGCATGGGGAGGCAGCCGGCATAGCGGTTAGGACTCAGACCCAGAGCCTGACCTTGAGGTGAATCTTAGCTCCAGCACTGCCTTGCTTTGTGACTTTGGGCAGGCTATAAACTCACTGTGCCTCAGTCTCCTCCATCTGTCACATGACACTAACAAGAGTATTCACCCTAAGGTTTTCTGAAGATTAAGTGTAAAATGCTCTGATCAGTGCCTGGCAGGTAGCAAGTACTAGATAAATGTCTGTTAAATACATTAACAGGGAACCTTGTGCCAGGACACCCCTCTACTTGGTCTCACTTTTGCCCATCTTCTGCTGCCCCCTGCCCTCCCACAGCTAGTCACAGACCCCTCCAGTCTTGCAAGGACACAGTACAAGCAGTTCATGGTCTCTTAGGAGCTAGAATGGAATCCGTGTGCTAGAGAAAACCTATGTAGCTTCCGTCTGTGGCTGAAGAAACTGGAGCTTGAAGAGGTTAGGGGGCTTTCTCAAGTTGTACAGCACGTGATAGTGCTACATTGCAGATCCAATTCTGTTGCCCCCCAAAATTCTCCTCAGTTGTCATGTTGGGCATTGAACGAGATTGTCTTTATTCTACAACAAATTGTTTGAGAGCCATCTCAGGCTCTGAGCAAAATAGACATGAGCCTTGCCTCCTTGGAGACAGACCCAGCACTGAGGGCTTCATAGAGGAGTGGGTGCATACTGTAGGTCTGTGGAGGGTGGGAAGGGGCCACACTGGTAAAGTGTGGAGTGGGCCCCCATGCAGAGGGCCCAGCAGATCCCATGGCTCTGAATGGGGAAGAAAGTCTTGGAGGAAACCCTTGAGGCCAAGAGTGGAGCAAGATGAGGTCAGAGAGGGAGGGCAGGCCACACCCTGCCTTGTCAGGCACAGTCTGGTGTTCGTGTGAACAACTGGGAAAGCATTAAAGGGTCAGTTGGCTGTCTGTATGCAGTGCTGGGCTTGGCTACAGGCCATGAGCCAGTGTGGCAGGTTTCTTTGTGTCTCTGACCCTGTCTCCTAGTCGAGCACATGAAGTCCATAGTCCCTTTATGCTACACCTCCCAGACTGTGCTCAGAGCTCTGGGATATGGACCATGGCTGCAGTATTATTATGTATGAAGCTGTTAGTGAACCCCGGTGCTACTCTGGTGTGTGGCTGGGCAGTGGGGCAGACAATCGATGAAACCCTCTCCCATCACAAAGCAGTCTGTAGGGAGGGTTCCTCCATTAATGGTCCTAAAGTGAACTAAAAGGTGAACCGGTGATATCAGTAACCACACACCCAGGGGCAGGATGGGGGCACTGCACCCTGGCACCACAGTTCCAAGCAGAATCCAATACTAAGTGCGAGGTTTGCTTTTCAGCTACAGGCGGCCCAGGCCAGGCTACCAGCCAAGGTGGCCACCGACGCGGGAACCAAGACACCGAGGGCTCAGATAGGAGACAGAGCCTTGGTATGAATTCTCTTCTGTGCTGGGGAGTCTGTGAGGCAGCCATGGGCCTGGGTCTCCTGTCTTCTATGTGACTGTAGGCGCCTTTGTCCAGGGTCTGCCTCCTCCCCATTGCTGAGCCAGTGCCGACCAAGGTGGCATCCTCAGAGCAGCCATCAGGGAGGCATGTCCGTGGCCTGAGGCCAGGAACACCCCAGTGGAGGCCAGTGAAGGTCTAACTCTGATTTAGTCCCTAGAGAGAGAGAACCGGAGGGGCCTGAGGACCCTGGAACCCTAAAATTTGGGGACCAGCAAGGTCTAACTGGCCTCCTACTCCCAGCCCTGTTTTGTCCTCTACAGCTTCCTCACTGGGCCCTGGGGAGACATCCAGCCTCTATCTTACCCCAGGGACAGGGAGCTCACTACTGTCCAATAGAGCCCTGTTTGGGAGGGGGTTACATTTCACATTGTGAGAAGTCTTCCCTTTGTGGAGCTCCAAATCTACAAAGTACAAGTGACTATTGAGAATGGCAGCTTGTTCCCCAGATTCCATTTTACTCAGCCACTGTGTAGGGGGTATGAAACCCAAGAAATGGAAATTGCAGGCCCACAAAAGGAAGGCAATCTGACTCTGTGGGCTAACAGAGAGGGACATGGAGTCTGAGCCAGATAATAAATAGCATCAGAGACTCAAGAACAACCCAGGAGGCCTCCCCAGGGGGTTTTCTTGGGAAGCCAGACCCGTTGGAGATAGGGGGAGCCAAGCCTTAGAACTCCCTGTTCAGTGTTCCTTTTCTAGTCCCACTTCCCTTTCGCCTACAATGCAGGGTCAAGCCACCTCATGCCTTTCCTGAGGAGAATTCAGCCCTCAGTGTCTAGCGATAGGCCCCTAGGTTTCAGGAGGAGAACCTAGTGGAATGAAGGCTAGTCTTGTATAAAGAAAATAGTCTTGTATAAAAAGACAAGTCTCCCCACCTGTCTCATTGGTGGGGAGGGCTGTGCCATCAGCAGGGGCTGTTCTGTAGGGGCCTTTCCTGGCTCCGATGGGCACTGCTCAGTACTCCTGCTTTGTCCCGAGCACTGAGCATGTCCACGTCCCTGGCTAGTCTGCCATTGATGGAGGACTGTTTGTTCGGTCACTTGTTGAGCCCTGTGACACAGGAATCACAGATAATGCCCCTGTCCACACGGAAGCCCAAGAGGGGAGATGAGTGGCCATACTGAAGGAAGGAGGGGAGCAGGGCCTTCAGAAAGGGTCCCAGGGGCTCACAGAGGGGGAACACCCTCCACACCAGGCAACCAGGACGGAGGCTGGAGGAAGGTTCCTGAGGTGTGCCTTGCTGGAGAAGCAGGATGGGGCAAGGCTTTCCAGCAGGAGCAGCGCAAGCTGGGGCTGAGAGGCGGGGAACCTGTTCTGTTTGCTAGCTAGGTGTTGGTCTGGCTGCAGCCCAAGGCCAGTGAGGGGAAAGGGAAATGTCAGCAAACAAGGCTCGGGTGGGGTCACCCACGGAGACAGGCCTTGACTGGCAGCCGGAGCAGGAATTTCAGCTTTGCTCCGTGGCCAGGGCCGCAGTGATCCTGATAGGCTTCTGAGGCAAGAGTGGGTGACAGGCCGTGAGCCTCAGCTCTGCAGTAGCCCTGTGGTTTCCAGGGCACCTTCTGATCTGAGAGACAACAAAAGCAACACCCCACCCCCCGCCACTGGACTGTGTGGGGTAGCCTAAGACCAAACCACACTCCGGACGCCCGCATGTTCACTCCACGTTCTGGCCCCCGTGTGCCAAAGCACATTCCAGAGTGGGGCTGAACGCCTGGTCCCCACTTGGCATGGTCAGCATGGGGCTTCCAGATGCCGTGCTATGAGCAGCGCTGGCTTTGTCTGCTCCCCTTGGACTGCATTTCAGTCATTCCCTCAAAGAAAATAGCCCAGGGAAGGGGAGGCTTACACTCATATTCAAGCCCCCCACAAAGCCTGTGGAATTTCACTCTGGGCTGAAGTAGCTCTAAAATGGCGAGGGAGGGGGGGTTGCCCCAGCTGTCCAGGAGGAGAGGACTGGGGCTTGGCAGAGCAGAGGGGTGAAGGCTGTTATGCATGTGGGCCGAGGCCTCACTAGGACACTCTCTAGCCCTCAGCCCCCTTTGCCAACTGCCTCCTCAAGTCAGGCTAGGCCCTCAGCCCCCACGCTGCCCTCTGTCAGAATTTGCCCCAGACAGCATCCTTTACATGCATTATCCTATCAACACCCATAGGCACCCCAGAAGCTGGTGGTGTATACCCCTACTTTACAGATGAGGAAATCAGGCTCGGGGAGGGGGGCCTGTCATCGCCTGGGTTCCATGTTCTAAGCAGGGTCACAGCCATCATGTGAGACACTCATAAATACAGCTCCTGCACCACCACCAGGGCCAGTGAGGGTCATGGTGCCCAAGACCTGACAGGCAGGGGGTGTCACTTCCCAGCCTGGGGCAGATGTAACACAGCACACGAGCAGGGAGAAGACAGGCATCCAACAGCAGTGAGAAGGAATGGCAAGCAGCCAGACAGGGAAGGACACACACACACACGCGCGCACGCGCGCGATTTTTTTAAAGCTACGTTGTGTTTTCTCTAAGTTCCTGGTTTATATTCTGTTCAACCTCATGGTGGCGCTGCGAAGAAGCAAGACAGGGAAGTATTTTATACCCATTCCACAAATGCGGAGACCAGATAAGGCCAGACTTCTTGGGCTGTGTCCAGTTCCTGTTTCCTTCACCAGTGGTTTTCACCTGGGCTGTCCAGAACCTCTGGGGTCCCAGACCAAATCTACATGGATCTGCCTTCCACACCAGTGTTCACAGGAGATTTTGTGTGTGCCTGCTGAGGAAAGATCAGAAGTCCACTGCAGCCCCCTGCCCTGCTTCCCAGAAGTCCAGCCCACCCGGTCTGTTGGGGCAAGAGCAGACGGTCTTGGCATCATCGCCCAATGGGACACTCAGCCCACTCATGATGCCTGGGTGCCAGAAACAGCTTCAAGTGGGAGAATCAGCTAGTGCAGGGGAGGGACTAGGCTTTATCTAATCTGACTTGTGTCATCCCCAACCAGCTGTGTGCCCTTGGGCAAGTTACTCCTCTTCTCTGGGCCTCCTTTTCACTACTTATGGAAGGGTTTTGGATGGGCTGACCATGGAATGAATCCCTTTAATGCCATACTTTTGTGAAACTCAGAAACTTATACTGAAAAAGAGAAATGGGTAGCACATTTTTTTTTTAATGTTTTATTTATTTCTAGGAGAGAGAGAGAGACAGCGTGAGCAGGGGAGGGTCAGAGAGAGAGGGAGTCACAGACTGAAACAGGCTCCAGGCTCTGAGCTGGCAGTCAGCACAGAGCCCGATGCGGGGCTCGAACCCACGAACCGCAAGATCATGACCCAAGTGAAAGTCGGACGCTTAACCGACTAAGCCACCCAGGCGCCCCTGGGTAGCACATTTTTTATAACTTTTTTTAATCTTTATTTATTTTTAAGAGAGAGAGAGAAAAACAGTGCAAGCCGGGGAGGCCAAGAGAGAGAGGGAGACACAGAATCTGAAGCGGGCTCCAGACTCTGAGCTGTCAGCATAGAGCCCGACACAGGGCCCAAACCCATGAACCATGAGATCATGACCTGGGCCAAAGTTGGCGCTCAACTGACTAAGCCATCCAGGCACCCCTGGACAGCACATTTGAGAAAAATTTACATCCAAGTGGTTTAAATCAAACATTATTTTTAAAAATAAATAAAAGACATTGCTAAGAGTTCTAGCAGGCGGTTTTCACGGTTGCTGGAGTTCTGCAAGCCACAGAAATGGAGCATTTGAGGATTAAACTTGGTTTTTATTTCTGTTTAGTGAGCTCATTGCCAGGAAAGGGAGCCCAAGGCCCAAGCTGATGGTTCCAGGGGAAGGAGGCCCCAAGTTAGGATGGTCACAGTCCCCCTGCCAAGTTGGAGTTGCCTTCTGTGCCTGAACTAGTCCCCTCTTTATTCTGAGTGGAGATAGTTTAGCTGCAATGTCAGTCTCTGGACTGACAACAGAGAGGGCCCACACCCAGGGAGTCTCTGGGAGGTGTGCGGCCTGCAGGCTTCCTCCAGGGGTTCCCTCCAGGGGCTCCCCCTTCTGTGGATGCTGCCTGTGTCCATGGATGTGTAGTACTCTGAGCAAAGGGCTTGGCTCCCAGAGTTGGGCTACTAGGATTCACATCCATGCTCCACCTTTCCCAATCGGGTCTCCCCAGCCACTCCACCAGCCTCTGTTCTGCCTCTGTAAGGGGCCGACAGTAGAAGCTACCTCACAGGGTGCATGGGGATTGCATGAGTCTCTACATGTTGAGTGCCTAGCACGGTGCCTGGCACACTCCTGGCTGAATGGAGGCTATGATTATTATTACTGTTTTCGGCAACAAGTGATGGCTCTCTGCTCTGTCCTTAGCCAGAGACCCCAGAGGTGAAGGTCTTGCAGGAGAGGCTGGCAGCCACAAACCTGAAGATGAGTGAACTCCGCAACCAGATCCAGTCCGTGAAGCAGGAACTCCGGATGGCCCAGAAGGTATTTCAGAGCCAGCAGTCAGGTCTTCTTGTATGGCTGGGAGTGGGAAAAGCATGGCCAGGACAATGGATTCCACTCAAGAAGCAGCAAGTGCTTGGCCCCGTGAGCATTATGCTGCTTGCTCTGGGTCAGGTTCCAGATCCAGTAACTTCCTTCTGTCAGTCCTTGATATAGACCATTGGTGAGTGGGGTTGCTGGCTGTCTGAGGGGCCCTCATGGAGCCCTCATGGGGCCCTCCCTGCCCTGGACAGAGAAGGATAGTGCCTCCTACTCAGGGAAAGTCCTGCAGACTGTTCTTGTGCTACGTGCACCCTCGTAGATCCCGGGTGTCTCCTTTATAAGCCACCTTGGACTTGGGAGCCTGCCAAGACTTGCCTCCTGCCCTCTGCTGTCTGTAATATTAGAAAATGAATAGGTTGTTTGTGTATTAAAGGCCCCTTTCAAAGGAAAATACTCAGACTTGGGATGCAGGCCCAGTTGGTTCATTATTTATTTTTATTTACATAGTGAATTCTCTGGCATTTGTCTTCTCTGCTGGAACCACTCAGACTAGCCAAGATTTCCAAAACAGTGTTCTATTGTGGAAACGAGCGCCGGAGACCAGGCGCACTAGATTGGGTTCCCGTGACAGGCTTCAGAGAGGCCCCAGGCACCAGCTGGAGTTTTTTCTGTCCACCTCAAAGCCTTGAGGTAGGGCCTGCAGGCCACTGTTCAACAGCCATAATGTTGGGCCCTTCTGGAACCAAACACCCCCAACTGATGTTCAGTAGCCCTACTCCTTGCTGCACTCAGACACGGCCCCTCGGTGGTGGCTTCTTACAGAGGTCAAGGCCCTGTGGCCACGTACTTCCTGTAGCCATCCAGAATGATCTCCGTTCTCAGTGATAGGTGAACAAATTGAGGAAACACATTTGGGTCAGCTTTGTCAAGTTGACCCAGAATATGTCAAGAGCAGAGAGGGGCCCCTTTCGGCATTGTTGGCAGTCCCCCGTCTACTGTAAGGGTCACTAGGAAATGCTGGGGGTGCTGGGATTTCTGCTCTCCCAGGGACAGCAGCTCTGAGAGCATGGCCAGCTGGCCCTCAAGGCAGGAGGAATGTTGGGGGCGGGGAGCCTCTGGGAGCCCTGTGCACCCTGCACTGCTCCTTAGGGGGCAGCAGCATTAGGGGCTCTCTGGCAGGGCCCTCTCTCCTGGCCTCACTCGAACGCCTTTTTCAGGTTTTAACCAGTGAGGTTGGGGAAGATGTGAATGTCCAGCAGCTCCTGTCCTCTCCAGGGACCTGGAGGGGTCGGGCTCAACAAATTCTCGTTTTGCAAAGCAAGGTGAGTGCGCTTCATCTGGCCCTGAACAGAGGGCTCAGATGCCCTGGAAAGGCTGGCACCGATCCACACTAGAGACAGAGAACCATAAAAAGGCCTTGAGGCACTGCAGAACATGCTTGTAGGGCTGTGTTGTCTTACATTCTCCCCCACCAGCCTGATTTTAATTTGTTATTTAACGAACAGGCATTTATATAACACTTACCATGTGCCAGGCACTGGCGCTTAACAGATGCCAAAACCTTTGATTTATTTTACCCCAGGCATATTTTCTTCCCTAGTTCATGCAAATTTGCATGACTGTTATCCTTGCAGGCTTTTTCCAGCTTTGTTCCAGATGCTTATAGACTTTTGAAAGTTTCAGTTACCCAATAAAGACCTAGCCTTGTCCCGCTCGTTACGTTCTAAATATTTTGGAGCATCTCTCGAGGCTAAGAGCTGGGGCTCCAGAGCCAGACTGGCTGGGATTCAAATCCCAGCTCTCGACTCACGAGCTATATGGCCTTGGGCAAGTTCATTCTTTGTGCCTCAGTTTCCTCATCTGTATCCTGTGGATAATGATAAGACCTACCCCACAGGCTTGTTGGGAGGACTGAATGAGTCTCTGTATGTAAAGTGACCAACACAGTGCCGGGCGCGTGGAGGAGACAATGTACAAAGGTTAGCTGTGGCTTTTTTTTTTTCGCCTTCACACCAAGAAACACATGAGTAGGTGTGTAACTTCACTATTTGACAAGCACATGACTTTCAAGTTCACAGTTCCTGGGTGGCTTTTGTCCTCAGGGTCTCTGTGGGATCCTTGAAGCCAATACAAAGGTAGGGAAAATCTCCAAAAAAAACTGTAATTAACGACCAATGTGTGGCCTTGGGATTCAAAAGACTCCAGTTTGATCTGCCCTCAGTTGCTGGTCTATAGGTTCAGTGACCTTGGATAAATCACTTTGTCGCTCTGTGCCTCTGTCTCCTCATCTGCAAAACGCAGGGTGTTATGAATTAAATGAAATGAAATAACATTTGTAAAGCACCCCGCACAGTGCCTGGCCATCATGAGCACTCAGCACGTTTGCTGTTACCGTTGTTAAGCTGTATAAATAAATGATTAAAAGTTTCATACTGTGTTCTCTAATGCTTAACTGGAATTACCACACAATGCCACATGAGGGCACTGATATGTGCTTTCAAAACCATGCTGTGGATCCTAGCAAATTTTGCCCCCGCATAGGTTTACCCACCTGTGTTCCATCATTTATGTGTCAACATGGAAACCAGAGTTAGAAGGACCCTAGGCATTATTCACTTCAACCCCAATGCAACAAAGCCGTCATTCTGTGGGGTGATATCCACCTGCCACTGGCCAAGAGCCTGTGAGTGCTGGACCATGTACTGAGGACTCCACCTGGGCCACCTTGGGGTTTCTCAGAGTTACCTAATCCCAAAAATCACCCTACCACTCATTTAAAATTCAGGTCCCCAGGTCCTTCCCCTGGAGTTCTGACTTGTCAATCCGGAGTGGGCCCTGAGATTTGTCATTCTAAGAAGCATCTTGGCATTCCCAGGCTCAGACAAGTTCAGGATACTGAATCCTTATAACTCTATACAGGGTGTACTCTTAGGCTCATTTCATAGATGAGAGACCCGACATTCAGAGAAGCTACATAAGCTGTGCGAAGTCACAGTGAGTGAGGATTTGAGCTGGTCTCTCAGCTCTTAAACCCTGTCCTCCATCTGCAGCACCTCCTGCAAATAGCCAGCAACCCACGGCCTCCCAAGTCTTGGGTGACCTGTCTGTTAGAGAGTTCTTTCTTGTACTGAGATCATCCCTCCTCTCCTTCCCAGGTTCCTGGAGCCACACAGCTGCTTCTTGGTCTCAAATAGCCCCTAAAGGGATGGGGTGATTTTTCTCCTTCTCAAACGAAACCCCCTCGTGTCCTCCCCTATTTTGCTCAAGATGCTGCCTGATTCCTCCCCCTACCTCTGTACCCTTCATATGGGGCTTCTGTGTCCATTGGTCCAGTGGGGTTTCCTGTTGCACCTCGGGGCAGCCCCTGACAAGTTTACCACTCTCAGGTTCGTGAGCTTGAGAAGCAGCTGGGACAGACCCGGAGCCAGTCTGCAGGAGCGTCCAGTTATGAGCCGTCTATCCATCCAGACCCAAGGAAGCTGTCTGCCCAGGAGAAAAACCTGCTGAGGATTCGCAGCCTGGAAAGGGGAAACCAGGAGGGCTGGGAGGTAACACATGGCCAGGGAAGGGGTTAGTCAGGGGTGTGGGGCCGGGAGGTCATGACCACCTCTGCAGGGCTCTGAGGCCCATGTGCTCATGAGCTCTGAGACACCTCTTATAGGCAGGGGACACCTAGGGTTTAAGGTCAAGTTAGTGCCTATTCCTCAAATCCTGTAAGTCCAGCTTGAACTGCTTGACGGAGTCCTCACCCTCAGCCTGTGTCATGAGCTTTAGGTGGCCCCACCCTGGCTGTTCTGGAGATATTGGAGCTGAAATTGTCACTGTAAAAGGAGAGGAAGATGTCATAGCCCAGAGTGACGACCCAGTGACAGGGTCAGGTAGGGTTCGGTGGAGGAGCGCTCCAAGCTGCAGGGAGGAGGGCAAGCTGGCACCGGCACCGCACACTGCCTCCCACTGGCTGTGCTGGGAGTGGCAGAAGCCAAGTTGTCTTGTGTGACAAAAAATGTTCTGGCCCACAAAGGTGAACAGGCTAGAGGTGGTCTAGAGGCACAGAGGGGTCCAGGGATCTGGGGGCTTAGTCTTAGCCACTTTTTCCAGACAGGCTTCATCTCTCCTGTGGGGATGCCTGGTGATCACAGCTTCTGTCTTCCAGCCCAGCCCCCACAAACAAAGGCCTTCTCCTTCCCAGTAGTTCCAATGAAGCCCCAGAATTAAATACCACCCGGCTAGCTTAAGCTATCTCCCCATCCCCGAGCCAGTCACTGCCATTATGGTGCAGGATGCTTTGACTGGCCGGGCTTCAGATAGATCCCCACCCCTAGGTCTGAGAGATGACTCAGCCTCTCAAGGGTTGGCTTGAAAGTGGCAAGCAGGGCTTTCTCACAGATGGTGGAGGGAGAAGCAGGCCAGGGTGCTGGGAGGCTGGGCAGGCCCACTTCACCGGCCCTGGAGAGGGGCTTCTTAACAGTGAGGCCTTATCTCGTAATCAGGGGACTGCATTTGTGAGTGCCCACTCTGGGATAGGCTGCACCCCCAACATCCTAGACCATCAGATGTGAGGAGGGAACATGGGACTTGAGAAGCAGGCAGGGCCAGGTCCTTGTGGACCTTGTGTGCCGGCCAGGGGTTTAGGCTTTTATCTTGAAGGAGGTGGAAAACCACTGAAGGGTTTTAAGTTTTGGAGGGATGCGGAATGCTGTGCATTTGGGAAAGGTCACATGGTCAGGTATAGGCAGCCAGGTTGGAGGAGGCATGGGAGGCAGAGGCGATAATCCACCTGAGACACGACTAAGGACACGACTATAGGACTATAGCCCAAGGCCAGACACCTGCAACATTTGAGGGTCGACTTTGCAAGGCTCGATGATGAGATGGGAGGGGGAGGAGCGGAAGGGTTGCGAAGGACTTCCAGAGAGTGTCCTAGATGCGTAGGGGAGACAGGGAGAAGATCCAAGGGAAGTCGGGGGCTGACACTTGAAAATGTTGGGCTGCAGGTGCACCTGGCTCCGACTTACTCATTCACACAGAACAGAGTATGTTGTAGTCATTGAACCATGAGCTGCAATACGGTAGAAGGAAAGTATTCCTTGTGTGCACTTCCCCTGCCAGATGCCCACTAGAGGTGAGGCAGCAGAGCAACAGAGGGACAGTGGCTGCCTCCCTGCAAAGATCGGAGGCCTTCTAGATCCACCATCTTCTACTATCTGTCATTTCTACAAATCACGTCCACGGGGATCTGAAAACACTTTTCCAGTGATAATTAACCCTCAAGACCAAAGCAGCTTATGTCACCCATTGTCACAAACCCTCCTCAGTGTCTCAATCTTGGCTCCTGATGGTTTATCTAATCTGGACTCTGCCCCCTGGCTCGCTGTGCTCTAGCCACACATGTTCTACCCCGGGGCCTTTTCTCCTACCCTCACCTCCTTTAGTCTCTGCTCTGATGTCACCTCTTCAGAGAAGCCTTCCTGGAACATGCCATTATCTCCCCCAACTCCCACCTCATTCCCCTCTCTACTTTTCAATAAGCACTTGTCATCATTTGACATCTGTCTCTCCAGCTAGGATGTTAGCCCCTTGGGGACAAAAACTTTTCTTCTCTGTTGTATCCCCAGCACCTACAATAACGTTAAGTACATAGTAAGCCCACAGGAAGTATTTGAGAAAGAAGGAGAAGGGAGGGGAGGGACAGGTTGGGGAGACTCCAAAGGCATGTGCAGCACCAGAATGGCCAGTTTGTAGCTGACATGAGCAGGGCACAGTCAGTGCTGATGGGGACACGCATGGAGCGGTGCAGCCTACTCTCATTCCAGCTCCTGGGGGGGCAAGCCACTTCAGTTTGAACCCTGGACTTGGTGCTGTTCACTAAAGCATGGTCTTTCTCTTTCCTCAGCTCAAGCAGGGATTGAGAGGTGGGGACAACCGCGCTCTCTGGAAGATACACCCAGAACTGCCAAGTGCATATCCTCTCCTGTCTGACCCTGGCAGGGCAAGGCAGCTGCCTGGATGCCTGCACTCTCGGGCTGATGGAGGAGTGCTGTCCTCTTTAGTGACATCTGTCATGCTCCAGGGCAAGGACAGGAGGCTGTGGGCCCACCTGACACCCCCGAGAGGCGAGGGCTGGGAGTCAGGGTACCGGCTCTGGGCTTCACCTGTGAGCAGGGACCAGATGTGGCCGAGGTCCCATTCAGCCCCACTGCCCATGACTGTACTTCCTTATTACAGAAACTTGTGGGCGAGCGGGATGGCCTCCAGAGAGAGCTTGAAGAACTGAAAAGAAAGTTTGAGGGCGTGAAGTCCAGGAACAAGGTGCTGTCAAGTGAAGTGAAGACCTTGAGGAATCAGATGGGAACACTGGTGGAGAAGGGCAGGCATGATGATGAGCTCATCGACGCCCTCATGGTATGGCCCAGCCTCTCAGGCCCCACCAGAGCCAGGCCAAATCCCTTAAACATGGCCCCTACCCTACCCAGAAGCCCGTGACCCAGCCCTAGCCAGAGTGAGCCCTCACTTGCCCCAAAATGCCACCCGCGTAACCCAGAAGCCTATCATCTCTCCATGGGCCCCTGCCCCAAAGTGATGCCCCTGGGACAGGAGCAGCTCAGAGGCTACCTGAGCGTGTGGACACGTTGTATTGCATCCTGTTGGTGCAGGCTGTGACATGTCCGAGCCAGCACCAGCCACCAGCCACTGAAGCTGTGGAGCCCAAGGAAGGAAGACCTGGATAAGGAGGAAGAAGGGATTACACCCTGGTTATTTTCTCATCAAGGAATGGAAGGGACAACTGAACAGGGGTCCAGTACACTCTTGTCCATGTGACAGCAAAGAGCCCCTCCCCTTCTGGGCACCTGGGGCACCTTTGGTTCATAATGGTTAGTCTCCAAGACAACCCCTAGGGCCATACATTATAATCCCATCTCACACATGGGCAAACTAAGATTCCAATTAGCAAAGTCGTCCAAGACCATACAACTGAGTTCAAACCAGGATTATCTGACCATAAAGCCTTCCTTGATTAGCAAGGCTGCACTGCTTTCCTGACTTTAACCTGGTCTTTTCTCTCTTGGACCTGAAGTGCTCTGGGGTTTTAGCCCCTGACTCCCAAGCTGTACTCCAGGCCCTTGAGGCAGTCGTGCCTGGCTTGACCAGGGTGCATGGGGACACAGGTGCTGCTTGGGCCCCACCCTCATCCATAATAACTTCACCAGGCAGGGTGGTAGGTGGAGCACAGGAGACCTGAGCTCTAGGCCCACATCTGCAGAAACTTCATTGTGTGACCCTGGGTCAATTGCACCTCCTCTCTGAGCCTCAGCTCCTAGTTTTTAAATAACAGATGTAGGGCTGGATGTCCCCTGAGGTCCCCGTGTGCCACCACATGTTACTACAGATGGCATGAGGAAAGCTACAGACAAGCCCCCGCCCTGCCAGGGCAGGGTGCCCTTGGGCTCTCTGGGCCTCAGTTTCCTCCACTATGAGTTGGGGACAACCCGTTCCAAATCACTGCCCTGTCCTTTCTGATGGCCTGCGGGTAAAGCCCCCACCCCAGTAGTCTCCTGGGAGCATCTGCAGGAGCCAGTGCCCTGGTCAGGTGCCGAGGGATCCTTGGTGAGGGCTGCAGGTACTGCCTTCAAGGCCATCTCCCAGCGAGGGGATAGGGTCTTTTTTTACCCAAATATCTCCCACACTGGCTGAGGAGCCACCATCTGAGCTGCTTTCTATTGTCCTGAGAGCCCATTGGATGTCCTTGGCTCAATTTCAGAGAAAGAAGTTGTCCATGGCTCCTACCTGCCTGGTTGAGCCCCCCTGAGGCAGGCAAGGAAGGTGCCTTCTCAGCTTCCCAAGGGAACAGGGAGTGTCCCACTATCAGGTTCCTGCAGGAGCAGGGAATGGGTGAGGGGAGGCGGTCTTCCCCATCCTGCCTTGCCCAGGGGTCACAGCTAACACTGTCTGTCATCTTGCCTCCTGCTCGGCCCCCCAGGACCAGCTGAAGCAGCTACAGGAGATCCTGGGCAGCCTGAGTCAGCAGGAAGAAAAGACACGGGTGTCCCAGATCCGCCAGGACCAGCAGGTCAACAGTGAGGCTCAGCAGACCAGCAGCCTCATTGCCCAGCTGCGGGCCATGGTGGCCGAGAGGGAGGCCAAGGTGCAGCAGCTGGAGGTAGAGATCGGCCAACTTGGTGTGCAGGTGAGCGGTGCACTGGCCTGATTCGGTCCGACGTCCAATTCCAAGCCCTGGCAAGTCCATCCACCATCCAGAGAAATCTCAGCAACTTCCTCTTCCCACCTGCCTTATTCAGATTGCACCCTGCCCTACCCAGCCCCACTTCGGCCCTCTGCTTCCCTGGCTTCCCTCCCAATCTCACATGCCCTTCCTCTCTTTTCTCTGACCGTCCCCCTTCTCTGCCTAAAACCTGTCTGGGGCTCCGCCATCCCCCTTGGCCTCACTCAATCCTCAAAGGTCCAGGCTCCTTCCAACTCCCCATCTCCCTCCCCACCTGTGGCCCTCACCCTCATGATTCCAGATGGTGGCTACAGTGCCAGCCTTTACATTCCCATTCTAGGTAGCAGGAGGGCAGAAAGGAAGCCACACTCTGTCCAACTTGTGAGGAGCTATTGCTACCACCCCTCCTGCATCTTCTTTTCACCCCTCCCTTTCCCCTACATCTGGCCATGAGGCCACCATTTAGCTCCTTACGTGGCCCTGCTTTGTCCCCATGCCAGGCTTGTGCACATGCCTGAAACATGTGCCTTCCCTTTCCTCCCCCACTGCCACTTCCTGGTCGATGGTCCCCAGCCTCAGGCCTTACCTAGTCATGAGCTTCTCCAGGGAGCCCCAAGGCTTGAATTCTGTGTTACATGCCCTTCCTGGGCACTCTCCTAACTACCCTGGCACCCCCAAGCCAAACTTTTGTCACCCTCTGTGATCATCTTCCTGTTTCCCCCCTAAACTCCTACTGAGGGGGTGCACACCATGGTACCCCCTTGCCTGGTACAAGACTGAGCCCCCAGGCTGCTCATAAGTGCTTAATGCTTGTCTAACAAGGGGGCTCCTTGGCAGGTGCCTTGTTGGCACAGCCAGGGCTGCTGGGGTCAGGCACCGTGGAACCATGGACTCTCTGTGGCTCCTTCCTATGGTAGTGGTGCTGGTGCTCAGAGGGGAGGGGAACTGGTGGCCTCTGAGGGGGAAGGATTTCATGACAGGCAGACAAGTCTCCCAGTGACAGAGAGACCTCACAGCCAGGTTGACTGGGACAGCCAAAGGCATGTCACAGAGCAGCCTTGCCCTTTGTTCCCAGGGATCCAGGTCCAGTCAAAAGTGTGGGAGCCCAGGAGGCCCTCAGCCCCAGCCTCAGTGCGGTGTTACCTGGGGTTGGTGGTTTGTCTCGCAGCCATCTGTCCCCAGAAGCCAGGGTGGCCTGGGACCTCAGAAGTGGCTATGGTAGAAAATGTTGTAGCCACGAGGCTGAAGAAAGGGAGCCCAGGGTTGACAAAGGCCTAGGGACGGTGTATGTGTGGCCATGAGTGGGGGCATTGCCTTTCAGTCCTCACCTTGCTTCCCATTGGGAAGTGTAATCTCAAGGAGCACACGGGAACATTCCAGAACTTTCACTTCACCACTGTCCTGGCTCCAGGCACACAACAGAGAACCAATTCTTACCCCAAAGGTCGTCAGCCTAAATGGGGGCCACGAGAGAAGCTGGTGCCTATGTCTCAGGATGGGTAGGGCTGGAGGACATGCTAGGTTGTCTGGGACTCACACCAACTGTCCATCCCTGATGGCCTGACCTCCTGCTGGGGTTCCTCCAGTGCTCCTCCTTCCATCTGGCCTCACCAGCTAACCCGATTTAGGAGGTGGCAGGAGGGAAGGGGGCCTGGGAAGCCCAGCCTCCCTCCAAGACTTCTGGTCCTCGCTGTGGCCCTGCCACACCCTCTGTGGCTCCAGGTGTCTGGGAAGTCCAAGTGTCTCCAGCTGACAAAGGCAGCCAGCCTCAAGTCACACCTGGCATTCACCCTGTGTGGGTGGGGCTGCCCAGAGAGGTGGGCCCACTCAAAGACGTCAGCCTCCGATCTGGCCTGAATCAAAGGCCAAGCACTTCCCTTTGGGACCTGAATGTAGAACAGCTTCCTGGCCCAGTCACCACCTCACTCCATGTAGCTCTCTTTCTGAAGAGAGGCATTATTAGATGTCATTATCATGCAAGAAGTGCCTTCACCAAACAGCTTCGCTTTTCACTCCTGAAAAGAAGCCTCTTTCATATCCCCTAAAAGGCCAGAACTCAAGCCAGGGCCCCCTCCTGCCTTCTCCAGGCTTCTGAGCCAAAGTGCTGAGAGTCGAACTCATGTCTGTTCCCTGCAGTATCTTCGGAATAAAGGAGTGGGCGAGGGGTCCAGTGGGCCTGAGGTCAACCCCACCTACACTAAGTTCCTGGAGGACCCAGGCCAGACCCAGGCCCCTGCCTCAGCAGGCGATCACGTTGGCAGGCTTGGATCTTCTCGGTAAGAAAAAAGTGGGATAGAGGGATTGATAAGTGAATATTATTTATTCAGAGAAACGGCTTCCTCTGCTGGGAAGCCACGGGTGCAATTTTCAGACGACTGTGCCATTCGTTGTCCTTCCAATGTGCGGGCCTCTCCTATTCCATTAGCCCTGCGTCTGCACGAAGGAGACATTAGGCCCAGGAATTATTCCCACAAGAGCGTCTGGTTGCAGCTTCCTGTAATATCCTCTCAGAGGTGGCCTTGAAACGCACCTGATTCTAGGATTCTCAAATAGACCTGCGTTGGATTGCTCAAGGTTCTGATGTCTCCTGGTTCTGTCTCTTTTTGAGCAAACAAGAGCTCTGGGAAGAAGGGCAGCATGTCCACAGGACTGCCCCACCAGGCTTGCTGTGAAGACCAGCACTGCCCACTTCCTCCAGCTCCCCAGATCCCAGCCGGGCCCTGCTATCCTCCCTGGTGGGGCCCAGCCGGCCTTCCCATGGTGATGAGCCCCTTTTGCCTTCACACAGCTCCGTGACCAGCCTGGGCCACACGCTGGTGGAATCTGCCCTCACATGGCCTTCTCTGCCCAGTCCTCATGGGCCCTCAACCAGGTATGAACCCAGGATCATGGAACCCCCACAATCCTTCCCACCCTTGATCGCTCAGCCAGTTCTGCCATCCCATGAACAGGAGGGGAAACTGAGGCCAAGCCAAGTTGAAGGACTCTTTCCAAATTTACGTAAGGACATGGAGGGTCAGGGAGGCTCAGTGCCTTCTCCAAGGTGATAGAGCAAGTGGCTTCAGACCTGGAGCCTTGGCCTCTGGCTTGCAGTCCGGTGTCCCTTCCTGCTACCGCAGAGTTAACACAAGGACTCTTCCAGGGCCTGGAGCCTAGTACCTATCCTTGCCTTCTCTTCCCCACTGAGACTTGATCTCCAGGGGGAGAATTTCATGTCTTATGGGTTACCACTTTATGTCATTGATATCCCCTCAGCTCTCTGGCCCGCTCTTTGTTGTTAGAATCAAGCCTTGGGTTTAAATGGGTCTTTTGTTCTCCCTGCCAGCTTGCAGACAAATGGTAGCTTTGTCCTGCCTCCGAGCCCTGTCTTGAGCCCTGCCCACTGTCCACTGGAGCCCTGCCCCTGCCATCAGCCCCCTTCCCTGCCACCATGGCAGGTCGGCTCAGGTCCCAGCCCAGGCCTCTGAGCAGCCCTAGTCCACATCTGACTTGTGCTATGGCTCCGGGCATCGATCCTCTCCAAGATGCTGTTTCCTGAGACACTTGTGGCCTGATGTGTGGCAGCACAGGGACCATGGGCCAAGGCCAACCCTGCAACTGCCCCACCCATCAGCCTGGGGTCATAAGGGCACTTGGGGGAGAGTGGGCTGCTCTGAGCAACAAGGGCACGTGCCACACTTCCAAATGTGGGAAGCCTCCTGGTGCCACAGGGAGAATGGACGGGCTCTGCCTCTCTGAGGTTTTGGTCACAGTAGTGGGAACAGGAAGAGGGACAAGATATGAGCCTTCTAGGCCTGTGTGGCCGTAACCTTTGCACTCCACAGGGAAGCAGGAGCAGGTATACTCCCCAGCTGTCCAGACCTCTGGCTCTCAAACTTATTGCTTGCACGCTACCCAAATAGCTACTGAACTCGACCAAATGCAGGCCCTACTCTCGTGGAGCACACAGACCTCTTCTGACAGTGACAGGGAGGGTGTCTATCGGGGCTGGCGTGGTAACTGTGATGGCATATCTGGGAGAAGGGCAAGGGTGAGGGGGTCAGTCCCCTTTCTCCTGCAGCTCCCATTATCCCCCCCCACTCCACCCCATGAGAAAATTGTGGAGGTGGTTTGCTCAGAACTTCCTGAACCACTGTGTCACAGACCAGCCGGGCACCTGCCAGGTTACACGCAGGTCTTGACTCGGCAGATCTGGATCCACGGGCACTTGGTTCAGCAACTATGTAGTTTGAGCAGCAAAGCCTTCAAGTATATTTAGGAGTCAGAGCATGGAGGAATCTGCAGTCCTCAGGGCCCGTTGCAGCCAAGCCCCTCAGCGTTCAGAGGACAGACCCAGGTCCAGAGAGGGCCAACCCAAGACCACAGAACAAGTTAGCCTCTGGGCTCAGCCCAGCTCTCCATGTGTCCTGCGATGCTAGAAGAGCAAACCCAGGGTCACCTGTGTCTCAGGGGGAAAGATGAGGGAAAAGCAGAGAGCAGCTTGGGACTCACAAGTGGGCTTTGGGGGGTGGACGAGGGGCAGAGTGCACCTTCTGTCTGGGCTCCAGCCAGCAGGTAAGGGGCTGGTAGGCAGGCCTAGCGGCAAGGAGAGGAGCAATGACAGGCTAGATGAGCATTGAAGAAAACTGATCAAGTCACAAAGTGGGCTGGGCTTGAGGCTAAGGCAGGAGGTGCGGGAGGGCTGGGAGAGACTGAGAGCGAGACAGAGACTGGGCCCACCCGGCAATGGGCATGATGGCCAGACCCCTGTCCACGCAGGTGCCCAGGGCACCCCAGGCCCTCAAAGGCCAAATTCCTTAGCAGCCAGCCTAATTCCAGGCCCCTCCAGGGACTGGATGGACAGAGGTACTGATGCAGCCCTAGCCCTAGTGGGGTCTGGCTGTGCAGCCAGCTAAGTGAAGTAGAGATTTCAGCAGGTAAAAAAACAGTGGGCTGAGAAGAAGCCAGAGGAGGAAGACCAGCAGCGCCAGGAAGGGCAGGGTTGACTTCCTTGTCTCTACCTGTCTCTGAGGTTCCCTGAATGTTCTTACAGTCCCTCCCACCATCACAGGTAAGTGTGTGTCTTCAGATAGCCCCTCCGATGACTTTTGCCCTCTGCACCCACCCTGGTCCCCAGGTTCTCGGACTCCCAAGAACAAAAGGGCTGGCAGGCACAAGTGACAGAGCTCAAGGCCCTCTGGCAGGCTGCTGAGGTGGAACGCGACCGGCTCACCGAGTTTGTCACGGTCCTACAGAAACGGTAACACATGGCACCCAGGGACATACTCCCATGGGCCCACGTGGGTATGGGGTATGGACAGCCTGGCAAAAGGGCATCTTTCTTGGACAGGGGCCAGGCCTCATCTGTGACTGGGCCCACCTTCCTGGAGAGTTTGGCTCCTACAGTGTTGTTCTAGGGCATTCCCAGTCATCACTTGTGTGCTCAACTAAGTGCCCCAGGGCCTTGGCGCCCTATTGTCATTCTTGTGGTTTGCCCTGTCCTATGTGTATCCAATGGGACTGCTATATGCATGTGGACATGTGGTGGGAGTCTCACGGGAGAGGCTCTCTGCACTAGTTAAGTCAGTCAGATGAATCCACAAATAGTTGAAATCTCTGATGAATATGGCACTGCACTTGGCGCCACTGGGGACTTTAGTGGGAAGACAGAGGCTAGACTGACGTCTGAATTACAAAGAGCGAGAGAGCCACTCATAGATGGACCAGCAGGTGTAGTTTCCTCCAAGGGGTTGTTGACAGACTTCCATTCAGATAAATCAGTGCTCCTTGCTCAAGTGACTCTTTTGGCAAGAATTGCAGGTACTCAGGCCAACACATGGCCCAACCATGTGACCTCCATGCTGAAAAATATAAAGGAACCACTGAGTCCTTGCCCTAACAGGGCAGGCAACCAGGGCTCTTTGGTGACAGACAGTAGAAACCACTTCTGGTACGTTAAGGGAAAGGCAGAGTTTTGGAAGGTGCTTGCAGGTTTTAAAGGACAGGGCAGGAGATGGGGCATCTGGGTGGCTCAGTTGGTTAAGCGTCTGACTTCAGCCCGGGTCTGACTTCCTGTGCTTTGTGGGTTCAAGCCCTACATTGGGCTCTGTGCTGACAGCTCAGAGCCTGGAGCCTGCTTCAGATTCTGTGTCTCCCTCTCTCTCTGCCCCTCCTCTGCTTACTCTGCTTCTCTGTCTCCCAAAAATAAATAAACATTAAAAATTAAAAAAAAAAGACAGGCAGGAGAGGAGCCTAAGGAGGTCAGGGAATCTTGATCATAGGAACCCTTGGGTGGTCCCTCCTGGGGCACTGGAACAACACAGGCCCAGTGGCTTCCAGTTCTTATGCCAGCAGGT
Source organism: Hyaena hyaena (assembly GCF_003009895.1). Taxonomy (NCBI): domain Eukaryota; kingdom Metazoa; phylum Chordata; class Mammalia; order Carnivora; family Hyaenidae; genus Hyaena; species Hyaena hyaena. The sequence continues at coordinate 1,681,928 of NW_024080980.1, forward strand.
TGTGGGAGAGAAGGTCTAGCTGGCCTGGGTTGTTCCCATGTCCATCCCTAAACAAGGGCCAGGCACCTCGACTAGAAGAACCTCCAGGTGCTCACAGAATAGAGGAGGGGCAGTTTGCCACAGAGAAAAATGAGGTGCTGGGGAGTGGTCGATGAATGACCATTCCCGAAGCAGTGAGGAGTGACGAACTATTAGAATTGTTTTCTTTTCATGTAGTCCATACAGAAGATACAAATTCAGATATACTCAGGGATAAGGGAAAAGTCACATTAATTTTTATCTCTGTAATTGAAATGTAATGGATAGCACAAGCCTCTAGTCTAGCAAAGGGAAGAAACATACTCAATTTAGGCTTTCTCTCCCACTTCCCTCGAGTTTCACCTGAGTTTTGGGGATTTTGTGAACAAAAGTGACTTAGTTATGTATTGCTATATAACAAGCCATTCCAAAGTTCATGGCTTCACACACAATGGTTTATTCTTTCTCGTGGCCTTGTGGGTTATGTAGGTAATTCTGTTCCATACAACGCCAGGCAGGATCACTTGTATGACCCCGTTCAGCTGGAAGGTCAGCGGAGGCACCTCAGGGCTCCTTTACTGGCCTCTCTCTCCATGTGGTATTTCATCTACCAGGGCCTCTCTCCATGCAGAGCTGGAACTAGGGCGAGGCAAGCAAGGTACGCAGAGCACAAAATTTAAGGAGGTGCTCACTTTCAGAGTCATGAGTATGTGTGTTTTTCTCTCAGCTGATACCCTTGACCTTTTTGGGTTCACTCTGCTGCTCTATGTCATTTTAAGGTGTGAGGGAGCTCTCTGTGGCCCTCTCAGGGCCATTAGCCAAGACACGTGGCTGCTTCTGCTGTGGGGCATTGCTGTCTCCCTGAGCTCTAACAAGGAAAGAGGGCCCAAGCTCCCTCTGCATTCAGACACCGCCCAAAAGTATTTGGATTTCTCACACCAAAGTACAGGACCTGCCTTTCTCTGAGATCCCCAGTTCCACTCCTTTCCTTATCTGAAGAATCTGTTCTGATCTTGTGAGGTTGGGGGGCAGGGAGGCAGAATTTCCCATTTTCACACTCGCTCTCTCACTTCTAGGTGCCTCAGTCCCCCTGCAGTTTCCCAGTCTTCTATCCTCATCCCTGTGAGACCACTGTGCTCTGCTTGGGGTCCCCTTCCCCCTTCACCTGGTACAGGTAGATTGAAGACGAAAATAGAGCCGGTCATCAGCTTCCCTCCTCTCACATCCTGTGTCCAGTGTTCTGTGTCTCCTGACCAGCTGTCCAATGTCTGAAAACAGTATTTTTCATATATTTTATTCATTTTTCTAGCTGTTTACAGCAGGAGGGGCTAGTTGGCTTAGTCTGCCATGACAGAAGTCACTGAATTTGTCTCCTTTTGAAAAGCATATAGCTGGCTTTGTTTTTAAATTCAATCTGAGAATTTGTGTTTGAGGAGGCAATTTTAATCCATTTTCATTTTTATAATATTTGGAAATATTTTTATCATCTTAATAGTTTCTATTTGCCATGATTTTTCTTTGCTCTGTTCTCCTTTATATTGGATAGATCAGGTTTTATTTCCCTCTCTTCTATACAAGTTTGGAAGTTATATATTCTATCTCTATTCTTTTAACATAGAATTCAGCAAGTCTGAAGTCAGTAGATTTCTTTATCATCCCTTTGAGCAATAGGAGACATTTAAACTTTTGCTTTGTTTTAGTAATCTCTACCCCCAACATGGGGCTCAAATTCACAACCCTGAAATCAAGAGCCGCGTGCTCTCCCACCTGAGCCAGCCAGGCACCTTGATAAGTTTAGAACATTTAATTCTGATTCCCCTTTTTGTGTCTTTTATGTTACTGGACTCTTAATATTTGCCTATTATTGCACATTCTTTTTTCAAAATCCTCTGGAACTAACTCTCCAAATTCACCTTTTATTTATTTATTTTTTTAATATTTTTTATTTATTTCTAGGAGAGAGAGAGAGACAGCATGAGCAGGGGAGGGTCAGAGAGAGAGAGGGATATACAGACTCCAAAATAGGCTCCAGGATCTGAGCTGGCAGTCGGCACAGAGCCCGACACGGGGCTCGAACCCACGAACCGCGAGATCATGACCTAAGCGAAAGTCGGACGCTCAACTGACTAAGCCACCCAGGCGCCCCTCCAAATTCACCTTTTAAAAAATCAGTCCGTATTCCTTTACTTTGGCCAACATATTTAAAAATGTCTTCTTTCACGGTTGCTTCTTGCATCTCAGTCTCCCCCTCTGGGTTCAGTTTCCTTCTTACCAAAGTGTATCCTTTAGTTCAATAAGACCATGTGGATGGTAAACTCCGTGTGTCTTTATTTACTTTGAAATCTTTATTCACTTTGAAATCTATATTCTGCCTTTCTCTTGACCGAGAATTTCGCTAGGCATTGAATTCTTGGTAGCTAGATACTTTCTCTTATCACTGGGAGACCATGAAAGCCCATTGTCTTTGAGTATCCATTGTTGCCAAAAAGAAATCTGCTATCAGTTTGATTGTTGTTCCTAGTTATGTCCTTTCTCTCTAGATGTCTTTTCAGATATTCTCTTTGTCTTTGGTATTTTGAAGTCTCACTGTGATGTGTCTAGGTATTTTATTTCGCTTTATTTTTCCTACTTAGGAACTGGTGTACTTTTTCTTTCTGAGGACTTCAATCTATACATTGCCAAGGACATCACTCTGTATGTTGCCTCTCCCATTGTTTCTGTCTCTTTCACCTAAAATGCCTCATCAGGGTGCCTGGGTGGCTCAGTGGGTTGAGCATCTGACTCTTGATTTCGGCTCAGGTCTGATCTCAGGGTTCAGCCCCTGATTGAGCCCCGTGTCAGGCTCCCTGCTGATCATGGAGCCTACCTGGGATTTGAGATTCTCTTTCTCCTTCTCTCACTGCCCCTCCCCTGCTTGCATATGCTCACTTGCTCACTCGCTCTCTCTCTCTCTCTCTCTCTCTCTCAAAATAAATAAACTTTAAAAATAAAATAAAATAAAATGACTAGTCAGCCTATGTTAGACCTTCTTCTTTCCTCTGCAACTCTTAAACCTCCTCAATGTTTTGGGCTGATAACTGCATAGTTTCTTCAAATCTGTGTTCCAGCTCATTAAATCTCTTCAGCTATACTTCATCTGCCATGGAACCTATTTTAAGATTTCTTGCTTTTCTCCTTGTAATAATATTAAACCTGTTTCATCCTTTCAGAGGTGCTCTATCATCTTCATTTCTTCTTAGGATCCTAAGTAATGTCTGTTGACTACCCCTCATGGTAAATTATTTCTCTATGGGTTTTATATTTTTGTATTGTTTCTGTGAGCTTGTCTTCAGTGCTGTTGTTTTCTTCTTGTTGTGGGAGTTCTTGGGTTATGAAAGTGCTCCTACAGAATGGTTCTGCTTTTGTTTCTATGGAGCTTTGGGGTTTTGGTGGTCTCTGATTGGTCTCTTATTGGCTTAGGATTTCCTGAGCACCTGAAGTGCTGGCCTTGTGTTTCAATTTTCGCATGATCGGTGCTTCCCCACCAACACATTTAAGGCCTGGTAGACTACAAGCTTTCTTACCACTTCCCCAGCTTATGGATGGATTTTGTCTCAGTCTCTTACTGCAAACAAAGCATTCTTTTGAGGCTTCCAGAATAATACAGAGAGCTTCCTTGCAGCTTGCTGCCTAATAGGAGCCCAAGTTTACAGCTTCTACACTCAACATTGGCATCCAAATCCCTGCTTTATGGGACACTTGGGTAGCTCAGACAGTTAAGCATCGGACTCTTGATCTTGGCTCAGGTCATGATCCCACCCCAAGTCAGGCTCCATGCAGAGCGCAGAGTCTGCTTGGAATTCTCTCTCTCTCTCTGCCCCTCCCCTGCTCATGCTGTATCTCTCTCAAAATAAATAAATAAACATTTTTTAAAATCCTTGCTTTATGTGATTGGAAGTTTTATTGGTTTTTCTATTATAAACATATACTTACTTATTGTAAAAAGCTTCCTTTTCCAACCTACCACTCCTCATTCCTCATAGAAAAGAACTGCAGAACTTCTAAAATGTTTTCTTGGCACATACAACAATGTATACAGAACTATATGTGTTTGTATACATATGTGCACATATATGCACATACATGTTTATTAAAAGATGGACTCACACTAAATGCATCTTTACATTTTTGTTAAGAGTATATCATGTTAGGTTTCTAAATGTGGAATCACTAGATCAAAGAATGTGTACATTTAAATGTTCACAAATAATGGCAGATTGCCCTTTCAAAATGAATTCATTTACATTCCCACTAATGATGTGAATTATCCACCATTTCCCCATAGCCTCACCTCTACAAAGTTTTATCAGTGTATAACATTTTTGCCAGGCTAACACTATTATCTCATGGTTGTTTTTATCTACTTTGCTATAAGCAAAAGTGGGGATGAGCATATTTTTCACATGTTTCTAGCCTTTTACATGTTCTTTTCTGTTAAATGTATATTCATACTATTGCACATTTTTAAAGAGAGTTGTTTATATTTTTTCTTTATATCTGTAAAGAGCTCTTTATGAATTATGTATGTAGTATTATGTGTGCAATATATAATATTATATACATTTGTCTTCGTAAAGGTCTTGTATCATTTATATTAAACTAATTCCTGAGCATGGGGACCCTCTTATCTGAGCATCCCCACACTTACAGTCCTCACGAAAGGGAAATTTTTAACAGGAAACCATTCACTAATGACTTGCCTTACTTAACATTGTTCACTTTATGCCGCCATTGGGTCAATTTGGTCAGACTCTTGAAATATATGAAAATCACTTACAAAGTAAAAAGGCAAATTAACAAAAACTCTGGCATGTCATGAGGTTGACGTCTGTGATGTTAGGGAGCTATTAGAAAGCCGTGTCAAACAAGGATCTGGCTGAATTAGCCCAGTTAATGATTAAAGAAGGACAAATTGGTGAGATACAGACTGGTCAAAAGAGAATACCCAGAGCACCAGTGAGAAGTCTCACGTAGAAAGTAAAATCTATAGGGGCCGGTTGGAGGAGCAGCCCCAGACCAGGCCACAGGTGGAGGAGTGAGGAGGAGCCGGGCTTGGGTGTGTGTTTAGAAGAAAAGCTGTGGGGCCTGATCATGAATTGGAAGCTGAAAGCAGCAAAGAAGAGAGATAAGGCAAGAAGGATGCTCCGGTTTTTAGACCAAGCACCTCTATGGGTGGTAGTGACATTTATCAAGATTCCTCAAGGATGGCACACTTTGGGAGGAGAAACCCAAAGTTCAATTGTTCCTAAATGCTGTCAGACTTCATAAAGCTCTTTAGTATTTTTATGGTGTTGGCTGTTAGTTTCTTATTTCCCATATCACAAATAGAGTACAAACCTAAACACATGCGAACATTATTACTGAAACACACGACAGGAAAATGAAAGCCCCTCACCCACAGATGACAGTCAGTGACTACTGCAGACCCCTGCCTTCAGCTCATTGGCTGAATTTCATTAGCACCGGTATCTATTTGTTTTTAAATTTTTAATCTGTTATAAATTTTTTAATTAGGTCATATATTATGCATAATCTTCTGCTACTTATTTCACTCAGTAATATATCTCAGGAATCATCTTCATGTCAGCACACATCCTTTTTATGGCTAAGGAGTATTTTTATTGCATTAATCCACTATGACTTATTTTTCCTTTAGTTACATAAATAGTATCGTATTATGTACATTCTTGTGATACTTGTTTTTTTGTTCACCAATCCTACAACCTGGAGATCCATGTTTGTACATGTAGCTCTACCTCCTTTCTTATTGCCGAAGCAGTGCTGTCTGGTAGAACTTTCTATGATGATGGAGGTGTTCTAAAGCTCTGCTGTCCAATGCAGTGGCTACCAGCTACATGTGGCTCTGATCACTTGAAATATGGCTGGTGTGACTGAAGAAGTGAATTTTTTATTTCATCTTCACTAATTTCCATTTAAACAGCTATGTGTGGACATAAGGCTGGCACCCACTGTGTGGCATATTCCATCACATTCCATGCTATGAATGTTTACCACTTCTGCTGTATTTCCCCTGTTGATGGACCTGTAGGTTATTTTTTTTTTTGCCTTTGCAAATTAAGTTTCAAGGAACATGCTTAAACAAGTCATGTTAGTAGCTATATAACTGTGTTCATGTACAATTTTGTGTTAGTAGTTGTATACTGTTCATAACTGTCACCATTCTGCTCCTTCTTGACTCTTGCCACTTCCTCCAACACTGTAAACTTCCAGGCCTCCACTCTGACTTGCATGTGTGTATGCAACCATTTGCTTCGGTTAAATTTCAGGGAGTCCAGGACTTCTAGCTGAGCCTTTCATATCACAAAAGTCTGGAATGCCATTCCTGGCCTCAGTAAAGACCTTGGGCCCAGCCCCAGTGCAATTAATCAAATCCTTCATGTGAAATGGCTGAATTGCATTGTCTTCAGTTCCCATGAACTCATGATGGGCATATAGAAAATAATAATGAATAGCAACAATAAATAATAATAAACATAAAGCAATCAATAACTCCAAGAAAAGCAAAAATTAAATAAGAAAATGTGATCATTACCATGCTACATGTCTAAATAATTGCCCTAATGTAACCTGTGGTAGGCAGGATTGTGTCCCATGTTCTCTTTACTCTCTGCTTTTGTGCCTGTGACTATTTTATATGTGGCAAAAGGGACTTTGAAGATGCAATTACAGTTATGGGCCCTAAAATAGGAAGATTATCCTAGATTACCAGGTGGGCCCAATCTAATCACTTGAGCCCTTAAAAGCAGAGAAATTTCTCCAGATGGGGTCAGTGAGAGCGCTGCCATGGAAGAAGTCAGAGAGAGTCAAAGCATCCTAAGGGTGTCTGGTTGGCTTTGAAGATGGAGAGGGCCAAGTGGCCTCTGAAAGATGAAAATCACCCATCCCACAGCCAGTGGGAAACAGGGACCTCAGTCCTTCAGTTGGAACTGGATTCTTTCAATAACTGAATAAACCTGGGAGTGGATTTCCCCACAGATCCTCTAGGTAAGAACCCAGGTCAGGCAACACCAGAATCTGGAGCAGGGAAGCCAACAGAGCCTGCTGGGACTCTGACTTACAGAACTATGAGATAATAAGTGTGCTAAGATTGTGGTAATTTGTTACAGCAGAAATGGAAAACTCATACACCACCTAGTATTAATTCAGCTGAGGAATGGTAATGTAACTACATTGGGAAGAGGAGGGGTGATTCTGTTTGGTAAGGGGAAGACCAAAATAAAACTAAATTCTCCTGTTGCGTGATAGGAAGTTGAAAGATTATATTTAAATCTTAAAAATAGCAGTGTGGGCATCTGTAGAAAAATGGCAGTAAATATTCAGAGAAACAGCTAAAAGTGTTCTAAGTGATTGCTTCTGGAGAGCCGGAGATGGGAGTGGGCAGGAGTGCGAGAGGCTGGCGAGCTTTTCATTTTGAGCCTTGGAGAGAACTGTATGGTTTTAAGATGCACGTTCCTGTGTTCCTGAGGTAAAAATAAAGAACAAGTCACGGCACCCCCAGGGCACAATGTGCCTGCCTCTCTGAGAGCCAGAGCAGGTGGGGTGGGGGCTGCCCCTGTCTGCCCTGGTGGATGGATGGCAGCCCCTCCTGTCTAATCACCAGGGTGGAGGAAAGCAACAGCAAGCTCTTAGAATCTGAGAAGAAGCTGCAGGAGGAGCGGCTACGCACCGTGGTGCTGGAGCAACACCTGGAGAAGATGCGCCTAGAGCCTGGGAGGACACCAGTCTCCCAAAGAGCAGCCCCCAGGAGCAAAGCAGGTAGGGGCTGGCCCAGGGCCCCAGCAGCAGGGGGGTGGCCTTGATGCTAATGGGGGAGCCCATCAGCCCCTTAGAGAAGAATGTGGGAAGCAAAGGCCTCCATCAGGGCAGACCTCTGCCTGCCCACGCTGTGGGTGTCCTCTTCCCCAGGCCTCAGAACCACAAGCCCCCGAAGGCCATCGGCCCATGTGGCTCTGACCCAGCCCACTTGTGTACCCTTATAAAAAGTGGCAGTGCCTCAGCTACCACCTCCACTGCCACCCCCACCACAGCCCTTAACCCTCTGTCCCAAGCTGACTTTGTTTAGAGTTGGTTGCAAGGCAGAGGTGGCCTGCTGGCAGGCCAGAACAGTGGCAGTGGCTGACTGAGAGAAGAGTCCCTCTCTGCTTCCTACAGCAGTAGAGCATAAGCAGGGCCGGAGTGGCTTCTCCACAGGCCGGGAACCTGGCTTGTGTTCCCTCATGCTCAACACGCAGCTCCCATGGTCTATGATGGTCGCTTCAGCCTCACCACCAGCAGCAGGAAGGGGAAGAGAGAAGGCACCTCCTCACATCTGCCTTCACCCCCTGACCTCACCTAGCTGCACAGGGAGATTTTGTTGTCCTAACTAAAAGATCCAGTGCTCTAACCCAGTCGTTCTCAAGGTGCCATCCCTGGACCAGCAGCATCAGCATCTTGTGAGGCTGCAGCCAGATGGGAGTGCGGGATGCCAGAGCCAGATGCCAAGGAAGGAAGAATCTTTAGTGTGGAGGGGCTAGGCCTGCCTCACTCTAACGTCCCCATCCCAACCCCCTGCAGGCTCTGGAGTGAGGTGCTACCCGCACTGCCCTGCCTCTCAACACTCTACTATATTCCCCAGCCTCCACCCCCCGAAGCAAGGACACTCAGACCTTTGTCCCCAGCCCAGATGAGATGAGAACATTTCAGAATGATGTGCCAGAGTGAGGCACAAAGGAGGGGTTGCACCCTTCTCCCTTCTCCAACCAGCAAGGCCTAGGACTCAAGGGGCCTTCCTGGAGTTGCAGAGAATCCAGGCTGGGGATGGTCCCTGTAGCTAGCCCTGCTGACTCTCCTGGGCCCTCAGGAACAGGTCCTCTAGGAGGATAGTGTTTCTAGGCCTTGGACTTACCTCCTGAGTAACCTAGTCAGGAGGTGCTAAGCCATGGCAGGAAAAACTGTTTCGGTTCTGCCTAAACAGCAAGGAGCAGCTGCCTGAAAGAAAGTGTTCATGTGGCTTTTGCCACCTGCTGGCCTGTGACGTGGGCAGAGCACGACCCCATCTGTAGAATGAGGAGACCCAATTCTGGAATCTGGTCACTCCATGGCAGTTCCACTCCAGTAGGGAAGATGGATGATAACCAAATAAACTACTAAAAGACATGTTAAATCAGAGGAGGAGATAGGAGGTGCTGAGAGCAGCTGGGAGTTGAGACAATGGCAGGGGCAGGGAATGAGGCATACAGATACCTGAGGGAAGAGCAAGTGCAAAAGGTACTGTGGTGAGAGCTTGGCTGGAGGCTTGAAGGAACAGCAAGTCAGGGTAGAGTATAGTAAGGGGAGGGGAATATGAGGCAAGGTTAAAGAAGTGACAAGGTACTGAGGAAGTGGTCAGATCACACAAGTCCTGAGGTATAAATGTGAGTTCACCCAGGCCTCACAAAGCCCTAGAGGCAAGAACTATCAACCTCATTTTACAGATGAGAAAACCAGCTCAGAGAGGTTGATGGTTTACTGGAGGCCACACAGTGGGGGGTGGGGGGTAGAAGCCAAGTCTGCCGATGCAGGGTGATTTTCCCTGGGCCACACCATCCCTGAGAACTACACCACCTCTGAGGGCCTTTTCAGCACAGGTTTTCTGATGCTGTGATTGTGCCCAAATTCCCTGCCAGTTGGCTTTGATTTCTTTTTCTGAGTATTTTGTGGCCTCTGGCCCTGGCCACCCTGGATCCCCTGCATGTATGTAGGGAGCTGCTGGCCAGGGTAGGCTCTGGAGGTGGGGAGTCCAGTGGTGTGAGGGCATCAGAGGCAGCAATGGCCTAGACTCGGGCTCAGTGTGCAGAGCAGACCTCAGGACGAGCTGCCTTCCAGAAACTTGTGAAATGCCAAGTTGGAGACCATAACAAGAGGAACCACCCTGGTACCAGGCAAGCAGAATCAGGGCTGTGGCAGGCACCAATGCCTGAGTCCGAGGGGATCCAGAGCAGGCATCAGGAGGGCTTCTGGATGGAGGTAGCCCCTTGCCCTTCATCTTAAAAAAAACCTTTTTTTTTAATTGAAATGTAGTTGACACACAATGTTAGTTTCAGGTGTACAACAAAGTGATTTGACAACTTATATGTTATGCTATGCCTTGTCCTTCATTTTGAAGGAAGTATAATGTTTCAGCAAATGGAAAAGCAGGAAATAGGCAGTGAAGGTGGGGGCAGAAGGGGGAAGGAGAGCATTTACATGGGGCCATGGCATCATCACAGAAAGTGGCTGCTGCCGCCCCACAGGTGTGCCCACCTCCAAAACCAGGCACAACCCGAATGGGAGTGAAAGGAAGGACCCCTCCTTCACCCAGCTCTCCAGTGTGCCCATGGAATCGCAGATGGAGGAGCTGACCACCAGGTGCTTTCTTGCCCCATCTTCCTGAGGGTGGTATTGGGTGGAGATGCTTCAATGGGCAGAAGGATTGTGTCCCTCCCCCTTTGACTTCTGTTTGTCCAGAGTTCTGGGCCTGCAATTCAGCAACTGGCCATCAGAGGGCAGCCATATCCCTGATGACCTCAAAGTCCCAAAAGAAGTTGTGCTAAGCATGGGTTGCTAAACCCACTTTTCTCACTCTGTTAAACTTTTCAAGGTCCGAGACTGTGATATTCAAAGAAGGATGGGGAGGACCTCTACAAATTAGTACTCATCCTTGAGGCAGCCAACATTTGGGGGAATACTGGGTGCCAGGCCCAGGGCTGTGGGCGGGCCTAGAGAAGAATCCCACATGGTATTCCCCCAAGGGAGTACTTGTGGGAGGAGGGGATGGGTCCAGGAGAACCTGAGCCTAAAGAGCAAGCATGCAGGCAGCCCTATTCCCGGCATCCTTGTACACATGCATGCTCCCACATGTATGCCCACATGGCTACGCTAAGCCCTTTCTTCACGTGGCCCAGGCTGGCCATCCAGGTGGAGGAGAATGAGATGCTGAAGGCTGCCCTGGGCAGCGCCCTGCGTGGAAAGGAGGAGGATTTCCATATGTATCACGAGACCCTGGGCCAGGTGAAAGGGGTCTTCCTGCAGGCCCTGCGGCAGCAGAAGGCGGACAAGCACTAGGATGGTGGCTCAGTGTCAGCCTGGCTGGACGTGGCATCCTCGGGCTCTGAGAGGATGAGGCTCTGTCTGAGGACTCCATCTGCTCCTGGAAGCTAACCTGGGGCAGGTGGTTCAGCCCCTTCTCCCAGAAGGGGTTCCCCAAGGGTGACCAAAGCCAACATCCCAGACCAGGAGGGCAAAGGGAAAGCCCTGGTGGAGCCCTGCAGGAGACCCTGGACAAGCATGGATGTGGCAGGTGGGGAGGCCCAGCCCCTGCTCAGCACTGGCATGAGCTCTCAGACAACAGGGCGGCTGTGAACTGACAGATGCCCAGGTGCTCACCACCCTCGTCCTAGGACCCAGCTGGGAGGCCCTGTCGGCCCACATGGCTCTATATGCACAGGAGGGCTCTTCGAGCTCTAGCTGAGCCCCCCAGGCCAACCAACCCCACCCACCTCCTCACCAGGGCATACACCCCCCACCCTCCCCTCTATGGCTCTATCTGCAGCCACCTCCAACTTTTGCAGCCTTGGGGACACATGCTCCCAGGCCACTTTGTCAGCCCACTCTTCAGGGGTCTTCCTTAGATGCAAACCCTGGGGACTTATAATAATAATGATTATTTTCATAGTCGCCAAAGGTCCTAGTGAGTGAGCATCTATTGTGGAAACCTGACCCCATCTCATCCTCTAGTAATCCAGGGATTTGTTACCCCATTTTGCAGATGAAGAAATCAAGGCTTATTTCAAGAAATAATCAAGAAAGAAGCTAGGCTAACATTTAACACTACAGTTAAGCAATTAGCCAGGACAGGGGTGCCTGCCCCCAGCCAGCTGCTCCGGGATTCCCCTCCATTTGCTTCCAGAGAGGCTGCAGCTAGCGGGTGCTGGGGGAGGGCAGGGACGGAGCTGGGCAGGAGCTCCAGGCACAAGGAGTCTGAGGCAGTGAGCCCAGGCAAAGGCATGGTGTTCCTCCCTCACGACCACACAGGGGACAGCTGGAGGAGAGCCCCCAGGTCCCTCTGTAACTGTCACAGAGTCACCCCCAATTCACTGCACTTACAGCCATGGGGAGGTGTGGGCCTAAGGAAAGCCAGTCACAGCCACACATACAAACCAGACCCCTTGGCCACACCTGTGTACACACGGGCCCACTAATACCTATACTCAGCACGCAGCCATGCATGAGCAGTGTACACACCCCCAGACATGGCTGGCTGCACACTCACATGCCCCCCACATGGGCATGTGCTCACACTCCCCCCACATGGGCATGTGCTCACACTCCCACACCTGAAGACCAGTCACTAGCACAGTGATTCACAGAAGCAGGGGCACATGCCGTGCAAACACCTCCTCTGGAAGGGAAGCCATCTGGGGCCCCTGGGACCCCAGGGATGGGGCTGTGGAGGTACTCTGTGCTGCCCCACAGTCAGGAAGGCCCTGACCCTGCCTGGAGTGGCAGGTCTAGAGGCTCCTCAGCAAAGGGTAGTGAAGGCCAACAGGATGAAGCAGCAGTCCTGATGGGGTCCTCAGGGTCCCTGTAAAGGGAGAGTTTCCCTCCAATTCCTTGTGGAGGGAAATGGCCAGGGGGACTGAGAGGGCCTGTGCTGGGAGGGGACATTGTGTGACGGTGAGGAGTGGGCCCAAGGCAGAGTCGGAACACCAGACCAAGTAATCAGCACATAGAGGCGTGGGGGACCCCCTGAGAGTGGTCTGAGCACATGTGTGCAGGCTCCAGCCCCCCGTGAAGTCCCCAGGAGGGACAAGTGGGCAGAGGACCAGCTACCCCTTCTCAGGGATGGACAGAGTGGGAAGGACCAGGGGGCATAACTTGCACCCTAATCACTCAAGAGTGGTTTGTTACCCTTCCTGGGTCAAGGCTGCATCTGAGAGAAGAAAGTGCCTCAAGTCACGGGGTCTAAATGGGGGTGGTGTCTGGAGCAGATCTCTCTTCCAATTCACCAGCTTTGCGGCCTTGGATAAGTTACTTAGCCTCCCTGAATCTCCACATCCTCATCTGTAAAATGGGGACAAAACTAGAAACCTCGTTCAAGGACTGTTGTTCTATGTATCAAAGGATAGCTCAAAGACATTTAGCTAATTATTTGGTTGCCATTCACTTCTGTACAAGGCACATGTATCAACAGATTGATTTCATTCCACAAAGATAAAACAGGATTTATATGAGAGAGAGAGGGCAGAAAAACTGCCATCAGGTGTAGTAAATCTTGTATGCTCCTTTTGGGGTCAACTGATTGATTGGCATCTTGCAGAGGTCAGTCTGGGCATTCAGTCTTTGCTTAGGCCAACTGCGGGCATAGAGGCACCGGTCTCCATTTACAGATTCTATGAGCAACCTTGAGAGCTTTGCTGAGTAGCTGTGAGCTGGGGGTTCCTGTCATGTCTCTGGCACCTGCCCCCACTGCCCCAGCTTAGTCAGACCAAGTCTGCTTGTCCTCCATCAGAAAGCCTCTTCAGGAGTCGCTGAGTTAAAGAGGGTCGAGTGCTAGTACAGTGGCTGGTTCACAGTAAACACTTAATGAATGTTAGCCCTTAGTTACCACTGTTAGTTCAGCAAGTACCTGTTGAGCAGCGCCACTGCCCCAGGCACGGGGGAGTCAGGTGAGACAGACACGGTCCCTGAGCTCTAGGAAGTCCCCTGCCAGCTGAGGAGACAGACCCACAGGCCATCACCCACTCAGCTGGCCGGCCATCAGGTGGGGAGTGCCACCAGCATGCCAGCCTCTTTAGGCCTGTGAGCAGCCAGTCCAGAGGTAGATCTGACTCGCTGCTTTCAGGGAGCTCCCAGCCAAGTCAGAGAGGCACAGAAAATAGGGCTGGGACAGAGGGGAAGGGTGTGGGAGCTGGGACAGAGGGTGGGGGGTGGGGGCTGGGATGCACAGAGTGCAGCCCCTCAGAGCCACTCATCTTCTCTGCTGAGGCTTGAAGAGTCATTGCCCAGGTCTGGGTAGAGAGGGGGCTGTCCATGCTTCCCTGAGGAGTGGGAGGTGGGGAGTGGAAGCAGAAGGTCCAGGAAAGCCTGGGAGCAGAACTTCCTACAGAAGGGAGGAGCTGTCAAAGGGGCCAAGGCCTGGGGCTCTGGGGATCTAATGCAAGTGGGCCAGGTGGGGAGTAGGGCAGCTGGGTCTGCCCAGTTCAGCATCCGAGGCCCCTCCTGAGCAGCGCCGCCTGCCCCTGGGACCCTGAGGAGTGGGGACTCCTCAGCCCTCAGGCAGGTGGGCTGGACTTGCCTTTCACAAATGAGAACACTGAGGTCCCTGCCCAGAGCCCAAAGGTGGTAAGTGGAGGAGACAGACAGGTGCTTGGAGGGCAGAGGGACAAGGACAAGTGAAGAGACCCCACGTGAGGCCTCTCCCTGGCCGCACCCCAGGCAGATGCTGGGAGCTCAGGTTCTGGCACAGACAGGTGAGGCCTGGTTGAGCTGTGGGTGTGGCTTGGCCACTGTCCCTGTGAAGGCCTTTGGGGCACCACAGCTGAGCTGGACAAGGTTGCGGCCAGGCTCAGGCTGATTCCATCCCCCAAAACATTCCATTGCCATGGGGCCACTCCCCTGCTTTCAGGAGCTCAGGGCAAGGTGGCCTGCAGTGCGGGTCCTCCTCTGAACCCCCAGATGCAATGGCCTGAACCAGCCTCTCCTCTCTGTCTCCACCCCCAGCGAGGCCACAGCTAGCCCACCCCCTCTCCCCAGGCACCGCCTACAGTCCCTGAGCCTCAGACATACACACAAACACAGTACACATGTCACACACCTATATACATAACACACATGCACACACAAAGTGCACACAGCATACACATACGCACACAGCAGACATGCCACAAACAACATACAATGCAAAACATATACACAGACCTGGCCTACAACCGACACAAAACACAATTACAGACCCACAGGATACTTTCCACACATTTTTACTCTGAGTAACAACATGCTGGGAATGAAAGGAGACACTGAGACTTAAGAGAATTGGTCCCCCGTCCACTGCATCTTTCCCAGTAGCCCTTGCAGCATTTGGGAAGCTGACCTTCGACCTCTGTGCTGATCTAAGCCCAGTCAACTTCTTGCCCTTGTTTTGCAGTCTGGTCATGCCGGCACCCTCCCTTGCCAGCACCCTCATACTATCCAGTGCCAGGTCCAAGAGGCCTCACTTGCCCTCTATCCAGCCTGCCTTCCCCACATGCAAGGCTCCATGGGGACCCCACTGTGTGGGGTCGCCCGGTGCACAGCTCCTGCTGGGTGAGCTCTGCCTATCCAGGCGTCCAGAGTGAGGGAGCTGTGGCTTTCTTCATGAACAATTCAGTGAGCCAGGCCCTTCGTGGAGTGAGTCATGGAATCCCCCTAAAAGCCCAATAAGGTCAGAGCAGGCTCGCTGATACATGGATTTTGAGGCTCCGAAGTGGGTCCCACCAGTGAGGCAGATCTTGGGCTCAGGCTCAAGTCAACTAGCAGAGCCTGTGCTCTGCCCTGCAGAGCCCAACCACCCATCTGCTTCTCCGAGCCACTGTCTTTGAGCCCGTGAGAACTGGGTGGCTCGCCTGGACTGGTCTCAGCCTGCACCCAGGATGCGTGGGCTGAGTTCTTGCTGCTGCAGAGCCATCAGCTCTAGAACCTTATGGGGCTGACCTCCTTGCGTGTCAGTTTCTTTTTCTATCAACTAGGGGTTGTGGTGACATTAAAAGGAGTCCATGTAAAGCCTCAGAACCGTGCCTGGCTACTGTGATTAACTTACTACCCTTCTAACAACCATTGACTCTACCTCATTGACTCTACCATTCAGGTATGCTGCACCCCCACCCCTGCCCAGGAAGCCCTCCCTAACGTCTGAAGTCTGGCTCAGGCATCCATCCCTGACACTGGCCTCTGCCAGTGAGCCCATGATCCCAGCTGCAGCCCTTTCCCAGCCCTTATACCATGCAGCAATCTCCAGGTCCACTTCTCAGGGCCAACCCCCATGACAAAGGCCTCTGTGCCATGCTGTGTGGTGTGTATGCTGGGGTCTCCTTGCTTCCTCCTCTGGGGCAATGTGTCTGCTTGAGAGGAAGCTCATTGCCTAAGGGCCTTACGGGGGGGGGGGGGTAAGGGACTTTCTCTCCCCTCCCCAGACCTTGATCAGGCTCTGCTAGGGGAGGGGGGACCCCCTGTCCCTCTCTGGTCCATCACCCCTCTATACTGGGAGCAGCCCATTCTGTCCCCATCCTCAGCTGAGCCTGTGGCTGGAGCCCAGGGATCTGTCCTGTGATTTGTTTCAGTCACACAGCTCCTTCAATGCCACTCTCCCACCCACCCCAGACCCTCCTCACTGCACATGCACAAACAGGCCCTCACAGATAAGGCACAAGTATATACAGCTCCCTTAGACTCTGAGATTCTCATCCTAAAGGGAGACTATCAGGTATTCCTGTCCTTTTTGTGGGATCTTCAGGATACCCTTCTGCATCGGTTAACCAACTGAGCCACCCAGGTGCCCCAATATCCTTCTGCATTGGGAAGGCTGGGCTGAGGCCTTGGCTACCCCTTCTGTGAGTGAGGGCCCTGTCCTGCTGCCCCCAGGGGGCTCCCAGTTGGTTAGGGGTACTCAAGAGGATGCCAGCCACTCCAAATACATATTTAAGCCTTGCCAAGTGACCCTGCTAGCCTCCCTCCACCTGGGCAACTGCCTGTGGGACAGGGCTGGAGTATGGGGCCCTCTCTGCCACATGTCTCATGCTGGTTCCAGTCCCACTAGTTAAGCCAGTCCTGCCCCCAGACACTGATGCCTGGCCATCTAGGACTCTTGGCATAATGAAATGAATCAGGGCAGGGAGCTGGATGGATCTGCCCTGGGACAGCCCTTGGGAGCTCATATGTAAAGGTGTGGGCTAGGGTATGGAGCTGATCATGAAATGTGCATGTGTGTGTGTGCAATGGGGGCAGGGCACAAGGCCAGTGGGGGCTTCCCGGAAGGCTTCCTGGAAGAGGGGAGTTATGGGCAGCAGTGAGAGGGAGGCACAGACTCTATAGACCAGAAGAGGCAGGTTGGAGTGAGGCCCAGGTGTCCCTGTTGGAGCCTGTGCCACTGGCCACCCCTTCCCCCATCCCTGCCCCCCCCACAATCCTCCCTGCGGCTCCCTTTGGCCAGGAGCTCTGCAGCATTCGGCTCTGCTCCACTCTGCTCAGCTGCGCTCCAGGAAGGCCACCTCCTCCCTGCCCTCCTCCACCCTCCTCCTGCTGTCACCACTCACCGCTCATATCCTTGAGGGGGTGGGGACCCCAGGGCTGGACACACCCCACCGTGGCCCCAGAGCCTAGCTGGTCGGACGGACGCAAGGTCGGACACAGGACCCCGGAGCCCCGAGGTGGGCAGTGTGCCAGGGTCCCTCGCAGCCTTCTCAAGGTCAGTGCCATCTGGGGATACAGCCACTCTGGGGTCCTTGAGACCTATGGAGCCCACCTCAGGCCCTTCATCCCAGACTTCAGGACCCAAAGCCGTCTTTGCCCCAGGTGTACCTGAGGCAGGCAGGATCGGGGGGCAGGGGGCATCCTTGTGTTCACAGTGGCCCAGGTTCCAGGGGTCTGTCCGAAGAGGTCCCAGGCCAGGGGCCAGCCCTGGACCTGCGTACAGAGGCCTCACTGGGGACACCCTGCACCGGCCATGGGGAGCTAAAATTGGAAAGTGGCAAGTGGGAGGCAGCTGACAAAGCTATTTCGCGGGCTCTTCACTGTGCTCCGGTTTCAAGCTCCTGCTCCAATAACCCGATCCTCCGGGCCTCCCTACCCCCACCTGGCCGATGAGGAGGTGCCTCCGCCCTCAAACCAACAGTGCAGAAGTCAGGCTTGGAAGCTCCCTGGTATGAGCAGGGGCAGCAACACTCTTCTCTTACCTGAGATCCCAGACAGCTCACTAAGAACACGCAATCCTGTCCCAGGCTCACTGTGTGACCTTGACGGGCCCCTGTCCCTCTCTGGTCCATGACTCCTCTATTTATGTAGTGGGGAGAATGCCGACTCTGGGGGCCAAGGACTGCTGGTTGTGGTGCTGGTAAGGAAGATTTGAGGGAGGAGCAGGGGTGGGAGACAGGGTCTTGGTGGCCACCTCTTGGCCCAGCCCAGCCCAAGAAGGTGCCTATACATGTTCCTCCCTTTAATTTTGCCCTGGGTCTGTTCACCATGACACTCTTGGGAAAGCCCCAGACCAGTCTGCAGCCTAGGAGGGGATAGGAATGGGTGGCCCAGCAGGACTTTTGGAGATGAACTAGGCCCTGAAAGGAGGGCGTGGCTAGCCTCACCGTGAGCCTGATACCGGTCAGCACCTTGGACAGTGGCCAGCACGCTCCCCGGTGCCCGTCTGGCCCCGCACCCACTACCCTGGGGCACCTCTTCAAATAGCACCGCCTCCAGCCAGCATCCAGGGCCTGTCCTGTGTCCTGGCGTGGCCACGGACACAGGCAGGGACCAGGGAAGTGGCAGACTGGGGCTCAGAGGCTGGTTGGGGCAATGGGAGTCAGTGAGAGGCAGGAAGCTGAATGAGAGGTAAGGAAGCTTGATGCTGCGGCAGGACCTCGGGGTTCAGGAGCTCTCAGGGAAGTAAAGGCAACTGTGGAGGGGCGTGGGAATCAGAGAAGGGGGCGCTGAGGTGGGTGGGGCACTGTTAGGACTTGAAGGAGGCTTACTGAGGGATGTGGGGACCCTGGGGGCCAGAAACATGATTGAGGTGATATAGAGGAGTTCTTCCACATGAAAGTTACATGAGGCCTTGGCAGAAGCAGTTTGAGCAAAAAGTGGGGACTCGTCTACCTGAAAGTTATGAAGGATTAAATGAAGAGGCGGCAGACAGGCTGCGAGTGAAGCTTACACTTTCAAGAGCCTTCAATGGGCAGGGTGGGGGTGGGAGCTGCAGCTAGGAAGGGGCACAGGATGTTGGGGGGTCTGGAAAGAATGAGGAGAGGGGAGGGTAGGATAATAGCACGAGATCCCTGACAGGCAGGAGGGGCAATTTCTCTTCGGAATGGGATCCCCATACCTTTGTGGGGGACCATGAGGTGGGGCTAGGCAGGGCTGGGGGGCATCAGTGCCTTCACTCGATCTGTCTCCCCCAGCACCATCTAGGCTATGGGCATCAAGACAGCATTGCCCGCGGTGGAGCTGGGCTTGTACTCCCTGGTGCTGAGTGGGGCTCTGGCCTATGCTGGCCGGGGCCTCCTAGAAGCTTCACAAGGTAACAATTGGGCTCTGGAGCAGAGGGTGGGAACCTTCTTCCCCTTGGGGCCTCACGGTTCTACCCAGCAAGGCCAAGATATTCCCTAGGCCCAGGGGGTTGGGTTGCGCTAGGTGTAGTCACAGGAAGAGACAGATGCAGAGACACTACAGATATCTGCACACAGAGCCACAGAGAGAGAGACACTCAGACACTCAGGGATACAGTCAGAGACCTGGCCCCAGACACATAAGTGAGACCCACAAAGAAGCAGAGGCAGAGAGAGAGAGAGAGAGAGAGACTTAGACCTGTTCCCCTCCCTCTAGGGTGGGAGTCAACCTTGCTATAGGGGCCAGTGTGAGTGTGTGTGTGTGTGTGTATGTGTGTGTGTGTGTGTGTGTGTGTGTGTATGTGTGTGTGTGTGTGTGTGTGTGTGTGTAAGTCCTCCCCAGCCCCCACTAAGGTCACTCTGTTCTCAGATGGGGCCCGCAGGAAGGCCTTTCGGGAGTCTGTGCGACCTGGCTGGGAGTATATTGGCCGGAAGATGGTAGGTCCCCCATGCCCCAGCGTCCCTGACTGAGGTCCCTGACCCTTGGCATGTCTCTCTCCTTTCAGACCCTTCCTGACTCTCCCCCATTCCAGATATTCCCATGTAACAGAGGACTCACAGTGGGGAGGGTCTCTGGCTTGAGCTTCAGTGCCTTCAGTTTCTCCACTGGCCCATCCTGTGTCCTCCTGGGGCCACATCAAACCTGCCCCAGACACTGCTCATTTAGGAAATAAATTGAGACATGCTTCAGCAGGGACCTCCAGTACCATCCTTCCCAGGAACAATGCAATCATGGTGGAATGGGAGGCATTATGCTGAACAGAAGGGGAGATTTGAGGGGCAGGGCAGCTCAGACGGTGCCCTTCATTCCTCTCTACCTTCCTGCTAAGGAAGGCAAGGACCTCAGCTATTGCTGTCCTCTGCTGCATAAGGATACAGGGGCTGGGGAGGTGCTGGGACCCTGACCAGCCAAAGTGCCAGCCCATTCTGCTCCCTGCCCCTCCTTAACCTGCCCGGGCCTGCCCCAGGACGTGGCTGACTTCGAGTGGGTGATGTGGTTCACCTCCTTCCGCAATGTCATCGTCTTCGCCCTCTCTGGACATGTGCTGTTTGCTAAACTCTGCACGATGGTTGCCCCCGAGGTGAGCTGGACTGAGCCACCCTAGCCTCTCCTGCCAACTCCCCCTCAGCCACAAGAGTTGGGGTCCAACCTTTCCTTCTCCCTGTCTACAGCTCCGCTCCTGGATGTATGCCGTATATGGGGCCCTGGCTGTGCTGGGCACGATGGGCCCTTGGTACCTGCTGCTGCTACTTGGCCACTGTGTCAGCCTCTATGTGGCCTCACTCTTGGGCCAGCCCTGGCTCTGTCTCGGCCTTGGCCTGGCCAGCCTAGCCTCCTTCAAGCTTGATCCCCTAATCTCCTGGCAGGTGTGCACTGGGGAGTAGCAAGGGTGGAGAGTACAGGAATAGAACCCCAAACCCCAAACTTCTCACCCCATCCAGACCCCATACCTCCTGAGTCTCCACACATTTCCTTCACTTTCCCACCTGTCTCCAAGCCTTTGACTGTGGCATAGACGTGCCAACAAAGTGATCCCATCCACTGCAGCAGGGACGGGTCATTTCCTGCTCTATCCAAGCACTTAACATGAATTAGCCCTCAATGGCCAGTGCTGACTAACTCTGCAACAGAGGAAGGGGCAGGGGCAGGACAAGACTGGGCCCCTGTGGCAAGCTGGGTGGGCTTTCCAGAGACAGAGGCACCTGGTGAACTGGCGGCCTGTTCTTTCCCATCCAGAGCGGGTTTGTAACAGGCACTTTTGATCTTCAAGAGGTGCTGTTTCATGGGGGCAGTGGTTTCACAGTGCTGCGTTGTACCAGCTTTGCACTAGAGAGCTGTGCCCACCCCGATCGCCGCTACTCCCTAGCTGATCTGCTCAAGTACAACTTCTACCTGCCTTTCTTCTTCTTCGGGCCCATCATGACCTTTGATCGCTTCCACGCCCAGGTGAGGGGACACCCCGTGGGCTCCCAGAGCAGGGCTGAGGCTCCCATCTCAACTAGGACTCCCAGGGCAGGCTGTGTCCCCATCCTCAGGCATGACTCCAGGATGAAGCCCTAGTGCCCTGCCTCCTGGAACCCCAGCAAGGGGCCACATTCCCCCTTCAGACAAGGATCACAGGGTGGAGAAGTGTCTCCACTCTCAGGCAGGGCTACCAGGATGAAGCCACGTCTCCCCTCAGCCTCGGATCCCTGGGCAGTTGGTGACTCCTCATTCAGAAATGATTCCTCCAGCAAGGCTTGCCTCCCCACTCAGTCACTTCACATCTCCCAGGTGAGCCAGGTGGAGCCGGTGAGGCAAGAGGGTGAGCTGTGGCGCATCCGGGCCCAGGCTGGCCTCAGCATGGTGGCCATCATGGCTGTGGACATCTTCTTCCACTTCTTCTACATCCTCACCATCCCCAGTGACCTCAAGTTTGCCAACCGCCTCCCGGACAGCGCCCTTGGTGGGTGCGAGTCGGGTCAGAACAGGGACTGGGAAAAACACAAAGACCTCTGCACCCCCATGGCATCACAGCTGGGGAAGCTGACACCCTGATAGGGCACAGCACCTATCCAAGGGTGGGGGGCAGGGTGTGAACGGGGACTTAGTCTTTGAAATGCAGGGAACTTGAGATAGCTTTGTTGTGCATGGCCGGAGCTATTGGGGCAAAGCCAGCCTCACTGGGCCTTGGAGTTGACTTCTATAACAAGGAAGATGTCTTCCAGGGGCAGGCTGGGCCCAGCTCCTCCCCCAGGAAGTGGGGGTGAGGTCTCCATGGGGACTGGCTGGGTGCAAGGACCTCCCCCACGAACAGCTGAGAAAGTCTGTAGGGGAGATCCTGGCCCCTCGCCACCCCCTCCTGGGATTTGGGGGATCTGGGGAGCAAAACCCGTGCTACGCCCCCAGGCAGTGATGACACCCTGTCCCCAGCTGGCCTAGCCTATTCAAACCTGGTGTACGACTGGGTGAAGGCGGCGGTCCTCTTCGGCGTGGTCAACACCGTGGCACGCCTTGACCACTTGGACCCGCCCCAGCCTCCCAAGTGCATCACCGCACTCTATGTCTTCGCGGAAACGTGAGTGCAAGGTCTTGGGCACTCGCCTTGGGGATCCCCACTTTCCCAAACGTAGCCTCTTTCCCCCATTCCCTTGGAGCTCTGCTCCTGGCTGATTACACCCATTCACTCTCTTCCCTCAGGCACTTTGACCGTGGCATCAACGACTGGCTTTGCAAGTGAGTTGGGGTGGGGTGGGGCAACGGGCACATCAAACTGCCAAGTGTCTGAGCAGGGCAGTGCAGAGATTGGTCCAGAGCCCTGGGCCAGAGGAATCAAGGAGGAGGTCATGGCAGAGGTCTAGGTGAAAGACAGAGGTTTGGACATGGGTGGGGCGCTGGAGGTGAGAGAATTGGATGGAGTAGAGACATACCAGGAGAAGCCTGGACAGGACTTGGCCATGGATTGAGAGATCAGGAAGGAGAGGGTGATGACTCCCAGATTCCTATCTGGGAGGGGCGGCATCCAGAGAGGGGTTCTATGTGAGAAATGTCTGCTGAGAATCTGGGAGACATCATTGTGGGGAGGTTCAGGGAGGTGGGTTGGGTCTGAGGATCTGGGGTCCAGAGAAACCTGGCAAACTGATGTAGCTCTGAACATCATGAATGTGGGAGGGTGGTCCTTGGTCCTTGGGAGTGCATTAAGTCTCAAGGAGAGAGAGTAAAGAAGAGGAGACTTAGGTGTAGCTGAGATTGGAGCTGGAAGGACTCCAGTTGGACGAAGAGGGAGAACCATAGAAGGACTAAAAGGCATGGTCAGAGAAGCAGAATGGTTAAGACCACATGACAGCTTGGAAACAAACCATCCTTGGCATGGTGGGGGCAGCTGGTCAGATGCTGCTGGGAAAGCTACTGACGGGGACACAGAGGAGTGGCTGAAGGGAGAAGTGAGTGTCTTCACTCACTTCACTCACAATGGGGCATGCTTGGTTGCTAAAAGGAAGTATAAGTTGGGGAGGCAGAATACAGGGGTGATTGTTAGAGTAAGGTCTCTGAGGAGGCAGGAGGTGATGGAACCAGAGTTAGGCAGCAACTTGGCTTTGGGACAGGAAGGAGGAAGAGAAGCCATCATGGATATAGGATGGCAGGTTAGTGTAGAGAAGTAAAGGATCCACCTGAAGTCTTTGGTTTTCTCCATGAAGTAGGAGGCAAGGTCACCAGCTGAGAGATGCAGAGCTGGGCATTGAGGGAAGCAGCATCTTTGTGTCTCCTTTCCTCTTGCCTAGCTTGCCCACCACACCCATTCAAGTTGTGGGAAAGATAAGGGTGGAGTAGTCACTGCAGAGCATGGCAGAAGCAGCTGACTAGAGAAACCTTGGCATTGAGAGCCCAGTGAGGTTGAAAAGAGTGGATATTTGGACACTAATATGTGAATGTGTGAGATTTTCCTTATAAGGGCTTAGCTTCTTGGGTTCAGGTGAGGAGAAAGTGGGTAATTGGGCTCTCCCAGATGGGTGAGAAGAAAGTAAACGATACAGGGTTTTAGGTTATTTATAATAATGACTCATTGAATTTAAGCCCATTAAAGATGGTGGTAAAGACAGAGTCTTAAGATGAGGAAGAGGCAGAGGGGTCAATGAAATTGAAGAAGTGGAGGTGGGGGCGCCACATCTGGAGGGCCTGGGTGGAGAATGGTAATTAGGAAGGAGTGAAATTTCAAGAGGTGACTAAGTTGGAGTTTGCATGGAAATGGGTGGCTGAGATGATGTGGAGAAGAAACCATTGGCAATGAGAAGGTCAAGGCATGGTGAGGCCAGTTACTCAATGGGTCTTCTACTGAATTTATTTAACAAATATTTAGTGAGAACGTACTATATGCCAGGAATTGTTCTAGGCACTGGGGATACAGCAATGAACATGGCAAAGATCCTGAACTCATGGAGCTTACAGTCTAGTGGGGAGAAACAGACCATAAATAGGTAAACAAACACATAATTAAGATAATTTTAGAGAGTGGTAAGCATTATAAAAAAATAAAACAAATGTAATGGGATAGAAGCTGGCCACAGGATAGAAGCTTCTACAGTTGTGGTCTGGGTAGGCCTCTGTGAGATGGTATTTGAACAGAGGCTTGAGTGATAAGGAAATCTCGGGAAGAGAGGTCCAGAGAGAAGGAACTAGTACATGGGCTTGAGGCAGGGACCAGCTGTGTTTGTCTGAGGGACAGGAAGTCCAGTAAGGCAAGAGCATGCATGAATGAGAGGGGAAATGGTAGGTGATGAGGTCAGAGAGGGATCTTCTAGACTTAGTAGAGAAGTGGTTTATTCTAAATGTAATAGGGAGCCACTGGGGGAGGGTTTGATTGTGGAAGTCATGTGATTTGACTTCTCTTAAAAGATGCCTTTAGCTGCTGTAGAGAGAGAATAGATGGTAGGAGGCCAAAGGCAGAAGCAGAGAAATGGCTTAAGATGCTCTTGCAATAATCTATGAGAAGAGTGACTGGCTGAGTGAGGGTGATAGTGAGGGGTGGCAAACAGTGGTGAGGACTGGGTTGAGCCTATAGAATTTGCTGGCTTGGATGTGGAGAGGGGACTTGATAGTCCAAAATGGCACCAGGGTTTCTGGGTGCAACTGAATGGATGGAAGTGTCATTATCTGAGATAAGGATGCAGCTGGTTTGGATAGGGATGGGGGAATCAGTCATTCAAGTGAGATGTCTAGTGACAGGTAAATGTATGAATCAAGCGAGCAGGCTAAAGACACAGATTTGGGGCTCATCAGCATAGAGACACTGTTCAAAGTCTTGGGTCTGGATGAGATCACATAGGGAATGAATAAGGAGATAGAGAATTCAAAACTGAGCCTTCCACCTTCTGAAGTTGGGTAGAGGAGAGGCAGCCTCCTTTGGGCAAAATGTGCCCAGGATGATAGCACTGAGGAGGGCTGCCCCTGTTGTGTATGCTTTGCCCACCCTCTACTTGCCCTTGCCCACATTCTCGCTTGTCCTTTCTCCTGCCTTTCTTGCAGGTATGTATATGACCACATTGGTGGGGAGCACTCCGAGGTAATCCCAGAGCTGGGGGCCACCGTGGCCACATTTGCCATCACCACTCTGTGGCTTGGACCTTGTGATATTGTTTACCTGTGGTCATTCCTTAACTGCTTTGGCCTCAACTTTGAGCTCTGGGTGCAGAAGCTGGCAGAGTGGGGGCCCCTAGCACAAATCGAGGTGAGTGGGGAAGGTCTGGGGCAGGGGTTTGCTGGGTCATTGGAGGGGGTGGCATTGCTGCTCTCTGGTGTCTTCCAGCCACATGTGGCCCCCAGTCCAGAACTTTCTCACCATACCCTCCTTGTTGTCAGGCCAATGGCTCCTGCTTTGGGTATCTAGCACCTCCTCCTATGAGGAGTGGGCACCTGAGCCAGGCTGTGTTGGTCAGACCATCCCCTCTCTCTGGTCCTCAGTATCCTCATCTGTAACAATGTGGGAGAGCTGGGGCGCCTGGGCGGCTCAGTCAGTTAAGCATCCAACTTCAGCTAAAGTCATGATCTCACAGTTTGTGGGTTTGAGACCCACTTCGAGCTCTATGCTGACAGCTCAGAACCTGAAGCGTGCTTCTGTCCCTCCCCTGCTCTCTGTCTCTCTCTCTCTCTCTCAAAAATTAATAACCATTTAAAAAATTTTTTAAAAATTAGGGAGACCCGACCTGGGGAATCTCAGAAACCCAAGCCCATCCCCAGAACCTGGAATGGCCATGTGGGCAAGGCCTCTGACCAACCATGTCCTCTTTCCCCTGGCCCTCTTGCCCCACTGCCAATGCTTTCCTGGACTGGGCAGGCCTCTCTGTCGGAGCAGATGTCTCGCAGGGTCCGGGCCCTCTTCGGGGCCATGAACTTCTGGGCTATCATCATGTACAACCTTGTAAGCCTGAACAGCCTCGAGTTTACAGAGCTGGTTGCCAGGCGCCTGCTACTCACAGGTGAAGGAAATGGGGGTGTGGATATAGAAAATTCCGGGTACCAACCTTGAAGACTGTGACTTTCTGAAATGCCCCCACCCCACCCCAACACCCCGGGGACTCAGCAAGGAGGGCTAGTCAAGTGGGGAGAGGCATGAGAAGACTCACTGAGGATGGGGTCTTGCTCCCACATGTTGATGGACTCTTTCCCACCCAGGATTCCCCCAGACCACTCTGGCCGTCCTGTTTGTCACCTACTGTGGTGTCCAGCTGGTGAAGGAACGAGAGCGAACCCTAGCACTAGAGGAGGAGCAGAAGGAGGACAAAGAGAAGCTGGAGTAGGCTGGAGGGGGAAGAGGGGAGAAGGATGGGTTCTGCTCAGCTGTTTCCAGGCCCATGCCCAGGCCAGGCCAGATGGGCCCTGACCGATAGAATAAAAGACTTTTCTACCACAGTTTGGCTGTTCCCTGTCCCTTCCCCCAGCAGTATCCTGGCTCCTTGTCCTTGCTAGATGAGGACATGGAGGTTCTGGGCTCCAGAGGGTGGGGAGTAGGCTCTTGGTGTGCCCAGACTGGAGGAGACACCCATGTGGAGTGCAGAGGCTGCTGACCTGGCCAGCCCAGCAGCTAATCATTGAAGCCCAGAATCTT
This sequence comes from Hyaena hyaena, assembly GCF_003009895.1. Classification (NCBI taxonomy): domain Eukaryota; kingdom Metazoa; phylum Chordata; class Mammalia; order Carnivora; family Hyaenidae; genus Hyaena; species Hyaena hyaena. Next base: position 1,708,935 of record NW_024080980.1, read on the forward strand.
CAACTGCTTGGTCACAGACTCTTGGAGTATCTGATCCCAGACCTGAACTACTTACTCAGAAGGTACTTTATTCTTTCTAAGGAGGGTGATGTATCCTGGCCACAGGGTGTGCTTGAGGGGACATACCTCATCTGACAGGTAAGGAGATGGAGTCCTGTGGGAAAATTTACCCATGCACACGCAAGCTGGGACTGGGCCAGCATGTAGCCTGGGACAAGTCTCTGTGGATCTGGCCTGTGGAACAAGGACACCAAAGATATGGAGATGCTTGTGAACCCTTAAATGTCTCATTCCTGCCGGAAAGGCTAGGACCGGGCAGCAGTTTCCGTCCCCTGCCGAAACAGCAGCCCAGGCAGCATGATGGGATCCAGGTGGGCTCAGGCCTCTCCCAGCCTCCTCTCTGGAGCCCTCACAGGGCAGGCCTGTGTGGCCACAGGACGGGAGGGATGTCGGTTCAGGCCCTCTGGGCTGGTCACATCTTGGTCAGGCGCAGCACGTTGAGCCGCACGGGTAGGAAGGTAGCACCGGCTGCGTAGGCAATCTCCCGCAGGACGCCTTCCCACTTCTTCTCATCGTCATTATATCTGGGGGTGGGAGGGATGGGGGACAGGGGCACCGAGCTGGGTCAGCTTGCAATGTGGGCCCCAGCAGGGAGGGATGGCTGGGTATGCGAGCTTCATGCCCTTAAAGGGGGCCTCCCACAAGGCCCACCCCTGGAAAGCAGCCACCCCACATTCCAGGAAGGGCCATCTCTCAAGGAATACCACACTCCTCCAGGAAGGCCTGCATCTCCACAGCCTCTCCTCTGGAGAATTCTGTATTTAGCACTCCAAAAGCCCCCCACCCCCAAGTTCCACCCACCCCCATGCCTGCGGCAGGTGCCCCAAGGCACTGAAACCTTTTCCCTCCACTCCCAACAAGGGCCAGCATGGAAAGTGATGGCATTGAGAAGTTGGGGTCCAGCTTCTTCTCGATTGCCTCCCCAGTCTCCAGGACAGAGCAGGGAGGAAAGGCTTGGCTGCCTCTTCTGGGCCCCCTCTACTCCCTGGGGCCTGTTTCTGTGGGTCTGTGCCCTAACCTTGGAGTCAGCTACTGACTGTGACACTGCTGATGCTCCACAATGGGGCCTGGTGCCCTGAGAGCCACTGCACACTTTGCCAGCCACACAGAGAGAACGGGGCCGAGCAGGGCGTATCTGCTGGACTCCCCACAGGACTCCCTGGAAGAGGAATCACCCCAACCCCAAATAGGCTTGCCAGGCCCACTGCAGGGCACCAGCCTTGCTCAGGCTTCCCCTCACCTCCCTGGGCCAGGCTCACCTCCAGATGTCATTGAGTTCTGTGGGGACCAGCTCTCCGGACTCCGTCTCCAGTGTGGCAAAGCCACCGATGGCATAAAGGGTGCCCGCCAGGCTGACCAGGCTGAGTGAGCTGCGCTCCTGTGGGAAGGCCTCAAAGGGTGCCCACCTGGTGGGGAGAAGGGGGCACGAAGAGGTACATCACCCAGGGGCCTAAGGAGCCCCAGTGCCCACAGCGTCAGCTGCACCTCTTTGAAACCCGAATCCCAGACACCCATGCTCCCAGCACAACCTCTTGTGTCCTGACCCTCCCAGGACTGCCCTTGGGTCTTCCCCTTTCTCCTGCCCCACCCATTTCCCTTCACAGCCCCCTGGTCGTTGCATCCATTCTGCCCCATGAAATCCACCACGGATCTCCCCAGCGTCCCTCCTTGGCTCCTGAACTAAGTATTAGTTACTCGCTGCCTCAGCAGCCACTGAGCTGTCCTCCCCTGGTGCCCCTGCCTGACATTCTTCTCCTTTCCCTGCTCAGTTATTCTCAGGGTGTCGTCACTCCCCTCCTCTGGCCCTGAAGTTGGGCCTTCACCCCTACCCTCCAAAACAGCACTCAAGTCCCCAGCCACAGAGCATAAAATCCAGGCGCAGCACACATCTCTGCTCATGTGACTTTCTCACCTCCCTCCTGCCTAGGCTCTCCTGTCCTCATGCACCGTCCTGGATGATGTAGCTGCCTTCACTATCCCTTGGGGCTTGGGCCTTGGTTTCTCCCTCTTACACTCTCTCTCCCAAGGGAGCTCGTCTCCTCCATTTTCTGCTGGCCCCAGCTCAGCATTCTCCCTGCCCTGGAGGGCTCCTCCTGGCTGCCCCCAGGTCCCTCAAATCCACAGGTCCTAACTGGACCCTCATGTTTCCGATCTAATGCCAATTAGAGGTCATTACCTCCCACCCTCCCTCAAAAGCACCCACCTGTCCCTCTTATCCCCAACACCCAATCAATCTCAATTCTATTTCTTCTGTCTCCCAAACTCTTGCAACTCAAAGTGTGGCTCATGGGCCAGAAGGCATCAGCATCACCTGCGGGGATTGTTACAAAGACACACTCAGGCCCCTCCCCGGGCCTGAGAGAATCTGCATTCTAACACGACCCCCAGGAGATTCGTGTGTCTGTTATAGTGTGAGATGCCCTGGCCTGCATCTTTCTCCAGTACATCCCCTCTGCCCCATCTCTGCTGTGCCCCCATCTACAGGCCACCACCCCCCTTGCTATACTGCTGCCTCCTGGGAAATCACTAATCTGTTCTCCACATCAGCTGTCATCTAAGAAAACACAGCTGTGAGCCTAAAACCCATCACAAGCATTTCACCGCCCTCAGGATAAAGTCCCTCAGCCCTGCTTGCCACCTCTCCAGCCCACCCAGCATACCCCATCCAGCCTGAGCCAAGGCCTTCCTCTTAACTACCTTGGCACCAACTTCCCTCTGCCTGAGGCATCCTTCTCCCACCGTCCCTTCCACAGGCTAAGTCCAGATGGGCTTCCAGCTCAGTTTTCTCCAGACCTCCCAGGACCAGGCAGCTTCTGCCTTGGTCACCATCGTGTCCCTGGCACCAGGCCACTGCCTGGTATGAGTCTCTGAATGAGGAACCTGGCATCTCCTTCCCCACTTCTGGGAGCTCTCTCCTGCAGAGTAAGCTGCCCTTACCCCTTGCTCCCTTGTGGGGGAAGCCCTCCTCATTGCTGATCAGGGGAGAGAGGCTATTTCTGTGTGGATGTCCAAGCTCAACAGCAGAGCCCAGGGCAGACTATGGGCCCTGCCAGGACAGACACAGAGAGGGCCAGCAGGCACAAACCCACACAGCCAGGCAGTTACAGTGGGGCCCTTGGTCTCTGTAGGAAACAGTCTTACTTGTTGTCCGCGATGCTGTACACTTCAGTTGAACTGGTCAGCCCCGTGTCTGTTACCCCAGCGACTACAAAAATGCGGCCGTCGTGGATGGTGGCCCCGAAGAGGGAGCGGGCAGTCTGCATAGGTGCCAGCTCCTTCCACTCGAACTTCTTAGGGTCATAGACACACATCTTCTTCAGACACTTCCTGGAAGGTGCGGGACACGGAGTGAGAGGGGGAAGCCTGAGCACAGCGCCCCTCCTCGGGCTCAGTCCCCGCAGCCCGCACAAACCCCTGAGAGCCTGGGAAGGCTGTGCTCCCGCTCTAACCTACAAACCTGCTCGTGCCCTCGCTCCAGGCCTGAGCCTCACCTGTCACTGCCCTTGCCGCCAATGACGTAGACCAGGTCCATGTGGGAGAGCACCGCGTGGCCGTAGACGGCGTAGGGCAACGGGTCTGCTTCGCCCCATTTGAACGAACTGAAGGGGACGGGAGTAGGGCGAGCGCTGGGATCAGGCGTGCGCTGGGTCCCTGTCTCTGCATTCGCCCGCCCACCCAAAACATATTCCGAGTGCATCCTATGCGTTACCGGCCCCCATCAGGTCCCCGTTCGCACCCCCCTGCCGATCGCCCCGCCTCTACCCAAGTCCGCCTCTGTCCGCCGGTCCACAGCCCCGGACCCCCGGACCCCCGGCACCTCAGCCCCGACCCCGGGCCCCGCCCCGCCCCAGCCCGCGCTCACAGCCGGTCGTAGCACATGACCGAGTCCAGGCTGCGCTCGCCGTCCTTGAGCTCCCTGCCGCCGACCACGTAGATGGAGTTGAGAGCCTCTCCCAGGCCGAAGAGGCAGCGGGGCGAGGGCAACGGCGGCATTCCCAGCCACTCCGAATCCAGGTGGTCAAACTGCCGGCCGGGGCATCCAGTCAGCCACTGGCCCCCACGTCCCCAGACCAGCCCCGCGCCGCCCCGCTCAGCCACCCCGGGTCCCAGAGGAAGCCAGGCCTCCAGGTGGAGCCAGTGCAGCCTGGAGGTCATCCCTTGAGACGGTGCCCTATCTTCCTACCGGGCTAAGAACAACCGAGGCCTCCAGAGGAAGGCGCCCAGAAACCAACATTACAGCGCTGCGATGGGGCACCCCAGCAAAGTCCTGTCCCTTCCCCAGTACAACTCTGCAACTGAGGCCTGCCTCCCCTCTGTTTTCCACCCCTTCCCACTCTACAGGAAATACAGCTCCTCCACTCATAAGATCTATGGTGTAAATCAGTGGCCCTCTCCACCTCCACAGTCTAAGACAATGATATTAATATTAGTGGCTCATCTTTCTGGAAACTTTTCTGAAGGCTCAGCAGTGTGCCTATGAACACTTTACCACCATCGTGTAACCTTCAAACAAGCTTATCAAGCAGGAAAAATAATGTCCCTATATACAAACAGAGGTCCAGAGAAATTAAACAATGAGCCCATGATATGCCTTGGCTGGTAACTGGTGGAGCTATCCCCCCACCCCCCACCCCAGTCCCAGTTTAACCCTGGCACCAGGTTGCCCCTCACCCTTCTCACATATGGTCAGGCGTCACTGAACACACCACTCACTATGTTCATTCCAGTCTCTATCCCTTGCTTACCACTCCCCAGGCAGAAACATCCTAACTTCCCCTTCATGCCTCCAAATTCCCCCCAAATAGCAAGACTTGAACCTACATGGCCAGTCACCAGGAAACCATCTCTGCCCTCTGAGATCCCACACTATACTACTACTTTGGACGGGACACCCGACTCTACTGGCCCTTTGCCGGCCTCAATTTTCTCACGTGTACAGTGAAAAGACTAGGCAGGATGTTCCCTTTGTTTGGGACACTCTGTTCTATACTCCAGTGCTGGCTTCATGCAAAGCCCTCTGTTCCAGACCTCTACACTGGCCTTGCTCCTCCTTCTCACTGTGTCTGACCCCAACCCCTGGGCAGAGATAGAGTCTCCAACATATCAGACCAACCTGGGGCTAACATCCCCCTGAAACTGAGACACTGGAGTTATGTAACTGTCAACCGCCTATAACTGTCTTCAGCCTTTAGGCAAGTGGCTGTCAGTCAACCTCCTTGGTCTACTTCTCATCCTAGACCCAATGACAACCCCCAGCAAGTAGACACAAGCCTCTCCTGGGCCCCAAGGAGGCCACTCTCCATTCCCAGAGCCCAGCACTGGCTGCCCCTCCCAGGGCTGGGCAGGCACCTGCAAGAAGTAAGCACTCATGGGGTCCTCTTTGTTGTCCTCATTGTAGAAGAGGCCCCCGGCCACAAAGACCTGGTTCTCCTTGGTCACGAGGCTGACGTGGTTCTTAGGGATCTGGGTGGAGAGGGAAGCACAGTAGCACTCGTTGGCTGCTGGATCATAGGCCACGGCCCCCTCCTCACTGATCATGAAGATGAGGTCCTGCAGGAACATGCCAAAGCGCAGGGTGTCATTGAGGATCCCGGGTATGATACGTTCTTCCTCCTCCACCTCTTCCTCCTCTGCCTTGTTTTTGCCGGTGCCCTTGTCTGCAGCCTTGGAGCCGGCTGCCTCCTTCCCCTTGTCCTTCTTCTTCTTGCGCAGCACGGTGAGGCGGCCCTCGTGTGCGTCCTTCACCATCTGCACCTTGCGCAGCAGCTCGGGCTGGGCACGCACTAGAGGGTGGTTCTCCACGCGGCTCTCCAGGAAGGCGCGCGGCAGCAGGCGGCAGCGGATGCTCTCGAAGACGGTGGGCAGCGCGCGCTGGCGCTCCGCCTGCGCCTTGGCGTCGCCGCTGCCCGCCCACCGCATCACCGCCTCGAACACCGCCTCCTCCTTCTCCACATTGAGGCCGTCGCTGGAGATGATGGCGATAAGCTCGTCGGCCGAGAGCCCGAGGAAGTCGGCATCGCGCGCCACGAGTGAGAAGCGCGCGCAGATGAAGTCGCGCGCGGCCACGGCCAGGCGCGCGCAGTCGAGGAGGAGGCCGAGGCGGAAGACCGCCAGGCAGTTGGCGAGGCACAGGCGCTTCTGTAGGAAAGACACGCAGATGGTGAAGATGGACGGGATCTGGAAGCGGTGCGCTGCGGCGAACAAGTCCTGCACGCTCGCCTCGTCCAGCGCGATCTCCGACGTGTACAGGTAGTGCAGCACCTGGGCCACCACGTCCGGGGACACCTCCTCCAGACGCAGCTCGCCCGCCTGCTCGGGCTCGGCCAGGAAGCGCGCCCGGAAGTAAGGGCTGCAGGCGGCCAGCACCAGGCGGTGGCAGGGGAACTCGCGCTCGCCCACCCGCACCACACAGTCAAGGAACTTGCCGTGGTCCAGCATGTCCTTGAGCCCGTCCTGCAGGAGTGTCTGCTGGTACAGCCGCTGCTCCTCCGCCTGCTCCAAGCCCAGCGCCATGGTGGGTGGCTTGGGTGCTGCTGCCTTGCAGGGGGACCCTCCTCTTTCTATTCCTCTGCTTGCCTTCTGGGCCACTCTCAGTCTACGCAGCTGTCTTCTCGGAGCTATATATAGAGGTGAACAAGACCCTGTAAGGAGAGCTGCCTGACTTCCTGCACATGATGCAGAGGGGACAGCTGGGTGGAGGCCCCCTCCCAGAGCAGCTTTGACTCAGCCCCAGGGGCTCATGGGACGGGGGTGGGGTGTCTGGGCCTTTGAGAGCCTCGCTGCCTCATTTCTAAATGGAGCACACCGAGGCCTTAACTGCATTCCTTGGTCAGGCAATACCCCCGAAGGAAGAGGATGACTCAAGCTCTGCCCCTCAGTCCAGGGAGGAAGCAGCATTGGTGTCCCTCTTCCAGGGTCTCCCTTCCTTCATGCCTTCTGGGCCTTTCTGTCTCTGTGCTTCCATCTTCCTCCCTGTAGTATATCTCACCCCAGCCACCCTTGGATTCAGTGTGCTTGGGTTTCCTGCTCAATGAACTTGGCAATGGCATTCACTCACTGGGGACCTTGTTGCCCTCCCTTTAAAATGGGAGGATCCTTCCCCCTTTCTGCTCCAGATCTGAGACCCTCCTTAGACTGTGCAAGAAAGCAAGAGGGTCACCACCTTTCTGAAAGGCCTATACAGGTCACATGGGTCTGTTGAGCCTCAGTCTCCCTTTCTACACAATGAGGAGTTGAATGAGTTCGATTCTAAGGGCCACAGTTACCATTTTGCTGAGGTTCAGAAGCACTGAGGTTCTGTGTTCTTGGGAGAACACTGTCACAGGATTTTAACATTGCAAGGTGTCAGACACACCAGAAAATTAATTTTCTAGGATTCAACTATTCTAGGTATATAAACTCCCAGGGTTTTAGCATTCTAAATGAGTGACATTGTGGATTCTAGTGTTCAAAAAGTAACACTAAGAGTTTAATGTTCCAGGATAGCTGTTTATGCTCATTGTTTTTGGTCTATACCAAGCTTGACCTGAGCTTACGTAGCCTTGGGGCCCTTGGGGTCTACCATCTAAGGGGTCAGAGTAGAGGCAGAGGATAGCCAGTCCTTATGCCCAACCTTCTCTGAACACCTCACCACCCTCCCCACCCCCCAGCACACACACACACACACACACACGTACACTAGCCTCAGCCACCAAGATTAACTTGTTCCCAAAGTGCCAGAGGCTGCAGCTGTGGGTTAAATTTAGTCCCCAGGACACTGGTGTGAACTCTTATGGGGCATTCTCCCATCATTCCTCTGAGTCACTTGTTTATAACCTCAGGCATAAGGGGCAGAGGGATTGGAGAGGGGACCTCAGGATGGGCCAGGGCTGAGTCACCTCCCATTTGGTGATCTCAGAGATGTCACTGTGTGTCCCTCCTGAGATGTCCATTCAAGCATTGTTTGCTCACCCCACCAGCAGGCACAGTGGCTGGCACATCCTGGATATGGTCCTGCCCCTCTTGTAGAAAGGACAAAGTCTCAGCCCAGGGCTTCCAGCATGGCCCTGGACTGTGGCGCATTTCCAACAAGTACCATCAGTGAAGAGACCAGGCTCTGCGAGGCTGAGCACCTTGGCCAAGTTGCTCAGGTGGCAGGTAGCCGAGCCAGGGCTCAAAGCAAATCTGCCCACCTCCAAAGACTGTGGGAATCCCTCCCCACCAAACTGCTGCCCACCAATTAACAACCACCACCAACACAACAACAACAAAAAATTAGTGGTGGCTTCATTTTCCAAAGACCAGGACAGAAAGTACATACTAAACAATTAACTTATCTTTATCAAATGACTCAGTGATGTATTTTTAGATTATGATGAATCTCATAGCACTTACTGCCTACCAGGCATTCTGCTAGCTTATTTATATGTGGCTCATTCATTCATCAGGAACCTCCTGTGCACTCTTCTCAGTGTTAAGGATTCAACAGTGAGCACATCAAACAGGAATTCCTGTCTTTATGGAGCTTATGTTCGGCCAAAGTGAGTGGTTGGGGGGAGACAGCAACAAGCATTTATACAGAATGTCAGATGATAACTGCTAAGTGACAAGTAGCAGAGAAGAGGTTATGGGAAGGGACAGGTGGTAGTGGTAATAATTTTAGTGGATCAGTCAGGATCAACTCACTGAGAGGACTCCATTTGAGCGCATTCAAGCCATGGATAGGAGGATTCCAGGCAGAGGAAATAGCTTGAGCAAAGAGCCTGAGGCAGGAGCACACCTGCCATGTTCCAGGAACAGTAAATGAAGGAAGCAATGAATGAGGAGGTGAGTAGGAGATAAGGGCAGAGGAGTAATAGTGCAGGCATCATGTAGGGCCCTGTGGGCCAGTGTCCAGACTTTGGTTTTTCCCTTTGGTGAAAAGTGGAGAGCCACTGTTTGTTTGTTTTTTAAGAGGCCTTTTTTTTTTTAAGTTTATTTATTTATTTATTGAGAGAGAGAAAAACAGGGACAGAGAGAGAGGGAGAGAGAGAGAATCCTAAGCAAGCTCCGCACTGTCCATGAAGAGCCCAATGCAGAGCTTGAACTCGCAAACCTGAGCCAAACAAAGTTGGGCGCTTAACCGACTGAACCACCCAGGCACCCGTATTTTTTAATGATAATTGTAGGAAATGCAAACATACCCACAAGTAAAGAGAATACTAGGCCTGTCTCCCATATACCAGTCTCCCCACTTAAGCAACTATCTAGTCCTCAACCATTTCATCTCTGCCCCTAGTCACTATGTGGTAGTCACTTAGGTAGAAGTCCAGGGATTGGACATGAGTACAGGAGAGAGAGGGACAAAGTACACCTCCATGGCTTTCAGTTGAATCAGGGAGAATGTCATCTCACTTCATTCTCTTACTTTTTACTCATTAATCTTATCTCAGATTATGAGGTGTTATTTTCCCCCTTTTATAGAAACTGAAATTTAAATGGCCAGCAAATAGGGATCAGTCTTATGTTTCTTAAAAATTTTTTTATGTTTATTTATTTCTGAGAGAGAGAGAGAATGCAAGTGGGGGAGGGGGCAAAGAGAGAGGGACAGAGGATCTGAAGCAGGCTCTGTGCTAACAGCAGAAGGCCCAATGTGGGGCTTGAACTCATGAACCATGAGATATGACCTGAGCCAAAGTTGGATGCTGAACTGACTGAGACACCCAGGGGCTCCCCTCATGTTTTTTATAAAATGGCTTTGTTGAGACAGAAGTCACATACAATGAACTGCACGTATTTAAAGTGTACAATTTGATAAGTTTTTTAAAGTTTATTTTTGAGTTGGGGGAGGGGGTCACATGAGTGTGAGAAGGGCAGAGAGAGAGAGAAACAGAATCAGAAACAGGTTCAGCAGTAAGCCTGATGTGGGGCTCGAGCCCAAGACCCGTGAGATCATGACCTGAGCCAAAGATGGATGCTCAAAGGACTGAGCCACTCACACGCTCTAACAATTGGTAAGTTTTGATGTGCATATATATGTACACCAACAACACCAGCAGCACAATAAGTTAGAAAACATATCTGTCAGCCACTTGTCCTTGGGTCCTTCTTTAATCCCTCCCTCATCTCTCCCCACAACACCCCGAGCCTGACAGTCACTGATCTGCTGTCACTATCATTCCTTGGCAGTTTCTAAAGTTTTATAGAATTAGAGTTATGTAGTATGTCCTCTCTTTCTCTCTCTTTCTTCTGACTTCTTTTATTCAGACAACTATTTTGAACTTCATCCAGTTTGTCTACTCATGTTCTGCCTTCATTAGGAATCTTAGCATTTAACAAGGGCTATTTAAGAAAAATGCCAAGTGAAATTCTTGAGAAAATTGACAGTCATTTCACCAAAGTCAGAGAATACCTTGCAAATGTGCTGAGAAACCCAACATCGTCTACAACCCTCATTATAAGAGCAGACCTCACGCAGATGTAGGCTTGGGGCTGTCTCGGCCACTGAGTATTTGCTGGGGTAGTCATGCTATATGTCCATATGTGGCAGACACTTATCACACTGCTGGTCTCCTCACATCCTAAGTAGCCTTTCTGTGTGTGGGATAGTTCCACATCTGTAATCCTTCCCCAAGGTAGAAGCCAGAACTGTGGCACTGGGAGGCTCAATCCATTGAGTCCAACTTTGGCTCAGGTCATGATCTCACGGGTTGTGAGTTTGAGCCCTGCATTGGGCTCTGTGCTGACAGCTCAGAGTCTGGAGCCTGCTTCACATTCTCTGTCTCCCTGTCTCTCGTGCCTACCTCTTTTGCTCTCTCTCTCTCTCTCAAAAATAAATAAACATTTAGGGGGCGCCTGGGTGGCTCAGTTGATTGAGTGTCCGACTTTGGCTTGGGTCATGATCTCACAGTTCATGGGTTCGAGCCCTGCATCAGGCTCTGTGCTGGCAGCTAGCTGAGAGCCTGGAGCCTGCTTCGGATTCTGTGTCTCCCTCTCTCTCTGCCCCTCCCCTGGGGGCGCCTGGGTGGCTCAGTTGATTGAGTGTCCGACTTTGGCTTGGGTCATGATCTCACAGTTCATGGGTTCGAGCCCTGCATCAGGCTCTGTGCTGGCAGCTAGCTGAGAGCCTGGAGCCTGCTTCAGAATCTGTGTCTCCCTCTCTCTCTGACCCTCCCCTGCTCATGCTGTCTCTCTCTCTCCGAGATAAATTTTTAAAAATAAACAAACAGGGGCGCCTGGGTGGCTTAGTCGGTTGAGCGTCCGACTTTCGCTTAGGTCATGATCTCGCGGATCGTGGGTTCGAGCCCCGCATCGGGCTCTGTGCTGACTGCCAGCTCGGAGCCTGGAGCCTGTCTCAGTCTGTGTCTCCCTCTCTCTCTGACCCTCCCCTGCTCATGCTGTCTATCTCTCTCTCTCCTAGAAATAAATAAAAATTAAAAAAATAAATAAATAAATAAATAAACAAACAAACAAACATTAAAAAAAAAGACACCAAAACTTATTTTCTCAGCCTCCCTGACCAGAAGAAAAAAAAGACATCAATAACCAAAGGACCTCAAAGAGACAGTGGACAGCAAGGTCCTCCAGTTCACAAGTCTTTTCACACATGATGACTGCCACTGGGCTTTTTGGTGCTCTACTTTTAAAAAATTACTGAGAGGCACCTGGGTGGCTCAGTCAGTTGAGCATCCAACTCTTCTTGACTTTGGCTCAGGTTATGATCTCACGGTTCATGGGTTCCAGACCTGTATTGGACTCTTTGCTGACAGCAGGGAGCCTGCTTGGGGTCCTCTCTCTCTCCCTCTCTCTGTCCCTCCCCAACTAGCACTCTCCTGCATGCTCTTGCTCTCTTTCTGTCTCTCTCTCAACATAAATAAATATTTTAAAAACTCAACAAACTTACAGAAAAACTTACAAAACTTACAAAAACCACAATCTCGTTATTGCACTAAATTTTTTTTTAAATTATTGAAAAGATGTAGGACTCCTTTCTCCCTGCTCATCTCTGTTAAGGACAATGATAAACCATGGAAATATGCAAGAGGGAATTAAAGAATAACTCTGATAAGTGGGAGAAGGATGATAAACTCCCATCCAACAGAGTGACCCGGGTGGGCTTACTCCTCTTACAAATTGCATGGGAGTTCCACTGACAACACCAGATGAATGCAGCTACCACCAGCAAGGGGAGCTCATCAGAAGTACACTAACAACAAGCAGCCAGTGGGAGACACTCTCCTCCCACACCTGGCCTGAGACCCACCTCCCCTGCTAAGGGGCACTGGGCAGCCTGGCCTGGGGAAACTCGTTCTGCTCTCTCTGGCAGCCGCAGCAGCAGGAACAGGTGGGAACCTCAACAGCGCCAAATAACCCAAGTGAAAATAACATGGCAAAGTCTCTGAAAATTAAATTGTCATTGGAACCGCAGCCCACAAAAGTAGGCCAGCACCTGTATGCCAAACCTAAACAGGGCAACCACCTGTTATTAAAAAAAAAAAAAAAAAAAAAAAAAAAAAAAAACAAAAAAAAAAAAAAAAAAAAAAAAAAAAAAAAAAATTATTAAAAAAAAAAAAAAAAAAAAAAAAAAAAAGAACCAAATAGAACCCAAAGTTTCTTAACACAAAACCAAAATGTCCAGAATACAATTTTTAAAAAATCACCTGTCATACTAATAACCAGGAAAATCACTACTAGAATGTGAAAAGATCCACTGATGCCAACAGCTATTAATCAGATGTTAAAATTATCTCGCAAGGATTTCAAAGCTTAATAAAATATTTCATAAAAATGGTTAAATAGTCAATACAATTCTCTTGAAATAAATTTGAAAAAGAGAAAGTCTCAGTAAAGAAATATAAGCTATATATAAGAGCCAAATAGAAATCATAGAACTGAAATAAAATAGAAATAAAACAAAAATAAAAACCTGCTGGATGGTCTCAATAGAAAGGAGATGACAGAAGATAAAATCAGTGCACTTGAGAATAGATGAATAGGATTTACCTAATCTGAAGAACAAAAAGAGAGTAGAGTGAAAAAAAAAAAAGTCATCTTGGGCCCATGGGACAATAACAAAAGATCCAACATTTATATCACGATGGTCCCAGAAGGAGCGGAGAAAGACAGAGGGACTGAAATAGTAACTGAAGTAATAATGGCTAAAAACTTCCAAAACTTGGTGAAAGACACAAACCTGCAAATTCAAAAAACTGAGCAAACCCCAAACAGGGATAAACCCAAAGAAATCCATGCCAAGACACATCATAATTAAAATTCTAAAAACTAAGGATAAAGAAAAAACAAAATCTTGAAGGCAGCCAGAAAGAAAAAACACATTACCTATAGGGGACACTAGTTCAAATGAGGGTGGATTTCTCATCAGATACCATGGAGGCCAAAAGAAAGTGGCACAATTTTCAAGAACTGAAAGAATGGTCAGTGGTGAATGCTATATCCAATGAAACTATCAGGAATGAAAGGTAAATAATTCCAGGGAATCTACAAAAATACCTTCAGAAACTAATAAATGGGCTCAGCAATGCCAGAGGATATAAAATCAACACACCCAAATTAACTGCATTTCTATCTACTGACAATGAACATGTAGAAGTAAAAATTTTAAACTTAATACCATTTATAATCACTCCAAAGAAATTGAATATTCTCTTTTTAAGTTTATTCATTTTCAGAGAGAGAGAGAGAGAACGAGTGGGGAAGGGCACACAGAGAGAGACAGAATCCCAAGCAGCCTCCGCATCGTCAGTGCAGAGCCCAATACAGGGCTTGAACCCATGAATGTGAGATCATGACCTGAGCTGAGATCAAGAGTCAGAGGCTTAACTCACTGAGCCACCCAGGTGCCCCAGAAATGGAATATTTTTAACAAAACACTTATAGGATCTATGCTGAAAATTACAAAATGCTGATGAAAGAAATCCTAGAAGACCTAAATAAATGGAGAAACATACTATGCTCATGGATTGGAAGGCTCAGCACAGTAAAGATGTCAGTTCTCCCCAAATTGAACTACAGATTTAATTCATTACCTATCAAAATGCAGAGACATTTTTAATAGACATAGATTAGTTTATTATAAAATGTATATGGAAAGGCACAGGCCCTAGAATAGTTAAAACTATCTTGACAAGGCAGAATAAAGTAAGAGGAATCATTCTACCTGATATTAAGGATTCCTCTATAGCTCTAGTAATCAGAATTGTGTGGCAGAGAGACAGACACAGAGATCAATGGAACATAACAAAGGACCCAGAAATAGATCCAAATGTGCTCAACTGATTTTTGACAAAGGTCAAAAACAAGTCAATGGAGGACACAGACTTTTCAACAAATGGTTCTGGAGCAATTAGATATCCATAGGCAAACAAAAAAAAACAAACAAAAACCCACCTTCCACGTAAATCTCATACCTTACACAAAAATTAATTCAAAATGGATCATGAACTTAAAATGTAAAACATCTAAAATAATCTTGAATAAGAAGAACAAAGCTGGAGGTCTCACACATTTTTATTCCAAAACTTAATACAAACCTATAGTAATCAAAACTGTATGGTCCTGGCATAAAGACAGACATATAGACAATTGGAACAGAATAGAAATCCCAGAACCAAATTCTCACATATATGTCAAATGACTTGTGACAAGAATACCAAAACCATTCAATGAGGAAAGGACAGTCTTTTCAACAAATGGTTTTCAGAAAATTGGATACCCATATCCAAAAGAATGAAGCTAGACACTTTTCTCACACCATATACAAAAATAAACTCAAAATGTAAGAGTGAAAACTAGAAAACTTTAGAAGAAAACATGGGGTGAAAACTTCATGACACCAGAACTGGCAATTCCTTGGATATGACCCAAAAGCACAGACAACAAAAGAAAAAACAGCTTGGACTACATCAAAATTTAAAACTTCTGTACATCAAAGAACAAAATTGACAGAAAAGGCAACCAACGCCTGGGATAGTAGAAGATATTTGCAAATCATATAAAGGGTTAATATCTGAAAAATATAAATAACTCCTAAAGTTCAACAAACAACCTGATTAAAAAATGGCCAAAGTACTTGACATTTTTGCAGAAAGGTGTATAAGCACATGAAAAGATGTTCAACATCACTGATCACTAGGGAAACGTAAATCCATAACACAAGATACCACCTCACACCCATTACAATGGCAACTATTTAAAAACAAACAAGTAAAAAATAAATAAATAAATAAATAAATAAAAATAAAAAAAAAATAAAATAAAAACAAACAAAAAAGCAAAGAGGTGCTGGCAAGGATGTGCAGAAATTGGAACTCTGTGTACCATTGGTGGGAATGTAAAATGGTACAGACACTATGAATAACAGTATAACAGTTCATTAAAAAATTAAAACTAATTACCATATGATCTAGCAATCCACTTCTGGTTATATACCCAAAGGTATTAAAAACAGGTACACCCATGCACAGCAAAACTACAACAACCCACAAAACTAATGGGCAACCAACTGAATGGGAAAAGATAGTTGCAAATGACATATCAGATAAAGGGTTAATATCCAAAATCTATAACGAACTCACCAAACTCCACACCCAAAAAACAAACAACCCAGTAAAGAAATGGGCAGAAGATATGAACAGACACTTCTCCAAAGAGGACATCCAGATGGCCAACAAACACATGAAACGATGCTCAGCATCCCTCCTCATCAGGGAAATACAAATCAAAACCACACTGAGATACCACCTCACACCAGTCAGAGTGGCTAAAATGAGCAAATCAGAGAACACGAGATGCTGGCGAGGATGTGGAGAAACGGGCACCCTCCTACACTGTTGGTGGGAATGTAAACTGGTGCAGCCCCTCTGGAAAACAGGGTGGAGGTTCCTCAGGAAACTAACAATAGAACTCCCCTAGAACCCAGCAATAGCACTGCTAGGAATTTACCCAAGGGATATAGAAATGCTGAAGCATAGGAGAACATGTACCCCAATGTTCATAGCAGCACTCTCAACAATAGCCAAAACATGGAAAGAGCCTAAGTGTCCGTCAACAGACAAATGGATCAAGAAGATGTGGTTTATCTATACAATGGAATACTACATGGCAATGAGAAAGAATAAATCTGGCCTTGTGTAGCAACATGGATGGACCTTGAGGGTGTTATGCTGAGTGAAATAAGTCAGGCAGAGAAGGACAAATATCATATGTTTGCACGTATAGGAGGATTAGGAGGAACGTAACTGAGGAACCAGGGGGAGAAGAAGGGGGGAAATGGTGGGGGAAGGGGAGAGAGGCAAACCATGAGAAACTCTTGAATGTTGACAAAAACTGAGGACTGATGTATGGGGGGGAGGGGGGAGGGGCACGGAGGGGGGCACTTGTGGGGATGAGCACTGGCTGTTATATGGAAACCAACTTGACAATAAACTATTTGTGAAAAAAAAAAGATCAATGTCATAAGAGAAAAAGAAAAAGAACAGTACACTGCCATCTCAAAAAAATAATAATAATAAAAAATAAAAACAGGTACACCCAGGTTCATTGCAGCATGATTCACAATAGCCAAAAGATGAAAACAACCCAAGTGTCCATCAGCGGATGAATGGATACATAACATGTTGTATATAAGTACAATGGAACATTATTCAGCCTTAAAAAGGAAGGGAATTCTGACATATGCTACAATGTGGATGGAGTTGAGGACATATGCGAAGGGAAATAAGTGAGTCACAAAAAGACAAATACTATATGATTTCACTTATATGAGGTACCTAGAATAGTCAAATTCATAGAGGCAGAAAGCGGAATGGTAGTTGCCAGGGCTTGGGGATAGCAAGGGGACATAGGGAGTGAGTGCTTAATGGGTACATAGTTTCAGTTTTATGAGATTGAAAAGAATTCTATAGCTGGATGGTGGTGGTATTATACAACAATGGGAATGTACTTAATGCCAATAACTGTACAGTTAGAATTGGTTAAGATGGTAACTTTTATGTATATTTTACCACAACTTAAAAAAAAGAGAGAGAGAGAGCTTTGTCAGTCCCAAGACTGGAGTTGGCCCTTAAAAGTAAGTGAGCATCTTTTTTAAAATTGTGAAATAAAATTATACAACCTCTAGGGAAAAATAACAGGAGAGTAAGCTTGACATTTGGCTAGGGAAAGAGTTATTAAACTCAGCATCAAAAGCCTGATCCTTAAAAGGAAATTTTGATAAATTAATCCTCAACAAAATACAGAACTTTTGTTTGCAAATGCCCATGTGAAGAGAAGGAAAGATATGCTACAGGCTGGGAGAAAATACTTGCAACATCTAGACACACAAGGAAATCTTAAAACTCAACAGTAATAAAGCTCAACAATTAAACTGGAAAATAGGCAAAAAACCTAAACCAATATGTCATCAAAGATATGTCAGATGGCAAATCATCTCCTGAAAAGATGTCCAATATCATTACTCATCAGGGAAATCTAAGTTAAAACTACAACATCCCTGCAGAGCTATCAGAGTAGCTAAAACAAAAAATAGTGATACCACCAAAATGCTGAAGATGAAGAGAAACTGTATCTATATCCCTCATACATTGCTGGTGAGGGTGGAAAGTGGTATAGCCTTGTAGAAAACACTTTGGCAGTTTCTTGTAAAATTAAGTATGCAACTATTATATAACCTAGCAATTGTCCTCTTGGGCATTTATCCCAAATAATAAAGAATAAATAAGAAAGTAAAATTTATGTTCACATGAAACTTATATGGGAATATCCATGGCAGCGGTATTAGGAATAGAAAGAGAGAGAGAGAGAGAGAGAGAAACAGCCCTGTTCTCCTTCAAAGGATAAATGTAGTACATACAGGAACCCCTGGGTGGCTCAGTTGGTTAAGCATCCAACCTTCACTCAGGTCATGATCTCGCTGTTTGTGAACCTGAGCCTCACGTAGGGCTCTGTGCTGACAGCTCAGAACCTGGAGCCTGTTTCAGATTCTGTGTCTCCCTCTCTCTCTGCCCCTCCTCCACCCTCTCTCTGCAACTCCTCCACTCATGCTCTGTCTCTCTCTGTCTCAAAAATAAACTGTAAAAGAAGTTTTTAAAAAATTTTAATGTAGTACATAGAAACCATGGAATACTACCCAGCAATACAAAAGAATGAACTGCTGATATACACAGTAACATGGGTCAATCTCTAGAAAATTAGGGTGACTGAAAAAAGTCAACCCCAAAAGATTACATACCATATACATTAATGTAACATTTTGAAATGACAAACTTTTTTTTTTAATATTTTTTATTTATTTCTAGGAGAGAGAGAGAGAGAGAGAGAGAGACAGTGTGAGCAGGGAAGGGTCAGAGAGAGAGGGAGACACAGACTCTGAAACAGGCTCCAGGCTCTGAGCTGATAGTCAGCACAGAGCCCGATGCGGGGCTCGAACCCACGAACCGCGAGATCATGACCTAAGCGAAAGTCGGACACTTAACCGACTAAGCCACCGAGGCGCCCCTGAAATGACAAACGTTTTTAAATGGAGAACGGATTGGTGGTTGCCAGTAGTTAGGGACAGAGTGGGTGATGGACAGGAGGAGGCTGTGTATAGTTATAAAAGGGCAAGAGATGGAACCCTACGGTGGTGGAATGTTCTGTCTTCATCGTGGTGGTGGATATGTTAACATACACTTGTGATAAAAGTCTATAGAACCAAATATGCACACAAATGAGGACAAGTAAAGTTGGGGAAATCTGGATAAGAGCAGTGGAGTGTCAATGTCAATGCCCTGGTTGTGACAGTGTATTAGTTTTGCAAAATGTTATCATTAGGGGAAACTAGGTAAAATGTACAGGAGATTTCTCTGTATTATTTCTTATAGCTGCGTATGAATCTGCAATTATCCCAATAAAAATTTCAATTAAGGAAAAGATCAAAGACCACCCAACATCTAAGGAAAGTCCCATGAAAAATAAATGAAAGGAAGGGAAACTGGAGGAAACAAAGATTAAAAAAATCAGGACGCAGAAAAAATTCAAACACTGCTAGTAATAACGTCCAAAAACTGCTTACATAATAAAGCGACAAACACTACCAAAAAAGAAGAAGAAGAAGAAGAAGAAGAAGAAGAAGAAGAAGAAGAAGAAGAAGAAGAAGAAGAAGAAGAAGAACTTCCAGAGAAATGAAGAAATTAAAAAGTATAATGGGGAAAATGTATACTTGATAGAAGACTTGGAAAATAAATTTGAGGAAATCTCAAATTTGAGGAACAAAAAAGATGACGAACATGAGATGAGATAAAGGAATGAGAAAAGCAGCCCAGAAGTCCAATATCTAAATAACAAGAGCTTAAGAACAGAGAAAAACTTGGAGAGGAAATGGTTTAAAGCCCTAATTCAGGAACGTAGCCCCAGACTGACAGGGCTCACCAAGTACCCAGCTCAGTGGATGAGAAAAATTCACACCAAGTACATCATTGCCTTGAAGGTTCACAAGGCTGGAGGTGAAGCAAAGGGCCTGAAAGCTTCAGAGAGGAAGAAGCACACCAGACACATAGCATCAGGAGTCAAACCAGGATGGGGAAACACTAGCAACTCAAATTCTGAGGGAAAATGAATTCCCACCCAGAGTTCTGTACTCAAGACAAAGTCATCCCTACATAAGGCTAGAATAAAAATAGTCAAGATCTTCAGAATTTCATTCCCTGAAGTGGTTCTAAAGAGAAGCTACATTTTAGGGTTAGGGGGAAAAAAGTAGTCCACGAAGTCCTAAACCTTCTAGAAGTTAGTTTTCTATAGAAAACTTCAAGGGACACAGTCTCAGCAAAGTGTGACAGGGAACAGAGGTCTGGGGATGTGGTTAAGCAGTAAGTGTCCTTGTGGGGGAGGGCTTCACTTTTTTGCACACCAGGTTGTCCGCCACATTGTCCACTTGTTAAAATGAGGATGAAGCTTTGTGATGATGGTCACTAGCTCCACTGCCTCCTGAGTTACTAGATCTGGGTAGGACCGGTCATGTTGGGCCTGGCCACGGCTTTCCACGTGCCCATAAGACCCTCTTCAGGAAGCCCCCTAGAAATGTGCTTCACCAAATTGAGGGAGCAAATCCAGATAAAGGAAGACAGAGGATTCAGGGAAATGGGAGATCTCTCTAGGAAACAACAGAGAGAATCCTCAGAAGGGTGGAAGATCCCACCGTGACAGCTGGGGGACATCAACCAGCCCAGATTCGAGCGAGGCGTCTGGAGAGACGGTGCCAAGAGGAAACTGATGTGTGTGCACGTTAGGAGGGGAGTTGCGTTTACGGCAGACTTTGGGTACACAGAAGTGATAAATGCCTAGAAACTGAAATAACAACATTTTAAAAAGAGACAAAAGAAGTTGTACAAGAAAGGAAATAGAATCCTATTCTATGACATGGCTTGGTTGAGGTCTGTATTTACATAGTACAAATGATATATAGACTGAATGTTAATCTAACCCAAAATAATAATACAACTATACTTGGAGAAAGGGGAAGAGATGCCATGTGTGTATAGTGTGTGTATGTGTGTGTGTGTGTTGGGAGTGTTGAAGAAAGAAATCAATAAATGATGCCTAATGCTGCAGAGGCATGACTTTCACAGGCATGAGGGGAAACACCAAAAATACCAACTGAATTGGAAATGATTGCCCACTAGAAGTTGGAAAGGAGGAGATACAAGCAACTGCAAGTCTTGTTTAAAAAAAAAAAAAAAAAAAAAGCCTTCCAAGAATATTTGGCTTTTTAAACTATGTCAGAAAATTTATAATTGTAAAAAAAAAAATAGGTATTTTCCCAGGGATTGTGCAGAAAACAATGCCGTGTGGTGTTGGGCTGGTGCTCACAGCAGGCACTGGTCTTACCCAGTGCCTCGAAGCCCCTAATGCCCTGGAATGGTGGCATTCTCTAGGGAAGAGTCAATTACGGAGCTAGCCCAGAGATCTGCCTTGCCAGGCTAGTGGCTTCCTGTAGGAGGCAGTGTCCACTCCAGGCCTGTGCCCAGTATGCATGCATGTGCCATGGTTTTTCTCAGAATGCCTGGGCCCCAAAACCAGGAATCGGGGTGGAAAAGGGACCCTCTGTGGCCATCCAGTGCCACTCAGTGAGCTTGGACAGCTGTTTTCTGACTATGAGTCCTACTTACCGGAAGTAGCAGATATGCTCACCTTCCCAGCCTCCCTTGCAACTAGGGTATAAATACATGACCTGTGCTCCAGGACACAATGTGTTAACAAGCAGTTTGGTCCCCAAGAGCAAAACTGTGAGAGAATGAGTGCCCCCAATATGCCAGCCATGGTGCCCTCCCCCACCCAACAGCCTCCTCCTCCTAGCCCAGCGTGACTGGTGCCTGAGCAGCTCTGGAGTGTGAGGTTGGAAACCTTATGAGAATGAAGGGGGTGGCAGTGGGGCTGAAGGAAGAAATGGGCAGAGTGGCATCAGGCAAACAGATGGGGAGCAAGAGGGGTGGAGAACAGAGCCAGAGGAGCTGAATACCCAGAGACTAGGGGAGCGGTAAGGTCTTCAAGCTCATTGTCGAGCCTCATTTTCAGGGAGACCTAAGTCAGCCTGTTCCTTTTGGCCAAACAAGTAAGGCTGTGCAGAAAGGTACAGGCCCCCAATCCTGGGACCTGCTATTTGGACCCCTGCCCTGGAAGGGGGGGGGTGGTATATAAGAACAGGAAACCCATGTCCTAGGACAGGGTTTCACCACCAGCTTCACCCCCCCCCATCTCCAGCACCTGCACCTCCTCTCTGGTTCATGAACCCACTCAGGCCCTCCCGGTCAGACCCTCCTCGTGTGTCCTGAGCCAGTTGCCACAAACACAGGGGCCTTGTTCGCCATGTAGCCCCAGGGCTTAGAGTTCCACCTGGCGCAGAGCCAGGGCTCCGCATATTACCTGTGCAATGATGTTAATAATTCTCAGAAGTCCCCAGAGAAAGCCATCTGCTCCCTCCTTGGAGGCCACTAGCTATCTTCCATCTGAGCTTGTCTTCCTGGTGCCCACGTCAGCATCTCTGATAGTTGGCTCCTTCAAACCACCCTTGCCTGCCAAGTGTCGAGCACATGAGTGGGAGTAGTCCCCGCTGTCCTGGGGCTCTGGCACTCTTGCAAAACCATACGGCAGGGGGCCTGGCCTCCTGTGGGCACTCCTCTGGGGGCCTTGGCATCAGTAACCCCAGGACTTCTCCTCTCTCAATCCCCTTCTGCATCCAGCTCCAGACCAAACACCAGTTTGTGGGCACACCTCTGCTTTTCCCTCAGCTCCCAACTATGGGTGATCGTAAAGCCCAGCCCACCCTTCAGGGAGAGACAAGGGGTCTGCAGCTGCTCCGGGGTACAGTTATCCATGCGATCTGCTGCTCTGCAGCCAGGCTCTGTGCTGTCCTCGCTCTGGTCCAGGTCTTTCCAGCCCGCAGTCAGGGTAGGGAACATGTAAAGAAGAAGCTGGACCAAGGGACAGTTGAACTGATTTTATTCCCCTTCACTCTTGTCCTCACCCTCCTGCTATCCCCAACGCACTTGGGCCCCAGACACCAAGGGTCCACACACACACCTGACACAGCTACTGCTGAGCACCCCCAGTGAGGGGTGCTGTGGCAGCACCTGCCAAGGTCAGAGGCTGAGGCTCTAACTCCAGCCTGTGGTCCCACCTCATCTCTCTACTCATCGCTAGCTGGCCCAAGACCAGGGAGCCCAGGGGGTGCTAGGGAGGGGGCAGGCCCAGGTTCCAGACCCGAGTTCTGGCCAAAGGGGCTGAGAAGTCCATCTGAACTGAAGGACATCCCCCCTCCCCAGTACATCTCCAGCGGGACATGATAATCCCAAGCTCCCTTCCCCATAGGCCCTGGGAAGTGGGTATGATGCCCCAGTCTCCTTACTCCAATATCCAGGTGCTTGCTAATTTGTTTTAAAAATAAAAAGGAAATGTAAAAGCTGGTAAAACAAGATCCCCTACCCATACTGGCACTGCTGAGGTTCCATTATTGCTTCAGACCCTTGTGATCTGGCTGGAAAGGCTCCCACTCACACTGGCCCAAGGGGAAGAGAGCATTTAGCACCAGGGACCAGGGCTCCTGTTCTCACCAGGACAGGGGCCTCCCAAGAGAGGGCTTGGCGATGCCCACCCACAACGATAATGACCATTTTGATCAGAGCCCAGCCTGCTGTCTGGACCCCTGCCCTCAGAGGGGAGGTGAAGGAGAACAGGAAACCCAAATCCTGGGGCAGGGTTTCAACACCAACTCACCCTCCCCCTAACACCCACCTCTAGCCTCTGGTTATTAATGAGTGGCCTAACAGGGATCTGATCTGGCCAGCTGTGATCCCCCCCACCCCCCAGCCAGGCTCACTCACTAAAGTTGTAGTGGGGCTAGCTGGTGACAAGACAACCAGTCCCCATGTAAGACCCTAGTGTCAGCAACGGGGGTTGGGGGAACCCATGGGGATCCCAACCTACAGCACACTGGGGGAGATCAACTTTTTTGGGGAAAACATGAGCCAGCTCTAAAGAGCTGCCAGGCACTGGGTCCAGAGGTTAGAAATAGCAAGGAAAAGGAGGAAACGGGGGCGGGGGGACCCTGAGGACGTCATGGAAGCCCAGAGATCAAGGAGTGCAGGAGAGGGAGCTATAGTAAAGCAGGAGCCTGGAACTCAGCCTGGGGATAAGGGAGCTGCAGAACTGGGAGCCAGACAGGGAGCCTCCTCCCTCAATGAGGGGCCCACCTTCTCTCTCCGGAGGACAGCAGGGGTGTCTGAGGGTAAGCCTGTAGGCTCCGGCTTGCACTACTACTGCCACAGCCCCACATGCAACTAGGCCAGGACAGTGCCTGCTCTGCACCCAGAGAACAATCAGGGCTGTGTAGCTTGGATTATGAATCTTCAAATCACTCGGGCTTCTTGGAGCTGCCCACATCTGTACAGAATAAAGTGCTTCGTTTATTGATGATTAAAATGTCCCCAGCCCCCACCCCAGTGCCATGGGCCTCACAAGGAGGTCAAAGGGGTTCTGACCCCCTCAGCCCTTGGGCTGATGGGGCCCACTCCCCCTGCCCCCTGCCACTGTCCCTCCCCCCAGGGCCTAGGCCTCTTCCCACTCCAGCCATGCTTGGGAAGGTGGTGGTGTGGGGGTAGTCGTGGGAGTTTAAGGTGCAGAGTATAACAAACAAAACTGTATAAACACAAAAGGAAAGAGCTTAACTAGGAAACACGTAGCTTATGGAACCTTCCTCCCCATCTTAAAGGCAGGGATAAAGACGTTAAATGACAACAAAAAAGGGTGTCCTATTAGTGCCAGCCTCATGGGGGCAAGCATTGGGCACAGGCTGGGGCTCCCCCAGGGCTCTCGCCCCCACCCCGGGGCCTGAATGTGCAGGCCCCTCTCACCAACAGTGCTACAGGCGCCCTGACCACAGCACAGAGGCCCAGGGGAGACAGGGATGCTGCAGGCCTAGGAAGGTGAGGCCTCTGCCTTCGGAGCCGGGATGGGTACAGACACAGACACATCTCCTCTGGTGTGGGAAGGATGACCAGGGCAGCTGGTGGGGGACGAGGTGCTCTGTGAACAGCAGCCCTACCCCGGCCCCGCTGATAGCACCTTGAAACCTCAAAACATTTGCCCGGGTCTCCTTCTCAGGGCCCTGCCCCTAGTGTCCACCCATTTGCAGGGCCGTTGGCTGCAGCCCGGGGGATCTGGCACTGCCGGAGCCAGCCCATCTGTCCACCCTGGGCCTAGCCCCCAGTTCCTCCCCTGCCCCAGAGGCCCAGTGGCTGCTGGGGACGTCCTCTCCTGGACTCAGGGACCTCAACGCAGTCTGGTATAGCTCAGGCTCTCTGCTGGCAGGGTAGTGGGCGGGAGAGCAAATGCCTGGGGTCCAGCCCCTGCCCACCACACTGCACACAGTGCAAAGCTGGGTATGCAGCCTTTGCACTTCGCCACCTCTCCCACAGCACACTCACAGGCATCCAGACTCAAGCCCGTGCCTCAGTGTCCACAGGCCTCAGACTGGGTCCACGACTCCTTCTGGAGAAGGGGGAGTGGCTGATACCCCAACTCTTCCCCAAACTCCCCAAGATGACGGGGCACAAGGGAGGCAGAGATGAGCCACTGCAGCTGACCCAGGCTTGGATTGGCCAACCCCCTCCGGCTTAGGCATCAGCAGAGCAACTGGGTCACACCTGCTCCCCAGCCCCTCCCTCCCTGCTGTACCTGTGCCTCGAGCACCCCCCTCACCTGGAGGGGGTACTGGAAATAGTTTCCTCTCTTTTCTTTTTCCTCCACTTCCAAAAAAAAAAAAAAAGTAAAGGCTTCAAGGAGTCACTGAAAGGGGGGCACTTGGGAGTGAGGTGTCCTTCCCCCAGCGCCGGGGGCCCCGGGCAGCATGTGTCCAGCCACCTCTGGAGGTGAGGGCGGCGGTGCCAGGCCAGTGCTGCTGCCCTCCAACCGGAAGGAGGGGGGGCAGGGGGATCCCTCCCGGAGGCGGCCCCGGGCTCCATGCCCCACGCACGCACGGTTCGGCAGTCAGTTGTTGGCGCTCATCCTCCCGCCGGAGTTGGCAGTAGTGGGGAAGAGTGGCGGTGGGGGCGGCAGGTGGGGCGGGGGTGGCAGGGTCTGGGGCAGCCCCGGGAGCAGGGGCAGTGTGTGGGCCGGAGGCTGGGACGGGGACAGGCCTGGGGCAGAAGCGGCGCCGTCGCTGGCCAGGGGGTGACTGACGCGGAAGCATTTCTCCTTGTGGGCCTTGAGCATGTTGGAGAAGCGGAAGCGCTGGCCGCACACGTCGCAGGGGTAAGGCTTCTCGCCGGTGTGCGTGCGCCGGTGCCGCTTCATGTTGGGCCTGCTGGTGAAGCTCTTGCCGCAGATCTCACAGATGTACGGCTTCTCCCCTAGGCACGGGCGACGGGCACCAGGGAGTCACTGAGGGGTTCCCCACGCCCCAGCTCTGCGCCAGCCTCCCCACGCTCCTAGAGCCATGGTGGGCCCAGCCCTGGGCCCCTCAGTGCCTCCCTACCCCCGGAGGCAGGGAGAATGGCACCGGGCCTCACAGAAAAGGGCACACTGAGCCTGGAGGTGAGAAGCTGCAATGGCTGGGGCCACCCCTGGCCTCTGGAGCAGGGCTGCGAAGGGGTCCCTCTTGGGAGGCAGCCGTACCTGTGTGGGTCTTCATGTGCTCATCGAAGTACTGCTTCATGTTGAAGTCCTTGCCACACCACTGGCACATGAACTGCTTGTGGCCGATGTGGATGCTCATGTGTGACCGCAGCTGATACTTGTACTGGAAGCGCTCATTGCAGTTCTGAGGGTGGGGTGGAGGGTGAGGCCCGGGGGCAGAGTAGGGAGCAGCCTTTGGGAAGGGAAGCACCTGCCTGTGACCGCAGGGCCTAGGGAGGACACACACACGGGCCGGGCTCCTGGGGCTGGGCAGCACACGGGCAGAAGAGAGACCAAGGGCAGACAGGGCCCAGGCGGGAATGGAGGTCAAGTGGGAAAAGGCCACAGAATGGAGGGAGTCCTCATGCTTAAAGCTGAGCGGCGCCCCCCCCACCCCACCGCCATCCTTCCTCCTTGCTGGAAGGCCCTCCCACCCCATCCCTGCCTGCAGCTCTGTCTCTGTTCTGAGATGTTCCTCTCCAAAAAGCCCACCCCATGCACCATTCCAGCCCAACGAGACTGCCCACCCTGAATGCGTGGGGACGGGGTTGGAGTGGGGATGGCAGAGGGT
The DNA here is from genome assembly GCF_003009895.1 of Hyaena hyaena. Lineage (NCBI taxonomy): Eukaryota > Metazoa > Chordata > Mammalia > Carnivora > Hyaenidae > Hyaena > Hyaena hyaena. The sequence goes on from NW_024080980.1 coordinate 1,735,687, forward strand.
GGGGGCGGGGGCCGGCAGATAGGCAACCAGGTAAGGACAGAGTGGGGGGAAAGGGCCACAGACACCAGGGTGGGGTCCCCTCTCTCCAAATCCTGGACTCCAATCCCCACAACTCCCTGGTTTTTAGGCAGCTGCTGTTCCTGATCCCCGTCCATCCCGGTGGCCCCTGGGGCAGGCGGAGGAAGGGGCTCACCTCGCATCTAAAGGGTTTCTCCCCAGAGTGCTGCAGTGAGTGCACTTTGAGAGACATGCTTCGTTTGAAGGACTTCCCGCAGGTCTCACAGGTGAAGGGCATGTCCTTGGTGTGGGCTGTGGGGAAAGCCATTATGTCTCAGGGGGACTCCCCTGGCTCCTCCCAGGGGATCCCTGCCTGACCACCTCCCACACTGGGCCCTCCTGGGAGGCACACCTACTTCAGGGTCTGCTTCTGAGCCTCAGTCCAAGATCTGGGGCTGACTTCAGAGCAAGGCCCCTTCCCTCTGGGCTAGGTCTGTCTGTTCTCAAGTCTGGTCAGACTAGCACGGACGCCCTCATGTTCTTCAGCCTCTGGCCAAGGCTGCTTCACTCCCAAAACTTTGGGGAGTGACTGAAGGACCCCAAGTAGGACTGGCCTCAGCTCACACCCTGGCCCCTGCCAGGGGCTCCCTGCACAACCTCTGTGGGCTTCAGGCATGCCCTTCTATAAAGACAGGCTAGGAGGGGCGCATGGGTGGCTCAGTCGGTTAAGCAGCCAACTTCAGCTTAGGTCATGATCTTACCTCTTGTGGGTTTGAGCTCCGCATGGGGCTCTGTGCTGACAGCTCAGAGCCTGGAGCCTGCTTTGGATTCTGTCTCCCTCTGTGTCCCTCCCCCACTCACACTGTGTGTATCTCTCTCTCTCTCAAAAATAAACATTTAAAAAAATGTAAAGACAGGCTAGGAATGGCACTGAACCTCAAAGGTGGGCTTTATAGGGGATGACACTAAGCAGTCCAGAGGAAGTTAGCTGTGCTCCCCCTAAAACCATGGAGAGATGAGGACTAATAAACTGTTCAAGGAAGATCTAGGGGAAAACAACCAGAGCCAGAGCTCAGAGCTGAGGAACTCGAGCCCAGGAAGACTACCAGTTCTGGGTTACCCAGCATGCTCCTGGTTGAGACCTCAGGCCCAGGGCCCCAGCTCCCAGGTGGCTGGAGAAAGGGGGTAAGGCCTGGCCAGGGGCCACACCTCCCTTGAGCCCCAGGCCCCAAGCAGGCAAAGAAAGAAGGGCCACCTGGACACCAGACTCCCAGGCCCACAGAGGGGAGGGACAGTCATGCCCAAGGCAGAGGAGGAGCCCAACACACACCTCCTTACTGCACTGCATTATCATGGGTTGCATTCAGAGAAGCCTGAAGCCCTGTGAGGGCCAGAAAGAAGGCAAGAAAAAAATGAGAGGCACACCTGGCCTCAAACTGAGACATGGCCTATGTCTGCACCTATGGCACTTTGTACAATTTAGGAAAAGGTGATCCTTTCCCTGGTGGGCACAACCCCCTGCTGTGATACCTAGTCTGGTTAGTAGTGTGCCAGCTGGATTCTGGTTCCCATCTGCCATCTTGTCCAGGAGCCCTTGCGCAGTGTGCAGCCTGCCCAACTATACATGGTGCCCCTGACCTTGGAGCCTATCCAGGCCACGACGGCCGCCACAACCAGCCTCCCCCAGACTTCCCAGCTAAGAGGGGCCTTTTCACATCTTCACACTGCCCTTGGATGGGAAGCCCTTCCCAGCACAACCAGGAGCTGGCCGAGCTCTGACCTCAGGCCCCATCCTCTCTCAGCCTACTCACCAACCATGTGCTTGCGCACGTGGGCCATGGTATAGAACTTCTTCTCGCAGATCTCACAGGAGAACTTCTTCTCTGCATAGCCATGTACGATCTTGTTGTGCTCGTGGAGGGACCAGAGCTTCTTAAAAGCTTTACCACAGGTCACACACTGTGGGGTAAGAGGACTTTAGGGCCCAGGTCCTGTGTCAGGACTATGTAACCTGGGACAAGCTGCCCCTCTCTGGACCTCAGTTTCTCCAACTGAACTGTGCTGGCAAGAGAGCCTAGCCAAATTGGATGTTCTGGGAGTCGGGGATGGTAACCCACCCATCCAGGGCTGCAGCCTGGGGCCCTCCCCTCAACCTTCAACCGAACTAGGGTCAGGGGTCACCTATACAAGGAAGCCCCTCCTCTGTGCTCATTTTAACAAAGCATCTCCCTACTGAGGGGAGACACACAACTAGCTGATGGGCCACAGCAGGTCCAGAGGCCACGGTGCATGGGGAAGAGCTGCTCAGGTAATGGGTCTGACAGAGCTGGGACACTGCCTTTGCTGCCTCCCCCTGCTGGGACCCAGGCCCTGACCCCGTGGATCCTCAAGAACATAGGTGTCAAAGGGCCACCTGGGGGAGACTGTGGGAGGTACTAGGTCCCATGAGGACACGGAGGATTGTGGGAATCCTGTGCCCCCCTCTTCCTCCTGTCCTACCCATCCCTTCAGGACACTCTCCCCAAGAGCTGGAGTAGGTCAGGGCTTGGGCAGAAACAGGCCAGGGCGCCCAGGTCAGAAGAGGCACATGCATCTTTCCCCTTCAGGAGGAAGGTTCAGGTGTGTGCAGGTGGAGAGTCAAAGGGCTGCCCAGCAGGCAGACAGGTGGGAACAGGTGCAGGAGGTGGGCCAGGAGACCAGGTAACCCCCAGGTAACACTTTCTCCACAGGGCAATGCAATTAGCAATTAGCTCAGGCAATCAGCACCCGCCTACCTGCTGCCCCATCACTCCCCTCCCAGGTCAGAACAAGTAAAAAGCAGCCAGGCTGGCCCTGCGCTGACCACACCCTGACAGGCCAACACAGGGCCTGGCCACCAGCCCAGCTCCCCTGCTGGGCCCCAGCAGCCCCTGCTCTTCCCAAATTTCTCATCTGAGCCCTCTTCCCAGGCCCAGGCCAGCTGGCATCTCCAAAGACTGACTGCAAGCAGGGGCTTTCTCCTGCTCGGCCACTCCCTTGCTCTATTCAGCCTTTGTGGCAAGAGGAAATGGCGCCCTCTCTGGGCAAACCCTGCCCCACCTCGCCTGTGCTTTTGTGCAGTGCACAATCTGAAACTGCAAATGGTGGCCCTGTTGGCCTTAGCAGCCCTAGGATTTAGGAAAACACAGACTCACCCCTCCTCACAGCTGGCTATCCACCAGCCTCAAGTACTCAGACAACTCCCTCCTCTCATCCTCCAGAGTCCATGCTCCCCTTCGCCCCTCTGGCCAAGGGTACTATTTGTTTCAGTCCTTTCTGCACATGTCTCCACATGCCAAGCCCAGCTCCACCTGCCTCCTCCAGGAAGCCCTCCTTGACATTATCCCCGGAGCTCTCGCCACCCCGGGCCTGGGCTAGTCCCGGGGTAAGTCTGGCTTCCCTGGCCTGTCTGGGTAATGCAGGCAGCATGACCCTGGGTGCCCGGCCTGGGTGGTCGTGTGGACTCAGCAGGCCTTCTGCCCGGCCCTGCCCCGCCCACCCCAGGGAGTCAAGGGGCACACCTGGATGTTGCGCTCGCAGTCTGTCTGCCGGTGCAGCAGCAGCTCACTCTCCAGCAAGAAGCGCTTGCCGCACTGGTCGCAGATCTGCATGCGGCTGTGGGTCACGTTCATGTGCTTCTCCAGGTACCAGCGGTTGTTGAAGACGCGAGGGCACTTCTGGCATGGGTGGTGCTGCTTCTCTTCCAGCTTCACCTTGGCCCCCAGCCCATCAGTGGCCTGTGGCCCTCGGGCCGATGCAGAGGCTCCGGGCGCGGGCTTGGGCCTCTTCCCACCCCGTGGCCTGGTCTCCTCAGGCTCAGGGGGGCCCAGGCGCCGGGCGTTCTCTCGGGACCGCGTGGCCATGTGACCATGGGGAGGGGGCTCTGCCCTGCTGCCCCGCCGCCCCGCCGGCCCCTGCCGGCCCCCCACCTCCCCCTCCCCCTCCTCCTCCTCTGAGCTCTCTTGCTCCTGTTCACTGTGCCCTTCCTCTTCCTGCTCCTCTTCCTCCTCCTGCTCGCTGTGCCCTTCCTCCTCATCTTCCTCCTCTCCCTGACTGCCACCCTCCTCTACCTCCTCTTCCTCCTCCTCCTCCTCCCCTCCACTGCCACCACCCTCCTCTTCCTCTTCTTCCTCCTCCTCCTCCTCTTCTTCCTCCTCCTCCTCCTCCTCTGAGTGTCTCTGCAGCCCATCTTCCCGGCCCAGCACCATGGTGGCCGGTCCCGTGGTGGTCCCCGGCTTCCCCTCGGGCCCCGTGGACACGTGCAGAGTCTGGTTGTTAAGGTTCACCTCCACAATGATCTGGGACTGCTCCCGGCGGCTGTAGGTGCCAGAACCCCCTAGCTCTTCCTCCAGCCCCTCCCCACCCTCCAGCTTACACAGGCTGCCAGGGGTCCCACCAGCCTCCTCGACACCGCCCTCCTTCTCCTCCTTGAAGAAGGGCTGGGCCGGCCCAATGGCAGCAGGCACCGGGCCACCTGCGCCCCCAGCCCCGGCCCCGTCCTCAACACGCACAGAGTAGGGGTCAGGGCCCTCGCGGGCATAGATCTTGGGCAGGCCTGGGGCGTCTGCCTCCTGCTTGATGTCGCAGTAGTAGGGCGGTGCAGCAGGGGTGCAGCCAGTGGTCGGCTGGGTCAGGGCCACAGCGCTGGGGCCCGGGGGGCCTAGGGAGCGGGCATCTAGCAGCTCCTGGCAGGACGCGGCGATGTCAGCCATCTGCAGCAATGAGGCGGCACTGAGCACCTCGTGGACGTTGGCCGCGTTGACCAGCAGTTTGGACGTGTAGATGAAGTTGAGGATCTGCTGCAGGCCGCCGGGCGCCAGCGCCTCCAGGGACAGCTCCACGCGCTGCAGCTGCTTGTTCTGGGTAAAGAGTGAGTGGAAGAACTGGCTGTAGGCGGCCAGCACGCCCTTGTGTGCCGGGAAGACACTGCGCTGGGGCACCAGCACCAGATCCACGTCGCAGAGGTCAGGCTGGAAGAGGCGCTGCTCGTTCAGGCGGCCCATCAAGCAGGCGAAGTGCAGTGCCACGTCCTCCACCAGCGAGAACTCAACCGCTGGCGAGTCTGTTGTCTTCTCAACCAGCAACTGCGGGGCACAGGGCACAGGTCAGGTCAAGGCCGGCAACCTGGGCGGCACCCACCACCGGGGGACAGCCTGTCCAGCACTCCTGGCTCCACGTTATAGAAAAAGGGCTGAAGCTCAAGCAAGGATGTGGCAGGGAGGGAAGGGGGAGGGGAACCAGGACTCAAGCCCGATCCAGCTGCCCCTTAGAGCGCAGACTTCAATCATGACCTTCAGCTCCTGGATTAACTTTTCTGGTTAACTTTTCTGGACCTCCAGCTCTTCCCTGCGAAACAGGAAGTCCTCCTGGGCAGGGAAGGGGAAGAAAAGGAAAGAGGAAGTAACAGGAAATAGGGTGACCAACTGTCCAGGAGTGCCTGGGACCTAGCAGGTTCCTGGGATGTGGGGGCCTTCTGTGCTAAAACCAGGGTTGATCTGGGCAGACTGGGGCGAGGTGGTCACCTCAGATACAAGCACTGCTTCAGCATTTCTGGAGCTCTGTGGATTCTCTCCCTCACACTCACACACAGAAATAAAATCATGCCTGCCCAAGCCCAGACAACTCAAGAACGACAGTCAGGCTCACTACCTCACGGCTCAGCCTCTGGCTGCTACTGCACTCTGGGGGAAGCACCTCAGAAACCCTTCCCCTCCCCAGCATCGGGCCTCAAGGCCTGAGGCCTTGCAGAGTTAGAAATTCTCATGAAGAAATCCAGGCCCAGGGCCTGGTCCCACTCACTGCTGCAGGCGGCTGGTGGGATCGAGCCAACCCCTTTCTTACTGGGCCAGGCTACTGCCCATGGCCTCAGTTCTGGCTGCCAGCAACTCCCTCACACAGGGGCTCTGTGGGGGCAGAAGGACATAGCTGGGTTACCTGTCCACCATGCTTAGAGACAGGAGGCCCCCAAGGCCTGTCCTAGACCCTCTTCCCTCTAGGGCCCCAGACCCCAGGTCAGGTATGATCCAGGCCCAGAGGCTCTAAGAGGGGCCCATCTTGGAGGCCACACTCCTTTGACGCCTCAGAGAGGCCCTTGAAGTCTGACGGGTCAGATTATCAGGTCCTCGGGCCACATCCAGCACCTGTAACTTGTCCGGAATGAGGGCTGGCTTAATCATTCCTGGCTCCTCCCCAGCAGCCCCCCCAAAAGGTAGACAGCGCAGACAGGCAGGACGCCCAGTCCCGTGTGTAGGTCCAGCACACAGATGTTCAGATAGTATCTGTCCATCACCTGCCTGGCTGGACCAACTTCATGTTCCAGTTCAGGGCCCTCCTCGGGCCCTGTTTAACTCAGGGGTACCTTGCCTCACTGCCAACAAGCCATCAGCTCCTCCCCCCACCCTGCCCCCAGCACCTCCCTGTAAGCCCTGGGATAAAACCTTAGTTTGGTCTATCCATAGTCCGCCCCAATCCCCCAGGACAGTTCTTCCATGATGGGATAGCAGTTGGTGGGCCCAGTCTGGGCTCCGGGGTGGTACCTATGTTCACCTTCTTAGTTACCTGAATGAGAATCTGCCCTGGGCCCCACCCTGCATACCCAGGGCAGCACACACCCCATGCTCTCGCAGATCCCAGTCTGGCCAGACTCTTGACCATGGACACCATCTTCCTCGAGGTCTCCCACACTCCCTGACCCCCGGCCAAGAAGTCGCCCATCTGCCCCTCTGTCTCAGGACTGCTGGCCTGTCCAGGCCTGGCCAATCTAACAAGGATATGTTGCCAAGTCCTCCCACCTCCCTCCTCTGACTCATTCTGATTCATTCTGGGACCAATCCCTACTGCACGGATGGGGAAACCGAGGCTCAGAATGGGAGTGTCCCACAAGTGAACAGCAGCAGAGCCCCTAGACTTCCAGCAGTTTGCTAAGGCCACCCCTTCCCTGATGGACTGGACGCCACTCCACGTGGACGGATTTCTTGGCTTGCGATGGCTTAAAAAGCAGTAAGAGGCTTCTGGGGAGCCTCAGACTCAGGGGACCAGCTGTCCTTCCTAGATGCCACCACTACCCCCTGCAACGTAGCCTCTCCCCAGAGCTGCTACCACCTGCAGGTCAGTGAGGGGTCAGGATGCAACTTGGGTTGTAAGAGGGCCCCTAAGGGCCACTGGGGGCCACAGAGTGGCAGAAGTGGCTTGGATAAGGGCTTGTTAAAGCCACGCCTGTTGAGGGGAGCACATCCTAGGCCACAGGGCCACTCTGCATCCCCTTTCACAAAATGCCCTCCCATGCTTACCTGGCATTGGAAATAAAGGGCAGTGCCTGACCTTCCCATGTACAGATCTGGTCCCAGGGCCCTCTGGCCTCAGCAGGGAGGGAGTGGTTAGCCTGGAGGGTGTTGGTGCCCCTAAAGACTCCATTCCCACAGCAGTACCACCCCTCCCGGGTCAGTACCACCCTGCACCCTTGAGGGGCCCAAGAATCTCACAACAGGAACCCTGGCTGGCCCTAACTGACAGGGCACACCCATCCAGCGTGAGTCCATACCTGTCAACTACCTCAGCAGGCCTCAGCCACCCATCTGCCTGGCACCTCCCATGCCAGGCCCACGAGCTGTGCCTGCCTCCTGGGCCAGATGTGCCAACTCCTTGGAACTGCAGACATGCGTCCCTACTGCTGTGCCAGCTGCAGCCAGGTGCACTCCATCCTCAAGGCCAGGCCAGCCTGGGAGCGGTCAGGCACTCCTGTCGCCCTCCAACTCTCCCCGCAAGCCAGGCTGGGAAGCCCAGGTGCCAGGGACACCTGCTGAGACTGCTCACCAGGGCCAGAGCCTTCTGTATCTGAGGGGTACCCCCTCTCAGCGCCATGAAGCTGCCGGCTCCCTATCCTGACCTGCTTGGAGGCCCCAGGATGCATCGGCAGCCCCCGCCTCAACACACACCCCAAACGCCTATGCCAATCCTTACTGCCAGGAACCCGTGGGTGGGGCCCAGACTGAGCAAGAGGCACAGGTTCGTAACTTCCAGGCTCCTCTTTTTGGAGAAGGGTTGTCTGTTCCAGGCTCTTCTGCACTCATATGGCCCCACTCTTTTCCCAGGAAACAGGCCCAGAGAGGGCAGAGGACTGGCCCAAGGTCACACAGTAGTCTGGACCGGAGCTGCGGGCGTCCAGCCGCAACACACCCGGCTTGGCCCAGTCGCCCCAAATCCCCAAGCAGGGCGGCTCCAGGGCCCACGTGGCCCAAGGCCCAGGCGGGAATTCGACCTCCCCCCTCCCCCCAATCACCCAGTGGAGGGCGGCGGCGTCGTGGGCCCGGAGAAGCGCCCCCCTCTGCCTGCGCCTAGCAAGACTTCAGCTTTTCGCGCCTGGGCCCCCACCCCAGGAATTTAACCCCCTCCCCACCGAGGGCCGCGCCGAAGCGCCGCATTCCCGGCCCGCGGGGACCTAGGAGAAGGGGTCGGGGAGACGGAGGAGGGGTAAGACACCTCCAGCTCCTCCACCCTGAGCTGGCGGGCAGTGCGCTCGGGAGGGCGGAGCGGGCAGGTGGGCGGATAAGCGGGGGGACAGGCAGGGCCTTGCGTACCATGGTGCCGTGGCGCTGGGGGCTCACAGGGCCCCGAGGGATCGCGCTGCCCCCGGCGGCCGGGCCGGGGCCGCTCCATGAAGCGCCGCGCTGGGGGCCGCCCCGGCGCAGGGCCCCGCGACCATGGCCCCCGGGGGCGCGGCCGGGCGGGCGGAGGCGCAGGGCCGCGGCGAGTCCAGCCGCGGAGCAGCTGCGGCCCCAGAGCCTCGGGCGCGGCGGGCGGGGGGCGCGGGGCGCCGATTGGAGCCCGCGCGTCAGCTGGGGCCGCCGTCTGGACGCTTAAAGGGCCAGGCCGCCTGCGTGCCGGCGGGGGGCGCGGACACGCGTGGTGTGCGCGGTCCCGGTGCAGCCTGCTCTAGCTGGGGCGGCAGGAGACCCCAGCCGGGCCCCACTGCTCCCATGCTAGCGGATGGGCCCCGGCCTCACTCTCGCGCGCGGAGCCCCCTTTCTGCCGGGAAGTTCGTCCGAGAGTCTAATCTCAGACCCTTCCAGCTGCACCACAGAGGCGAGGTCGGAGTAGGAGGCGGCCCTGCAGTGGGGAAGCTGGGAGCGCCCACTCCCCAATTAGCTGCAGAAATGCTTCCCCTGCTCCCCTGAGCGACCCCACGCTGAGACCGAACCCCGTACCCTAGCCGCGCTCACCGCCCCCACCCTCTGGCCTGAGCTGCTTTGACCTGAGGGTGAGTCTAGGATTTCCAGCTAGGCCGGCTCTCGGCGCTATCCACCCCCCTACCTCCACCCCAGGGCTGCCCAGAGCTCTTTACTCTGTGCTGTTTGGCCCATACCTGTACCTGGTGGCCTCCTCTGGCTTTCCACAGTGCAGGGGCACAGGGCGGGAGGTGCCAGAACCCAACCACCGCTGCAGTGAGCAAGTCTTTAAAGGTGGCCGGCCCAGCACCAGGGAGAGGCAGGATGAGAGCAGTGGGAGCCAGAGGCCCAGGCCCCACCGTGCCCCTCGGCCGTGTGACCTGACCAGTGCTGAGGAGCCTCCCTGCTCAGTCTCCGCTGGGGAGACGCAGCCAGGCCTGCGGAATGCTGCTCTGGCACGGACACCAGTGGGGGCAGGGGGCTAGCGTGCTGGCAGGACGCTGCAAAGGAACGCTGCCAGGCTGAGCGGGCAGCAGTGTGGGGACCGCAGGGCGCCAGCCTGGCAGGGCCCAGGTGGTGGCTGGGCCTCCAGGGTGGAGAGGGGGGCTTCTGTGGGCCTCTCATGTGGCCCCTGTCATCATCCAGGTAACTTTCTGTGCCCTCAGCCCACTCCGTCGTGGTCACTCTGAGAGTGCCCCTCTCCTGGCAGTACCCACATCCCTCCCCACACATGCACCCTTGCGCTTACACAGCAGCCCCTGGCCCAGCTGTCTCAACATCCCCTGGGTCTGCCCTCTTCCTCATGAGTGGGCAAAGTCTGTGGGGCCTGCTCACATTGACTTGGTTCTGGGTGCCAGGAGAGGAAATGGAACAGATGCAAAGATCCCAGGGAAACCCCATCAAAAAGTCTGATGGGCTGCCCTGTAAGACTGCAAGGGCCTCTGGACCCTGGGGCCAGGGAGAAGACATCTCGGGGCAAAGATGGGGGTGACCAAAGAGTGTTGAGAGGAAGGGGAGGGATGCACACAGCTAGATGTGGCGTAGGGAGAGACCCAGTGGATAAAGACATGGGGGAAGAGGAGGGGACACAGCTGGGGACATGCCCACCCCTCCAACCCCCCTCCTCCCCCAGCAGAGGCGGCCACTGCAGACGCCCTGCACTTCTGTGGCCATGGTGGGTGCACAGACAGCTGGCTCAGCTCCCAGAGGCCTCAAGCTGAGGCCAGGCCAGTGCTGGCCAGCATGTGTGACCAGCTGGTCACCTCAGGGGTGCTTTCTGCCTCTTCCTCTCTTCCAGCCCACTTCTTCCTCATCCGATTCAGTGGATCCTTGCACTGACCTGGGAGGGGGCAAGGGATGGATTGTGTACCCATTGTTTGGATAAGGACAGTGAGGCCCAGAGAGTACAGAAAATACAGCCAGGCATCAATGTCAGGAGCCAGGGAAAGGGGAGGCTGGGAGAGCATGGCCTCCTCTTGGGCTGGGAGGAGCCTGGCAGAGAGGACTGCCCGGGACACCCTCGTGGGCCCACTTTCAGCCAAGGCTTGACAAGGGGCGTGGCCAGCCTAAGTAACCAAGGTAGGGCCCCTGGCCTCTTCAGGATTGGCTTTGGCTGTGGCAGTCAAGCCAAGAAGAGGCTGGAGGTTGGGTAAGAAGAGAGGGAATGGGGGCTCAGTCTCCCTGAAGACCACAGCTCTTCCCCTCTTGCTTCTCTGGCCTACAGCCCATCTACTAGGAAAGCCTGTGGGCACAGCCAGCTCTGGGAGAGGCTAGTGGCACTTGGGTCACATGATACCAGGCAGGAAGAGGTTGTTTGAAGAGCCCAGTATGGCGGGCTCAAATGGGGCCATCCAAACTGTGAGGGAAGTCCCCCAAGCTTGGTTTCCAGTCTCTGCTGAGCCTGGAAAGAACAAACAGCCCAGGGGTGGTTTGGAGGGATGTGTGTGTGCACACTTGCACAGCACAGGACTCAGCCTCCCTGGGGCACATGAGGCTGTGTAGCTGCTGTAGCTGAGATGGGGAAGGACAACAGAGTGGACAGTGCCAGAAAACAGAAGAGGACAACACAGCATGAAATCGGCAGGATGGAAAGGGAAGTTAAAGCTACCCCCTAGAGGCTGACCCAGGGCCCTACAGGGTCGGGGAGCATAGAGCTCTGGGTGTGGAGTTGGGGGTGTTGCTCCTGTGTTCTGCCTCCACCAAGCACCACACTAATAAGCTACAGCTGCCGGGGTGGGGGCCTAATTCAAACCATCAGGTTACTTAGTTCCCTCCTGCTGTGTAAACGTCATGGCCTTGGCATGCCTCACCAGCAGCTTCCAGGATCCTCTCCCACCGTTGGTTCAAGGGACCATGGGCTTCCCGTTGGTGACTTGAGCCTAGCCCTCTACATGAAAACGGTGGGCTCCTACCCTCCTCCTAGAGGCACTCCGAGGGCCAGCGTTCCCGGGCCTTTGATGTATGCCTGGCTCTAAGCATTTAACTCTCACTACTTCCAAGAGGGAGGCCTTGGTATCCCAGATTTTCAGACGAGGACCTGAATTATAAAGGTCAAACAATCTAGCTAGTTAACAAACTAGGAAGTGGCAGAGCAGAACTTGAACCCAGACACTCTGGCTCTGGCCCAAACCTCTTAGGGACTATACCACAGACTGGTTGCTCATAGAGGTCCTTTATTTCTTCAAAATAAAATCAAATTAGGCTGGAGGCATTGACATTAGTAGGGGCCTTCTCAGCCTTTCTCTGGAATCTGGCCTGCTGGTGGAGATGTTAGTTGCAGTAGGACCTGACTAACCTGGGGCTGGGAAGGGCCAACCCAAGCCTCCATTCCCTGTAGACCCTCTGGGAGGCTGACCCCTCTCCAGGCAGGTCTGGGAAAGGATGGGCACCACAGATTCCCATGTCCAGTTGTGTGCAACCTCACACAGGCTTATGAGCTGAGGAATGGGCAGGCAATCAACATCCTCTTAGTACCTCTGAGCAGTCAGAGGCTCAGGGTCAGGCAGAATGCAGGGGTCTCTCATGCAGCCTGAGGTCACTTTTTACCTTGATTTGCTCAGGGTTCTCTGCTGGTTCAGACACAACAGTCCTCAGGCTAGCCTGAGTACCCTGGGTCCCGGGGCCGGGCTCTGAAACTCAGTTCAGCCTGTGGAGCTCTGAGTGGTGGGCCCAGGGTCTCTAAGAGGCAGAAGTACTTGGCCTGAAGCTCAGCAAGGCCCCACCCTGGCCTTATGAGTCACAGGGAGGAGGAGAAAGTAGCAAGGGAGTGCTACCTCTGCCCTCTACTGAAACCTTTAAAGAAAACAGACCCTTTAAAAAGCCTATTGCCCCTTTGTGTTGTGGCAGTACGCTCCTCTTGACTCGCCCGGATCGGGCACTGACTGGAGCTGCCCAGAGTTGGTCCTGAAGATGGCAGGTACCCTGTTCTCCCAGGGTACCCCACTCCTCCCCCTGACTCCTGAGGCTGCTGCCTCTACAAGGACTTCTCCCTGCCCAGCAGGATTCCTCAGCTTGCTTCCCAGCTCATTCCATCCCAAGTGCCTCATGGGACTTCTTTGTAGAAACCAGCAGAGTGTAGGCTCTTCTAGCATGTGAGGCACAGCTCCCAGACCTCCCCTGGTCAGCTAGTTTGCATCACCTCCGTGGCAAGTCTGTCTCTACATGGACTACAGCTTCCTTTCCCTTCCCAACAGTGATCTCCAGCCAGTTTTCATGGTCATTTATGAGAGGGGCATTTTTCTTGAATCCTCTTACCTCCTGTTTAATGTCCAGCTAATTCAGGGCAGTCAAGACCAAAATCCTTGACACGTTTCCCCCCAGTACCGCCCAGCTGACCAAAATGATCACTATCAGAATACGAACAAAATGTTGAAGCTCACTAAAAAAGAACCTCACTTGGGGATTGATTTCCCTACAGCAAAAGGACTCTGAAATTTTCTTTAAATTTTAATGCATCCAGATTTGACTACTGTCAGGGACTGCCAGACTTGGGAGTCTACTGTTGATTCTGAAAAGTGAATCTCTGCAAGTCTTATAGTAAGAACTTATGTGGTATTCACTAAGAAAATACAAATTCCTCTGAGTCCTGAGGAGAAAAAAGTTAATTGTACTTGCCCTGCAAATTCTCATGTGGACACTAAAAATATCACCACAAATGTTTTCTCTATGTGCCCTGTGAGCTGCTGTTATAGAGGGGAGTGTGGAGGCTGCAGGTGGTTCAGTCGGTAAATGTGCAGCTCCCAGAGAAGATGGCACATATTCCTTCCTCAGCAAAGACCTCTGTGTGCAGGTCACCTCAGCAGAATGACGACGACAGGGCTGGAGGAAATCTGGAGTCTGCAGGACAAGCAAGCCCAGGCACCGTCACTGCCTCTCTGGGTAGGTGCACACCTGGCTGCAGTCCGTCTCTAGCCGCACCTCCTGCCCCACCGCTGAAACTCAACTGCCAACAGACGTGAGCAGCAGAGATGAAGTCTCTTTGCCGCTGGGTCAGCAAAGAGACTCAACATTTCCTTTTCCATTTCAGAAAGACTATTGGAAGTCTGGATGAGTAAGGAAAGCTAAAACAGGCACAGACTTAGACTAAGTATATATTTTAATTTCTACAAGATACCCCTTTCAAGTTTTAGGAACAGTTAAATGAAGTGTATTCAAATTAGACATTGCCAATATGTACAAAAGTATTTTCTACAGTTTAATACCAGCTATATCATGTTTCATTTGCAGTAAACAAGACATTACAAAAACAGTCCAATAATACACTTCCTATTAAGAAGCACATTACACAACATAATTAAATTTTATTAAAAAATAACTTAAAATACAGAGCAATCCCCTCTAAGCAGAAAAGCTGTTTCTGTAGTCCACTCAGTAAGCACATGGCTGAATGCTACAGCTGAGGGCTGTTTTGTCCATGGAGGAAACAAACAAGGCTTCCAGGGTCCACCGTGCTGGGATGACACTGCAGCACTATGGGCCGTGATCGTCTGTGGTGGGCAGGCCTCCGCACAGGCCTGAGCCCCCCACTCCACGCTCAAATCCCAGGAGCCCGCGCCTATGCGGTTACCCCTGTGATTATGTCGTGTTCTAGAGCAGAGCGGACCATAAAATAGGGAGACTTGGTCAGCGGGCTTGATCCGATCACACGAACCATAAAACAGAAGAGGAAGGCAGAGGATGGGAAGCCCAAGAAGATGGGCCATTGGGAGCCTGAAGATGGAGGGAAGCACACAGGTAAGAACGAGAACAGCCTTCAGGATCTGAGGGAGAAGCCTCCGGCTGACAGCCAGCAAGGAACTGAACAAACGTGGAAGCGGATCCTTCCCCAGAGCCTCCATAAAGGAATGCTGCCCTGCTGACCCCCGATTCCAGCCTTGTGAGACCCTGAGCAGAGAATCCAGCCACACTGTGCCAGACTCACAAGCTGCAGAACTGTGAGCTGAGAAATGGGTGTTGTCTTACTCTGCAAAGTTTGGGGTAATTTGTTACACAGCAATAGAAAACGAATACATCACCCAAGGTTAACTTTTCTTAACCTAATTGGATTTGGCAGTTTCTGTTGGGGTTCTGAATGCGGTTTTTTCACTGAATATTACAGGCAACTTTTGAAAACCCTTCACATAAATCACACATTATTTTGTGTTCACTAGGAAGTCCGTTTATTTGACTTGGGTCCTGTTTTCTAATGTACTCTATCAACCTGGCAGACAGCTGACCACTTAACCCTGTTTATGAACCTTTTATGGATGATGGTTTTACTATATCCAAGGTCTCCCCCTCCACCCATCCAAGGTTGTCAGATCCCTCCAAATGAGGGCTCTTTCCCACTTTCTAAGGCCTGGCTTAGGATGGTGCAGAGTCCCACACCAAACATCTGACAGGAATTTCTTCTGCAAAACTGATTAAACTGGCACTAAGGTGATTAAGTACACTTGGGGGGAAAAGTCAAAGATTTAAAAAAAAAAACCACACCAGTTTTTACAGGTCAAATCATTTTTGGAGGAACCACCCCAAACTGAAAACGTGTAGTTTGTGCACTAGTGCACACCCTCTTCCCCTGTCTGATGTCCTGGACTTCCTCGTGTCGTGCGGGGCTTCAGAGTCAGAGCAGGTCACAGCAGAAAGAGGGAAAACATGCTGGTGCTTAGAGCAGTTCAGCTGCTGCTGTGGTCTCACTCTCTTTTACTTGAAAGACTTACAAGCTCTGCCAAGTGTCTAGGATGGTGGCAGTGAGGTTTTGGTGGTACTCTCAAGTCCATTCTTCAATCAACTCTTCCCAAGGCACACATGTCAGTTATGTGCAGCAGCCCTGAGCAGCCACACAACCCCCTGGGTCAGTCCTGCCTGCTCCAGAGGACCCCAGGCCACCCCTGAGCTGGAGAGAAGCCCTCTAAATATTTAACGTGAATACAGCTCAGAAGGAACCATGTTTGGCGCCAGTGAATTAAAAAAAAAATCATTTCTCTCTCCTATAAGATTCTAATGTAAAGTATACTTTAAGAGGCACCAAAAGGTACCGAGCACCAAAACATGAACTGGAATAGAATTGTTTTCTATAATCTAAACTTGTGATAGTATTCATTAAAAAGCACATAAAACATGAGGTCCTTAGAGACAGTGCAGGTACATGGTTAAGGCTGATTTATCCTTCTGGACCCCACCTGTAGCCGGAGGTGGGCTGTATGGTGGGCTGTAGGATGACCACTTTCCTGGTCCTCTGAGACAACCAAGAAGGAAAGAATGAAGAACTCCAGAGCCACCGCCTTACACTCCTGGCTACCATCAAGTCAGTTCTGGGTGGTTTGTTCTTAAGAGCACGTATGTATGAGACTGTGATTGGTTCATAAATATTTGGCCACTTTTAACAGTTCTTCACAGTTCTATGCTTGGCAGCATATATGCTAAAACCTGAAACACGGGCAAAAAGAACCTGCATTCTAAGGAATACATGAGATGGAAAGAAATCATCTAAAATAATATTGCAAATTATACTTAAATTTCATGATTTCTTGATTCAAGAAAATGAAATTCATTTCCATAGTTGGCTACTGTAAAATGTGGCATAAAAATATTTTTAGGAGACATATCTGTATTTTAAATTGTGTACATGTACATGAACGATAACAATTAAGAAGTGCCTATTTTTGAAACGTCCCTAATATTGAAATAGAACAACAGACTGCCATTAAGTTTCTCCAACTTTTAAGTTACCAGGTATTTACAAATAAGATATAATTTGTATCAAAAAAGGGAGGGGACATTTTTAACTATATGTGCTGCTTTCACTGGGGCTCCGGTGATGAGAGTAACTTCGGTCACTTTCACTGTCAGAGCCATAAGATCTACAACTCCTGTATAACAAAAGAAATATACAGACACCTTTTAACTTCAACCCTTTGAATTACTCTTGAAGCTTTTTTTTTTTTTTTTTTTTTTTTAAATTTTTTTTGCTTGAAAGCAATACTGATGTGGCAAAGCACAGTGGGTGGATGAGTGGGGTCTTGATGGTGGCAAGAGTGTAGACTTTTCAAAAATGTTTTAAATAACAGATAGTAATAATATCAAGGTTAAGATAAAGAAACATCGCATCTTGGGAAATTACTTGAAATCCACTCATGCAAATGAGCAGAATAATTTTCAATGTTACCCAAAATAAACCTCAATATTTAATGAGACCAAGGAAGCAAGGGATAAAAAAGGTACACAAAGAGTTTCATTAAAAATATGGAAACCAAGGGGTGCCTGGGGGGCTCAGTCAGTTAACCATCCGACTCTTGATTTCAGCTCAGGTCATGAGACCGAGCCCTGCATGGGGCTGCTTAGGATTCTCTCCCTCCCTCTCCCTCTGCTCCTCCCCCACTCACACTCACCCCCTCACTCCAAAAAAATTAAAAAAAAAAAAAAAAAGGGAAACCAAAATGGGGACCCCATGAGGGTTGAGGGGTGAAGGCAGGGCAGATGTGGATAGGACCACTGGGAAACTGAGTCAAGAGGACGTGGCAATTGTCACCAGTTATTTTGAAAAAAAATCAGGGAGTCAGTCACTTTGCCAAATGCTAGGGACATACACAGTAAGACCAAGTATAGTTTCCCGGGGCTCAAAGATAGTGCAGAATTAGTGGACAAGACAAATAGGGCACACGGCGGGGAGGTGGGGGTGGCATAACTCAGAGTGATCAGTCAGGGCGGGCCTCCTGGGGTAGTGGGTTGCAGCTGAGGCCTGTGGTGTAGGTAGGTGGGAACTGGCCATTTCAAGAGGTGTGTATGTCTCCAGGCAGAAGGAAAGGTTCTAGCACATTAAAGGAGGGAAGACAGAAAAGCCCCAGCTGGAAGTGGTAGGGAGGCAGGCCTTACATGCAATGCTAAAGGGCCCAGACTTGCCCTACTGGCAGCAGGGAGTCCTTCAGGAGTTTCAAACAAGGGAGGTGTCTAGATTATACCACTATGCGACAAGGATCATTGATGGTAGTTGCAATGAATGGGGGAAGGGTTATGACCAAAAGCAACCAGGAAAGGGACATCACAAAAAGTCACCATAAAGCCTTTTACAGTACCAGCCAAAATATGTTACATAAAATGTGGTATCTATAAATATCTGCAATATATAAAAATGTTTTTGCTACAAATTGATGCTATAAACCTCAACTCTGCTACTGAAGCAAATGATGACATTTCAGTATACTTTTAATTTAAAAAATTAACAAATTTGATTAGCTATTTTTAGCAACTAGCCCTATTTAAAAGAGTGGGCCATGGTTTAGGTGGCCTTCTCCCTTTACTCCTTGCAAAAAACTGTTCAAGGATATGTAGGTATTACCAGATCCATTTTGGAGTCAAACATGTAACAATACCCAACAAACTTGACCCAGCAACCCTTAACACAACGGCCACTTTTAGCAGCTGCCTGTGGGTTGCTGAAATTCAAGAAGAGAAAAATATTTCCATCCTCTGAAGATTTATGCTTTCTCTTCTACCTGCCGTCTGTCACCTCATGCACCAAGTGCCCAGAGTACCATGCAGTGACCTAAAGGAGGGGGACCCACCTGGACCGCCTGCTGTAACTTCTGCCTCGGTGGTAACTGTCACTCCTCTGGCTTCTACTTCGACTCCGACTCCTGCTATAGTAGCTATCATAAGTGTAGGACCTGCTTCAACAGCAACAACACACACTCAGTTTTCCCAAATACTGTGCATCCATTTCTTTTTATGATCTGATCAGTATTCTCTGAAAACAAGGGCCTAGATAACACTGTGGGGACACAGCTGCATAGCAAGTACTGGAAACACTGAACAACTACCCTAGCCAGGCTTACCATAGTAAAAAGAGAAACATTAATTTATTTTCTGCACTGAAAAATATCACAAAGTTAACAGTAAGTTAAGTTTGACCAAATCTGGTGGATCTTATTAGGCAACTGTATTCAATAAATACCTGCCGTTACAACTGGACATCAATGGTCACTTCTGACACTAGAGAACAACGGGTCAACAGACAAAAGCGGTCAAAAAGAACTCAGGTAGGTTTTCATGAGACAAATACAGGTATTTACATTTTTCAGTAGAATACAGTATTAAAAAAAAAAAAAAAGAAATGAAGGGTTTTATAAAACAAGGCTTGGGAATTCTGCCCCCACAGGTGGTTCCCCACCCCGTCCGTACCTGGAGCGACTGTGGGGGTCGTACGAGCTGCTCCTGGACCTGCTCCTGCTGGATGTCCTAATAGTAACCACATGAGGGACATCATCTTGTGGGTCAGGACAGGCTATATAAAGAATCTAGACATTTATTTGCCCATCAAGGAAAAAACACAATGAAATCCAGTAGCTGTATTTCATTTTTATATCAAAACTATATTGTATCTTTTAAAAACCATGTCGGATTCCATTAGAAAGCTTATGTTTTACTCAATTCTTCTATGAGGTGCACATAACAAAAGTCACTAGGGAGGTTCTAACTGGGTGGGAAGGGGGAGGTCTGCACAGGTCAGACATCTGTAAATAAAATGAAGCTGCAGCCCTGGAAAATACCTGAGAGATAAAAGACGATTTTAAGAACCTAGGAGAAATAGACTGGGGTCACCCCTGAAATGCTTCATCCTTTGGCCCCCTATTAACAAATCAGTTCTCCTATCCCGATCCCTAACCCAAGTCAAGAAAGGTGACTGCAGAGGTGAACTAAGGTTAAGGAAGATGTACTGGAGGTAGACGGAGGGGGAGCTAGTGGGCAGGGCCTCTTTTAAATACTACTGCTTCTCTTTCCTCACTCTGATATCACATCCTGAGAAGAGCCAGTGAGAATCTGACAGTTCTTAGAAACTAGACAATAGACCTGTCTAGTATTCAAGGATGACAAGATTCTTCTCAAACTCCCCCACTCTGCCTGTGCATGCCTTGAAAAGCAGACAGGATGGAGACCGCATGGAGGACAAGGTTCCCAGGCTCACCTGTGACTTTTGTAACTGCGGTAGGAACTGCTCCGGCTTCTTGTGCGGCCTCTGCTGTACCAGCCTCTGCTCCGACTTCTAGAATAGCTTCTGGATCTACAATTAATATAGAAAAAGTACAAATCATATTAACTCACTTTGCTGTCTTTTCAAAGGATTACGAATAGGGCAGGAAGGGGAAAACACAAGAACAAAAGGAAAGGTCTTTCACGGAACTCTTCATAGCGGGTGTGACAGTGACAGCTTATGAATAGTGTTTAGATTGAACGGAATGGAACAAAGCAGAAAAGACTGCTAAAGGTATGTTCACTGGAGCCCTATGAACAATATCAGGAGAAGAAATAATCTAAATCTCCATTAATGATAGAATGGGGAAAAAATTAATGCACAGATATATAATAAAATATTCTAAAGTAGGAAAATGAATGAACTACAGCTACATACATCAACAGAGACATCTCCTGGAACATAATGTTAGGTGAAAAATGCATAAATAGAACACATTATGTATATATAAAGACTTTGAAAACATACAAAAACAACGCTGTATACAAATAGAAACATCTGTGGCAAAACTAAAGAAAAACAACAAAACCATAACAACAGTTTAGAATAATGTTTAACTTTAGGAGAAAAGAAAGTAGAGTGGCACTGGGTAGGGATATATCAGGTATGTCAAAGCTCTTATTTTTTTTAAGCTAGATGACGTTTTAAATTATTTATTTGTACCTAATCATTTGTTTTACTTTTTATTTTTTTGTACCTATTTAATACAAGGAACTTATGTAGCGCAATTGTGCTCCCACTCCACATTCACTTGGCTCCCAACCCTTCTTCCCCCACTTTATACCTGTCATTTAGGAAAGAACAATACCCCTATGTCCAGGCTACTTATGTAACATCTTCATAGGTTTTGTTTTTTTTTTTTTTTAATGTTCATTTTTGAGGGAGAGACAGCATGAACAGGGGAAGGACAGAGAGAGGGAGGGAGGGAGGGAGACAGGATCACAAGCAGGCTCTGCGCTGACAGTGGAGAGCCCAATGTGGGGCTCGAACTCACAAACCATGAGATCATAACCTAAGCCGAAGTTGCACGTTTAACTGACTGAGCTGCCCAGGCACCCCTCGTAGGTTTTATTTTATTCACTATGCATTTATGTTTTGGAAGACATGATCTGCTTCCAGTTTACCTATAAGAGAATGGAACACACTCTCTTCTAGTAAGACTCTAGTCATTTACTCAACAATTATAGAGCAGATTCTGTGAGGTGACTGAAAGATGAGTCAGAAATGGTCCCCGACTTCACTATGGTCACAGTGTAGTTGGGGGTCAGGGCCAGGCAACTAACCAACACAGGAAGGCAAGAGTAGCTGTCCAGTCTATCAGCTGCATAACCTAAAGCAAATTCCTTAGGCTTTCTAAGCCTGTCTTCATTCAGAAGATGAAACGCCACCCACTCCAAAGGCAGCAGTAGGAAGCTAAATGAATGGCCAGCATCAGCGAGAGCCCAGAAGTGCGGGAGCATGAATGAGAAGGCAGATGTGGAGCAGACAGGGAGCCAAAGTAGCTCCACAGCCTCCTGTCTCTGGGACTATGGACCTAAAGAGACAGATCAGGATTCACCAGCTCTCCAGGCCCGCTATAAGTCAGGGTAGGAGGAGGAAGAAGAGCCCACAACACAAGCATGGACTGGTCTGAGACAGATGAGGAGAGCCAGCAGCAGGTCCCAAAAGAACTGAAAGGACTGAAAACATGCCCTGGCACTCATGCCAAGTACCTGAAAATAGCCCATTTAGGGAGAAACAGGGAGGGAAGGCACAGAAGGCAGACTACAAACAACGAAAGAGTAAATAGGAGACTGTTAGTACAGATGGCAAGTACTGGTTCCTACTTTTAAAGAAATCTGGGTGAGAAAGGGAAGATAAACAACTAGAAAGGGGAAAAAATTCTCAAAGGTTCTTATTATATTTTAAGTTCAAGTGATGAAAACCAAGCACAAGATATTAATAATGGATAAGAGTAATTAAGAGACAGTGAGGTAAAACCATGAACTATTTATAAGGAAAATTTAAAAAGGAATACAAATTACTTATTAATGAGGCAACTTGAACTAAAATAAATCCAGTCTAAAGATGCTTGGTTTTGCCATGCCCCTCACCCAATCCTTGAATAAAGATCAATAGACACAGGTCTTGGGCAGGTAACTGCTTCTCCGGCCCTCACATTCCACTTGTGTAAAATGGAGGGTTAGATTAATGATCTCTAAATCCTGCACAATTCTCTAAGTTCAGAGTTCCCTTCTAAGGTATCATGGAGAGGTGGGAGAATATCACACCTGTAAAGAGAGACCTGCCACCAATCACAGCTGCTCATTTCTACTGCCAGAGCTATAGCTGATAAAGCTAATTGGTTTGTTGTTGTTGTTGTTAAGTTTACTTATTTATTTTGAGAGAGGCAGAGACAGTGTGAATGGGGGAGGGGCAGAAAGAGGGAGAGAGAGAATCCCAAGCAGGATCCGCATTGTCAGTGCAGAGCTCGATGCAGGGCTCAAACTCATAAACCGTGAGATCATGACCAGAACTGAAACCAAATGCTGGCGCTTAACCAACTGAGCCACCCAGGCACCCTGATAAGCTAATATTTTTTGACACAGCCCAAATTTCTTCCCCTAAAATCTCCACTTCCTATGCCCTCGATCTGCTCTCTGAGTCACACAGCACAAGACTTCCCCTCATTCCCTTCCAGATATTTGGAAACAGTGATCTTGTCCCTAATTCTGATGTTCTTCCAAGCTAAACGATAACAGACTCTCCTTGGGAGGGAAAAAGAAAGAGAATATAGTGCTCACCGATAAGATGACGTGGAACTTCGCGATCGACTTCTTGAGTGACTGTAGGATACAGACCTTGTTCTGTGTCTTGATTTGGTTTCAGATTTACTTCGAGATCGGCTTGGACTCCTGGACTGGCTATCCCCATCTCGACTAGCTGTCTGTTCATCACTTGAACTCTCCTGATTTCTTGGCCTCCGGTTTAAGCGTGCTGTCTTTCTTACTTCATCAAAGAGAGACCCAGGCCGGACTTTATTTTTGCTTTTAATTTCTATCCTCAAACCTTGTGGCTTCATCTCAGGTGCAGCAGTCAATGCCCTCACTTCCACAGTGCTGGGTGTGGTGGCAGTTGGAGCAGCCAGGTTCCCCACACCTTGCAGGGGCTTCCATTTATTATCCAAGAGACCGATCTGGCTCTTCTCAGCCACCTCTCTTTTCACAGTGCTTTCTGCAGCACTGGCCACGCTAGTGGGGCCCCCATCCTGTTTGCCCACGTCCCCCGTTGTTTTGCTTTCAGACACACTGCTTTCCTGTTTTAGCTCCTCTGCCTCAGGACGCTCCGTGTGCACATCCTGCTTTAAAACAATGTTTATATCTGGGGTGTCAAGCCTTGAATTTCCTAGAGGGGATGCCTCTTTTGCTGGGGAACTCCTATCAGGAGTGCAAATCTCCATGTTGTCATCTGTCTGAAGCACATCTTCCACTCCGCTTGGGACACTTTGTGCAATGTGCTGAACGTCTGAGGGAGAAGCAGCTACATTTTCATCCGCATTTAAAGCTCTGGGAGAAATGCTGCATTTACTATCGTCTTTAGTAGGCTGATCAATATCTGATGGAATCATTACTGTATTACATTTACCTGAAAGGCTGCCCTCTTCACAGGACTTCTCTGTTTGCACAACACTTTCTTTCATGGTTTCACTGTTTTCAGAAACTTGTTTTTTCTCTTTTGCCTCCTGCGTACCTTGCTTTTCACTAATCTCCTCTTCCTCCTCCTCACCAAATTCTAGTGGAGGCTGCCAGTGAAATGCTTGTTTTCGTTTTGGAGCCTTGTGTTTTTTGTCTTTTTTCCCTTTGAATTTCTCTTTTGCCTTTTTGGTCTGTTCCCTTTTAAGATTTTCCTTTGACCCGTGTTTGTGCTTCCGTGCCTTTCTCCTAATGTTTTCTGAATTGGAATAGGACCCCTCAGAATCAGAGGTTGAAGACCTCTGTTTACCTGACTTCCAAGCACCATTACCATCAGGCAGTGAAGTACTTGCTGAGGACTTTGTTATGGATTTGGCTTTGATGTGAATTTCACCAAACTCTGACTCAGAATCTGATGTAGCCTCACCTTCCTCTTTATCAGAAGATGGCCGGGAAATATTTTTACTGTTTTTAGTTCCATCTCGTTCGGAGTTTGACTCAGAGTCCCATTTACTCCCAGCATAATTCTTTCTTTTGTGCTTACTGCCATTTCTAAGGTGATCAGAAAGATTTTCTTTCAAGGCTCTTTTTTTGGAACGAGGGCATTCCTGTTCAGACTTGGATTTCTCTTCATCTCTGTTTTTCTCTTGTTTATTATTCATTTCCATTTGGACTTGCTTCTCCTTCTCTTGGGTTGACTGTGTAACCTGTACACTTGACTGTTCACTGTCTGAAGAATAATCTAAAGATGACCTGCTTTCGCTATACTTTCTCTGACATGAAGACTTGTCTCTGCTTTTCCCATATCTATTGCGAAGTTTCTTCTCAGAGCTGCTGCTGTGCCTTTTACTTGAAGTGTTATTTTTCTTCCCACTGGATCTATATTTTCTCTTGGCTCGCCTTCCATCGTCACTGCTAACAGAAGAGTATGATGATGATCTACTACATTGTGAATGATCACTGTATTTATTTCGTGAATGAGATCTAGATGAGGGAGACCTAGACCTGGAACGTGAACTAGCTAGACTTCGTGACCTTGTGTATGATCTGGAGTAAGATCTACTCCTAGAAGATCTGCTCCTTGACCTTAGTGAGCTTTCTGAACTTCTATCACTGTATTTTGAATAAGCACTCCGATCACTTTCTGAATTTTTTTCTCTTTTATGGTAGGATGAACTTCCAGTCTCTTTAATATTCGCTAAACTGTAAGTGCTCTGGATGGGCAGCAGATGGGTTGTTTTAGCTTTCATTTCCTGAATTCGCTCGTAAGAGGGCTTCCAGGGCTTCTGTCCAGGCTTCCACCTTGAAGGAGGAGGACTGTCACTCAGTGGTATTACAGGGATATTTTCTGCCACCACCGCTTGTACTACGACATTTTCATTTTGTGGCACTGTTGCTCTTAAAGGTTCTGTTTTAACTGGTTTGTTTTCACTTAACTGAGAGGCTGTTCTTTTTGGTGATTTTGATGCGGTCCTTTGGTGCTCTGACCTGGAACTAGATCTGGACTTTGATCTACTTCGAGAACGTGAAGAGGATTTTGATGGAGTCCTTGATCTTGAGCTTCCTCTAGAGTAAGACTGTGAGTGAGATTTAGATCTGTAGGAGTCCCTGCTGGAATGGGTTGAAGAGCTCTGGTCATCCTTATCAGATTTAGACCAATCCCTCTTTGATGAGTGATGAGATGATAACGAGGAAGAGCGAGACCTCCGTTCTCGATCACAAGAGGACTTCATTCGTCGGGTGGAAGATTTTGAGGATTCTATGTCGGAAGGTACAATAATCCTTCTCTTCTTAGGCTGCTTGTGTCTTCTGCAGTGTTTCTGCTTTTTAGCTTTCTTTTTATGCTTCACCTTTTTCTCTTTTCTGCGTTTTTTATGGTGACCATCGGAGTGTCTTGCCGTACTAAGGTCTGAATAATATCCATTATATGACCATGATCTGGATCTCTGGGACAAGCTTCTCTCATCCCATCGGCTTGAACAGGGGTCACTTAATCTATAGAAAAGGACACAACACACATGCAGTTATTTACAAGCATGTTTTCTACGCTTTAAGTTTAAAACACATTTGCTGTCAATACAAATGCATTGACAAAAGCCCAGTTAACACAGTACTGACTCTATCAACACTTTTGAGTACATGTAGGAAGGATAAATCAAAGTGTGATAGGCCTGGTCTCGACCTTGTAATTTCAGAGACACACATTGACAACCACCAACAGATTTACTTACAAAAGGATTTAGTTTAGTTGTTTGTTTGTTTTTTTTCAACTAAGTAAAGGATTTCAAATTTGACAGAAAAATGATTTTGGAAGCCAAACCAAACAAATTCATCACAGGAGCGCTGATGACATACTGAGTTCCTGACAAGGATCTGTTCATGACCCTCTGCTTCTGGGAACAATTTTTGAGAGAGAGTCCAATTAAGTTCCCAAACAATTCTGTTGATTCCCCACAGATAGAGGATAGCTGCCTGAACTTGAAAGAGAAGCATTTTGAGAAGCTATCATGGCTACTGTCTTATTTCAGCTTCACAGAGGTAATCAAGACTTTCTCTTAAGGTTTTGGTTTAATTACTACAGAAACTGAGGTAAAAGCACATAAAAACAGATGCAGGTTTTACAATCTTAATGGTCATCTGTCATGTCAGGGCTCACAATTCAGTGTTCTCCATACCACTGTGTCTAAATCATCCTCACAAAGCAGATGCATATTTTTTTATTCCCTCTGCCAGCTTCTAACCATTCTACTCAACACCCAAAGAGGAGAAGAGACTTGTACCATGAACAACGATACAGGGTCCCAGTGGTGTGTTTCCACTAGCTATTCTGGAACCAGGCCCATCTCTACAATAGATACCCCGCTACAGGGTATTACTGAGGGGGGTGTTACTGAGGGTAGGTATCCTACCTGGGGGGCACTACTGAGGGTAGGTATCCCACTGCGGGGCATTACTGAGGGTAGGTAACCCACCGGGGGGCGTTACTGAGGGGAAGAGTCAGGTGCACTGTTAAAGCAGCAACAGTCCCTGGGATCAGAAGTTAATACACACGATAGGTACAGATTTTCTTATCTAACCATTCAATCATCAGTGAATGAAAGGTCTGGCTAGGAGAAACTCTGCCATGTAATTTTTAACTGTTGATTATTTCTAAAATTGTACAGGAAATCTCTGAGAGATTCAGTAGTTTTATAGTTTTGTGAGGGAAAGCAAAATTTTGATTTAAAAGCACCCTGAAGTCAATCAGCCCTCCTAGTTAACAACTCTTTCTGCCAAGTATTTCTAAATGTATTCTCTTTGGTCACACTTTCAATGTAAGTCTTTAATGAAAAGTCCAGAAGTAAGTCTCTACCCTCTTAACACTTAAAATAGAACAGACACAGGATTGTGCTTATACTCAAGGCTCTTACTTATCTCCTTTACTCCATTTTTCTCCACTAGGTGGTCTGTATGCTCTTAATCTCTGCATTTCCTCTTTCCAGTGAGGAGGAGTTTCACTGCTATCATCATTGTCTGATTCAGAACATGATCTTGATCTTGGAGGTGTGTGATAGCGCTTTAAAAACAAAGATAGAAATAACTATTTTTAAAATACCTCTCAATTACAGTCTACTATAGGACAGAGTTAGGTGTAAGACCCAAACTCAGATGCCATTCAAAGGCAATGACTGAAGTACCAAAAGGATGGTATGAAGTTATGTCAAACATAAGAGACTAACAGAAATTGGATTTTTTTCTTTGAAGTTCTAATCGTTACCTTCATTAGCTTAGATTACTCAACATACTAAGATTTCTCAACATATTCACTGATTACTTCACATGCCATTTCATACTTTAAAAACTCAGCAATAAATTTGCATCTAACAGGAATACATTCCCATACATATGGAGAATACAGCTAGCTCCTTGAAGAGATGCTAGATTATACCTAAAATTAAAGCTGGGATTTTGCCTATAGGCAAAAACATTATACTGCTTACATAAATAATTTGAAAACAGAAGTCTTAATAAACATACAATTGTACCCCTTCCTTTAATCTTCCGTCCAGATTTTGATACAGATGGTTTCTGATCACTTACAATGGGTGGAACATCAGGAATCTTCCTGAAAAAGAAGACTGAGAATTAAAAATAAGCAAATGCTAGGTGGTTCTCTCAATATTTAAATGCAGAATTTATGTCCCTACAATACAAAATCATTTCACTTAGATCCAACACCTCTGTAGAAAGAAGTAATCCCTATAACCTAATTTTTCTAAGCAAACTCTTTAAACATCAAAACTTAAAACAAAAAAAAAAAAAATCCAATTGGGTAGAAACATATCATACTATATACTTTTTTAAGCACAGTGCTTTTTTTAAACAAAATCTCTTTTTACACGTCTCTTGTCAAAACAGTGATTTCTACAGGAATCCTAAGATATTTTTGACTCTTATGCTTAAATTGTGTTTTTTAAATTATATATATATATATTTTTAAGTTTATTTATTTATTTAGAGAGAGAGAGATGGAGCACGTGCATGAGCAGGGGACGGGGAGAGAGAGAAAGAGAATCTCAAGCAGGCTCCACACTCTCAATGCAGAGCTCGGTGCAGGGCTCAATCTCACGAAATGTGAGATTATGACCCGAGCAGAAATCAAGAGGTGGATGCTGAACTGTCTGAGGCAACCAGAAGCCCCTATTTCATATTTTTAATAATTCATTTGTCTCCCCCACTCTAAGATAAGCTGCCCCTCCCTTCAGTGCTGCCACCTTATGGTAATGCTAAAAGTATAGTTTTAGGGGCAGCTATCGTCCTCCATACGTGAGAAGTCTTCATACCTCGTCTGTTTAGAGTTTATGGGCGGGGATGTGAGAGGGGGAGAGACAGAAAGAGAGAGAGAGAGAGAGAGAGAGAGAGAGAGAAATGGAAAATCCTGAGCACACACTGCACTGTCAGTACAGAGCCCAATGCAGGGGCACAATACAGTCCCATGAACCATGAGATCATGACCTGAGCTGAAATCAAGGGTCAGATGCTTAACTGACTGAGCCACCCAGGCACCCCACCTCAAATTTGTTTTTTATCTGTTATTGTGGGTTTGACAATGGCTAGCTTTTACTGCGTACTTATTATGTATCAGACATTATGTTAATAAACATTTTTAACATTTTTATTGGTAAATTATATAACATAAAATTGGCCATTTTAGCCATTTTTAAGTGCACAGTTCAGTGTATTAATTACATTCACAATGTTGTACATCCGACACTACTATCTTTCCAAAACTCAAACTCCACCTATTAAGTAATACCTTCCCCCAACCAAAAAAAAGGAATACCTCCCCAGCCCCTCCAACTCCCTCAGCCTCTTGTAACCTCTAATTTATGGCCAAATAACATTCCATTGTATGTATACAACACATTTTGTTTATCCATTCATCTGTTGGTACCTTGGGATCAGTGTCCACCTTTTTGCTAATGAACACTGGCATACAAGTATCTGTTCGATTTTTGATTTTCAATTCTTTTGGATGTATATCTAGCGGTAGAACTGCTTGGTTACATGGTAAATTTAGGTTTAATATTTTGAGAAACAGCCACTGTTTTCTAAAACATCTGCATCATTTTATTACTCCTGCCACCAATGTATAAGGATTCCAATTTCTCCATATCGTCACCAACACTGTTTTTATTTTAAATTATAGCCATCCTAGTAAGCAAGTAGTATCTCACTGTGGGTTTGATTTGTATTTCCCTAATGACTAATGATGTTAAGCATTCTTCACATGCTTACTGGCCATTTGTATGAAATGTCTATTCAAGTGCTGTGCCTATTTTTAAATTGAGTTGTCTTTCTGTTATTGTTGTCCATGCTTTTGGTGTCAAATATAAGAATCCACTGCCAAAGCCAAGGTCATCACAATTTACTCCTATGTTTTCTAAGAGTTTTATGATTTTAGCTCTTATATTTAGGTCATGGACTCATTTTAATTCTTTTTATTTTTTTAATTTTTTTTTACATTTATTTATTTTTGAGAGACAGGGTGAGACAGAGCATGAGTTGGGGAGGGGCAGAGAGAGGAGGAGACACAGAATCCGAAGCAGGGTCCAGGCTCTGAGCAAGCGTTCAGCACAGAGCCCAATGCCGGGCTTGAACCCATGAACGGTGAGATCATGACCTGAGCCGAAGTCGGAAACAACCGGCTGAGCCACCCAGGTGCCCCTTTAATTCTTGCATATAATGTGAGGTAGGAGTCCAACCTCGTTTTGCTACATGTGGAAATCCACTTGTCCCAGCACCATTTATTGAAGAGACACTTCTTTCTCCTCTGAATGGACTCTGCACCCTTGTCTGAAATCAACTGGCCACGTATACTGGTACGAATTTATTTCTGGAATCTGAAGTCTATCCCATTAGTCTATATATCTATCTTTATGCCAGTACCACTCTATTTTGATGACTACAGCTTTGTGTTAAGTTTTGCAATCAGAAAGTATGACTGCTCCGATTCTGCCTTTCTTTTTCCAGATTGTTTTGGCCATTCAGGGCCCCTACTATTCCATATGATTCGGGATACTGACTTTTCCATTTCTGCAAAAAGTCTGCTGAAATTTGATAGGGACTGCATCAAATCCTAAACTTGCTTTGAATAGTACTGACATTTAACAGTATTAAGTCTTCCAACCCACGAACACTGCAATGTCTTTCCATTTATTTAGGTCTAAATACTTTGTGATTTTCATTGTATAAGTCTTTCACCTTTTTAACTGAATTTACTCCCATTTTATTCTTAAAAAAATTTTTTTAATGTTTATTTATTTTTGTGAGAGGGAAAGAAGGAGGGAGGTGGGAGGGAAGGGCAGAGAGAGAAAGAGACACAGAATCTAAAGGAGGCTCCAGGCTCTGAGCTGTCAGCACAGAGCCCGACGCAGGGCTTGAACTCGGGAACAGGAAGATCATGGCCTGAACTGAACCAACTGAGCAAGTGACCTAAGCACCTCCCCCCCATTTTATTCTTTTAATGTTATTTTAAATGCAGTTGCTTTCTTAATTTTCTTTTCAGATTGTTCACTGCTGGTTGTTAATAAGCACTGTAAAGGTATTAATTAGCTCATTTACTTCTCTTAACAGCACTATGATGCAGGCACTATTAACATCTTCATTTTAAAGACAGAATTTTAAGATAAGTGGTTAAAAGTCTTGCCTAAAGACACAGAAAGAAATGCAACTCTTAAAACCAATATATTGGGTTTTCTAAGGGTCCAGATAAACATATAATGATACTGTAAAAAAGTATCAACTACAAAGTATAAAACAGATTTTTCAGCCAATTCACAGTTCCTAACATGACTTAATTCTCGCAATGAGAGAAGTAGGTACTCTTGGTAGGCAACTGTTAACCCCATTTTCCTTGGGAAGAAAAAGCAGTGAACTTGCCTACAGGTGTTCAGCAACAATTAACATTTACCCAGGAACCTTTTAGGTACTGATCCACTTATGCCACCCTCCACCTGACTGCTGGACGATCAGCAAGGTGGCAAGTACATATGGCTGACAGTCCCTGCTTCTTATCCTTTCTTATGTTGAGTTTTTGTAGCACACTTAATTATAGCGCCCAAACAAATGATGAAAACCTTAAGGACCCTAATAAAATAGATCAATGGGCTATCTTTATACAACACAACTAGCAACCAATTATGATTTAAAATAATTCTGCACAAATCACTTCCAAAGATGTTATGTGACTAAAGAGTGATGACCAAACAAAATCACCAGTGGTAATCAGCACAAATGCAATCACTGCTTTAACAATACCAGATAACAGGGGTCGGCAAGCTTTTTCTGAAAAGAATCCAAAAGTAAGTATTTTGGGATCTGTAGGCCAAGAAAATGAAGGCTATTATGTAGGTACTTACAAAAGAAAGGAAACAAATTTTCACTAATATTTTATCATTGAAATTTGAAATATAACTATCATTTCTTTGTAATAAAGACCTACTAATAACAGGAATGGAGCTCTTTTAATGAGGGGAGAGAACATTTCACTTAATTGGGGTTCACAGTGTTCCCTATCAATATAGTGCCAATGCTGATCTGTAATGAAATTGTGCATCTTTCATCTTTAAAAATATCTTTTCACATAGATGTGTTATATGTGTAGTGCTTGAAATACTAGAGAGTTCTACCAGCATCACTGATGCAGCAGTGTAATGCAACAGAACACCACATTCAAATTCTGCTACAACTACTCAAGTCTGCTGCTGCTGCACAGAAACAGCTCTTACGTATTCTCTTACCATGAACAAATGGAAGTGGCTGTGTTCCAGAAAAGTTTTATTTATGGACATTGAAATTTGAGTTTCATATAATTTTCACAGGTCACAGAATATTACTCTCCATTTTATTTTTCCTACAAACATTTAAACATATTTTTTTAGCTCATGGGCTGTACAAAAATAGGCAACAGGCCAAATTTGGTCCCCGGACCATAGTTTGCCACATGACAGAGAAATAAACCTTTCCAGTTTCCTACTTTCTGAAAGCCAAATAGGTTTCATCAATGAACTTGGTGTCTTGTATTTTAAGAAGAAATCCCACTAAAATTTATTAACAGCCGAGTTTTAAAAAATGAAAACACCAGCCATTAATTCAAAGATACATCCAATCTTATAATAGCTTTCTGAAACAAGACAATTCTAGGCTTTAAAAATACTTAATAAATTCAATGATAACCTTATGTGGAGACCTGATTGTGAATAGGAGCATGTGCATGACCTCTGAATCTTCAATGTAACTCTTCATAGGGCACTTACTATTACACCAGCCACATTACAGCATTTCTGTTCAAACAACATTTCTTTTAATAATTCTAAACTTGAGTTAATACACAAAATATACTATTTTTTGAGACCAAATCTAAAACTACACATTACCTTTTCCAACGCAGGCAAGTTATCACTGAGCAAGCTCCAAGAGTCACATATTTATAATACTAAATTATATTCCCAATCACCATGCAATCAATTTTACACTATTCAAATTGGAACACATTTCATCATTCAAGTGGATCCAAAGAGTTCAACTAATCCTCTGTTCTGACAACCAAATCTTACTTCTAATGAAAAGTCAAGGAAAAAAAAGTAGTAATGAAATCTTTCCAGACCTCCGTAAGAACTTCTCTCCTGACTCACTTGACCAGCCCCCTTTCCCTACGAGTAGACTGTGAGTTCAAAAAGGCAGGGTGCATGTCATTGATTCACCTGGCATCTCCCAGTGTCGTTCAAAGAGCTCTGACTATGGGTCATACTCAATAAATGAGTGTGGAACTGCAATGAGCTGGTGGATTTATCATTCACAGAAATGAAAACACAGAGGTTAATCACCCTACTTACGGTTCAGGTTCCACTGTGACAAGAGGCATATCTCTTCTCAGTAAAAATCGGTTCTCCGGAACTGGAGGTATCTCTTCTGGTCGGACCACAGGCTTTTCCCTTTTAGCATTTGAATCAACTGACCTTTTTTCATTGGGATCACTCCTCTGAGAGTAACTTAGAGAGAACAAATTAAGACACCAATTAAAATGTGCAATGTTTGCATTTCACAATATTAAATAATAATATATAATAATAATAATAATAAATAGTGGGGTGCCTGGGTGGCTCAGCTGATTAAGCATCCAACTCTTGGTTTTGGCTCAGGTCACAATCTCATGATTCATGAAACTGAGCCCTATGTTGGGCTGTGCTGACAGCAAGGAACCTGCTTGAGATTCTCTCTCCCTTCCTCTCTCCCCCCCCTCCCCTGCTCATGCACGCGTGCGCTCTCTCTCTCAAAATAAATAAACTTTAAAAAGTTTTTTTTAATTATAAAACAGCAGCAAAACTATTAATAAGTCGCAAATCTCACTCAAAAAGTTTGCACAATTTTCACAAAGAACATATAAAACATCAACGGAGTGAAAAAGCCACAGTACTAAAATTCTGGTATAAAACTGTCAAATGATCCGTTTTTCTTTTAAGACTTTCAGGAATTTTTTTGTCACCTGCAAATACATAAATCTTTGATATGAAATGTCTGTGCTACCCCTAGATTTGCCAGACTGGATTTGTCAGATTTCAAATGAAAGTAGAAAACAAGAATGCTATCCTTTTTCAACAATAGGTAGTAAAACAAATTGCATAAACTTTCCCCATTCCAGGGTGTCTGTGCATTAGGTTAAGACTACCCTGGCATTTCATACTTACCCTTTTGGGCTCATTACATGTTTGTTCCTTGGCTCTTCTGAACTGCTTGCTTCCTTGCGTCTCTTTTTAGAATGCTTAACTTTTGGCCTCCTCTTATGTTTCCTCCTTCTGCTTTTCTCATGTTCAATTTCACTTTCTGAAGAAGATTCTGAAGAGGAAGAGGAATTGGAAGAAGAATCCGAGTCTTCTGAATGAGCTGGTTTCTTCCTTTTTTTCTCAAAAACTTTTAAGAAATATTAACAAAAAATATTAGTACTGCATTTTAGCATCTACCTTTCAGAGTAAAAAATAATAACACAAAACATGCTTTATAACAGCAAACTAAAGACAAAATTTAAGTAAACGTTTTTTCACGTTGATAATACAATTTGCTGGTGAGACAGTAAGGTAACAAAGCCACTGCCCTTATGAAGTCAATATTCTAGCTGGACCAGATAAGAAAATAAGTAAATAACAGCATAATATGACAAATGAAAAGATGAAAAGTGCTAGAAAACAAACACCGGAAAAAAAAAAAAAAAAAAAAAAAAACAGAAAAAAGAAAAAAGAGAGAAAAGAAAAAAAATAAAAAAAAATTCAAACAAAGACGCAGGGTAAAGCGGATAGGGAGAGATGGGCAGTAATTTAAGATAACATTCAAACAAAGACTTGGAAGGAAGTGAGGTATGGGTCATGCAGTTATCTNAAAAAAAAAAAAAAAAAAAAAAAAAAAAAAAAAAAAAAAAAAAAAAAAAAAAAAAAAAAAAAAAAGCAGGGTAAAGCGGATAGGGAGAGATGGGCAGTAATTTAAGATAACATTCAAACAAAGACTTGGAAGGAAGTGAGGTATGGGTCATGCAGTTATCTGGATGGAGAGTGTTCCAGAAAGAATGGACAGCCAGCACAAAGTCCCTGTGCTTGGCATGTCTGGGTAAAGGTCAATATGGCTGGGAGGACAATGGATGAGGGGAAAGAGGTGAGAGCAAGAGGAGAGAACAGACTGCCTTACAAACCAAGTAAAGACTTTAGCTTTGGTAGACTGAGAAGGGAAGCCCTAAGAGAAGATCACTCTGGTTGCTATTAACAGACAACACAAAGTCAAGGGTACAGGAAGGAGACCAGTTAGGAATTTACCGCTGCTAAGAAGAGATTATAAGAAAGACAGAGGCAAACTGAATAGTTATGAGGCTACTGCAATAATCCAAGTAAGAGGCAGTGGTGGTTTGGACAAGGCTGTAACACGGGAAGTAAAAAGAAGTAAGATTTGATAAGATTTGTTGATGGCTTGGATAAAGGTATGATACAGAGGCATCAAGGTTACTGGTGTATGTACTATTCGAATGGCCTTTTCCACTGCTAAAGTTCAGGAGGTTATCTTTAAGCTATAATCTTTGCCATGTTTTACCAGTATCCTAGCTCCCCTCCACTCGCCCAAAACTCTTACCATCTTTTGTTGATTTTGTGGCAAGCACCCCACAGTCAATAACTCGCACATCTGCATAAGGTCTGCTTGCAGCATCAGTTTTCAGATTTTCAATCTGTTCAATTACTTCAAAACCAGAAATAACCAATCCAAAGACGACATGCACTCTGTCACAATACAAATTCAGGAAAGAATTGGTCTGATGACAATTAAGCCGTAATCAGTAATCAAGACAACTGTCATAAATGACACGTCTACAGACCTAAATATAAAAGCAAAGGGTTTGATGAATGAAGCAACTAGAAGGGAATTAAAACTTGACATCTGCTTCATAAAACGGAAAAATTAAAAACACGACTCTGGGGCACCTGGGTCGCTTAGTCGGTTAAGCGTCCGGCTTTTGCTTAGGTCATGATCTCGCGGTTCGTGGGTTCGAGCCCCGCGTCGGGCTCTGTGCTGACTGCCAGCTCAGAGCCTGGAGCCTGTTTCAGAGTCTGTGTCTCCCTCTCTCTCTGACCCTCCCCTGCTCATGCTGTCTCTCTCTCTCTCTCTCCTAGAAATAAATTAAAAAAATAAAAACACGACTCAAACCAGGCCTTCATTTTCTGCTTAAAACAATATTTCTTAACTATTTTATGATGAAGAATCTGAGAACAATCAGATTGCACTTGATACTCAGAAACCATGGCTACAGGTCACTCAAGACAGCATGGCTGAGAAGTCTACCCATGGGCCCAGATTCAGTGGCCATATCACACTAACTAACCTGTGATCCTTAAGGAGTGGCTTGGCTGTCAGAGACTAGCTCAGAGATCAAGAGCACCCCCTAGAGGCTCATCCACGGTCCAATCTGCAGTGAACTAGCCATCTAAACAACTCCCCAAGGTAATAAAACATAACTCTTACCCATCCAAGTGTGGAGCAGGTTTGGTGGTACTGTGTAAACATCAACACAAAGATGGCAAAAACCAGGTGTTCAGGTGAACAGAGCAGAAGGGTTTAAAGCACAGCATGTAGAGAACAAAGAGGTAAAGATAAAAAGATAGGGGAAAAAGTTAAACGTGATACACACTTGAACTTAAAATTACCTTACAAACAGCAAATAGCCAATTTACTGGTTAAAAAAATTAACCTCAAGATTATAATTACAAAGTTGTATATATCTCTCCAATATGAGGACTATACCTATACATAACATATGAAATAGGTTTGAAATGTACAGCATATACAATAAAATTAAAGTTACTCTTGAATCCAAAAGAACAACAAACAAAGCAAAAACAAACTCAAAATTCATCAAGAGAATTAAAGAGAATTAAAAAGCACTATCATCTGCCCTAGGAAAGAAAAGTGTGATCAACACTTGCCCCCCACACTTCAATGAGTTCTTCCAGTCTTTACTTCTCATACTGAGTCAGTCTGCATCTTTTAGGAAGGCAGATGGAGGTAGGCCTCGGGAGTCCTGTTTTCAGGACTCCCTGTCCCTCCCACCTATGGTGAAGTTCTTCCATTCTCACAGTAACTCTGAAAAATGTAACAGGGAGCAAACCTTCAATGTGTCAAATTTCTGACAGCCAGCAAGTAATGATGGATAAATTAGAGACACGTTAAATTTCTATGGCTCAGAAAATGCCCAACCAGCTTCTTCTGGCCACAAACTGGCAGAGAGTCACTCTTGGGAAGACTTAATGGGGTATATTTAGTTAAGAGATTTTGAACCCAAACTGGTTTTTCCATAGCATTTTCACAAATCTTCACATTATGTGAACTGCAGTGAAAACATCCAAAAGCCACAAAAATCTTAGTTTATAAGAATAAGAAATAGAAGAATTTGAGAAAGGACACTGGATATGAGGCCATGTTAAAGCAGTTAACTGTACTAAAAGCTCCCATATCAACTTTTATATTCATTTTAAGGCAATTCTAAGACATGTAAGTCAACAAAGCACAATTTTTAACCTTCACAGAAATGTTAAAAATCATTACAAGGAATGGTAGATAGCATTTATATTTACATTAAGAATATTCAGTTCTAAAAAAGCCCTACGGAATTTTTAAAAACTGTCAATTTAGGAAGTTCAAGAATCTTAAAAGCAATCTTGAATTTTAAAACCACGAAGTCTCAAATTCTCCTTAGAAGACTGAGGAGTGGTAATTCAAGCCATATAGTAGAAATGAGTAAAAACAGAAGAAAGAAAATCTAGCAAGCTGGTGAGGAACTAATGATTAAATAATTAAACTAGAATCCAGAAACTACTTTGGATAGTAACTTTAAGATGGAAATGTGCTTCCCACAAATATAAAACTTTAGCAAAGCACACTAATGATAGGAAGAAATTAGTACGTATGCTAGACAGTGATTCCACTGTATGAAAGAACTAAGTGGGAAAATTTTTAAAGGTAGAAAATGTTCTTATAGTATAAGGGATCTATTTCAAATATGTAGTAGTGAAAACAAGGAGTGGTTTATTAATTAGATATATTCCCCCTCCTTCCTTGATCCTTTCTCTCACAACTCTTGAATCTTTCAGCACTAGGGAAAAGCCTACAGATTTTCTTAAAACATACAAAACCCAATTCAATTTGCTACACTGGCTATTAGGAGTCCTGTAAAAACCACATGATGTCAAAACTTTCGAGCACATGGTGAGATGAAAACAATCCAGCTAAGTGCAGTGATGTAGCAACATACTACTTGAGACTCAATTCGAAGACGGAATCTTTATGACAGATTCGAGTTTTGTTTTGAATTTACATGAAAACTGAGGACGAAAAAACTTGGGCCCTTTACTGTAATAGTGAAGAAAACAAATGAAGACAAGAACAATTATCTTAAGGACAAACTTCAGCTGGCCTGCTGTGCCTAAACTGGTATGAATAATTAAGTCTATCACTTGCATCTGCAGTTTGGAATGCAGAAATACAAATTTATACTTTGATTGGGTTAGACTACATATTAATACTAAAAGTATCCAAACAAAGAAGCCTTTTGGGGTTCTCAACCTACATTCCAGGAGTAGAAATAACAGTGTGAAGCAGGCACACTGACACTGGGCTGACAACAGACATGTAAAAACAAAGGACACTGCCAAATCGGCAGGGAGAAAGGATAAGCTCAGTCCAAGCTACTCAATCCTACTCAACCGGGCAAAGAGATCTCATCCCACCAACTCTTAATCGTACTGATCTCTCAAAACCATACAGTTGTAAAGGCCCATGCAGTGGGGACATATACTCAATAAGCTCAGGCTTTAAAGGCCAGAGATTATCATAAATATGTAAGTTTACACATGCTTATGAAAACATACCTAAAAGAGAAAGAACCACAAAGAACATTTCAAAGTATAAAAGCTTTTAATATTTTCACATTTCCATTTTCTCCTGTCACTCACACACTGATATTCCAGTTTCATCTACCCCCTGAATATATTTTTAAAAATATATGCATAAGGATTCATTTAAACTTTGTGAATCCTAGAAATCAAAGTGTCACTATTACTTCCGAAAACAATCTACATTTTTATACCATTATCAAAGAATCTTTTGGCCTTATATGGAAATTAACAGTTCTGTACTGAAATGAAATCTAAACCATTTTACACAATATACCCTTTTCCCCACCCTCCCCCAAAAGAGGTGTGGAAAATGGTGGAAACAAGCCACTGAAATTAAAACATACTTCTCAGGATTAACCATGAACAATAAAACACACTTGTTTTACATGTACTGCTGCCATAAATCAAGCAGAAAGTTTTTCTTAAAATCGTTCAATGCACATAACAATAGGATTAAAGAGATAAAGGCAAAGAAAGAGAAAGAGAGCCTTAGAGTAATGAGACATTACCTTTGGAGCGCACGGTGTAACACTCTTTCTGTAAATTTTACACAAAAATGGCAAGAAATAAATTGTAATACACTTTTAAGACAAGACTGATTCTACGTTTTAATATCAATATAACTTTGAAATTAAGTATTTTCAAGTTTTAGGCAAAGCAAAAAAGCTTTTTTAAAATGGAGGGCTCTAAATTTTCTTTCACATAGGATATGTACGTAGAGATGAACTGTGCTTAAGAAAAACACGGTGGTTAAAATGGGAATCTATCTGCTCATAACCTTAGTATTATAATTCAAACCTTAGTGTGAATAACAAAGCATTCTGTTTTGCTTTGCAAATCCTACAAACTAGTAATCAACCAACATCTTTCTCAAAAAGAGAATAATGTATCCTGAGTATACAAATCTAAATATCTGAATACGGGGGCAGTTACTACCAGTGGAAAGCAAAAACTTCAACGAAAAGAACTGAGTTAAGAGAATTCAGCACAAAATTTCAGGGAACTTTTTTCTTTTTCAGTAATTCTCTTCAAGTAGTTAAAGAATCTTTCATATTACTACATTTGAAATCTTTTTCTTCACACATCATGAAAGACCACTATTAGGAGTAAATGAACAATGTTTAGATTGTAGTTTCTGTTCACTGTCTTTACATACACTTCCTAGTTAAGTCCCCCCAAATAATAATAAAATATTATAGCAGCATAACTAGACTTTTAAGGATCTTCTTAAAGGATAAAAAGGCAAGAGAGATGAAAGTATTAGAGTGTGCTGTCAAATTTTGGCCATGATACTTGCTTTTCCTGCCTAATCTCTGACTTTCCCCATTGTAAAAATTTTTTTTCAAAAAATACACAGTCCGACCAACTGTAACTCCATTAAACTTTAAACATTTCTACTATAATCAGACCAAAACCCACATTATACACAGTGGATAAAATTCTTTATAAAGGCTTTGGACATACTAAATCTTGAAATATTTTAAAATAAGCTTTAATTTCCTATAAAGGCATTGACACATGAATCGCTGTTAAAAAAATAATACAATGCTTCAAATTAATGTGGTGTTTTCAATGGATGTTTTAAAAAGAAAAAGTGACTCCAGGTGTAAAGTAGTATGGAAATAAAAATAACCTATTTCTATCTAATGTAGCCTCTCACATGCAAGTTTTCCCTTCAATTTGTGAAACTACCACACAATGATGGAAGAGGCACCAAATTATATAGAGTGAAAGGGTCATGGAAACTAACCAAGCCAGGTTACAGAGCTCTTCCTGTGTGTTCCAAAAGTCACCAGAGAACTTTCAAAAGTTCAGCACTCAGCTTAACATAATACACATCAAACACTACTAGACACAAAAAATTCCTTCCAGGCTGCTAACACATATGTCACATAAACACTAAGTAATAGTAAGACTGGATGTTACAGATGACCCTTCATGTTCAGAGAACTTGGGTTTAAGGTAATCCAACCCATCAACATCTTTGTTGATGAAAAATCTTGCAATTTACACATGAAGATATCACCCAACAAAAGGAAAGAAAACCAGAACCGCCCAGGTTATTAACACTAGCATTTCTTCTCACACAAATTCAAGAACATGTGGAGGGAAAAAGCATTTCTGCACAAATTCACTGCTGCTACCCAAAATCTCCACACAGTTTTATAAACCCTTTAACAACAAACCACCCTCAGCTCCCCTAGAATGACCAGCACTTCTCTCCTACGGAGGCAAGCAGCCTCCTGCCAAGTCTGCTTAGAATACATCCTGGAACTTCTTTATGTTGTCCTCCCATAGCCCTATTTATGTCTGTTAAAATATAAAGCTTTTTGTTTCAAGTTTGACTTTCTTACATTATCTCGTTAACTTTGCAATCATCATGACCAATGACAGTGGCCAGTGACAAAGCTGTTCTCAGCTCTGTAGGTCTTCCTACTCCACAGCTGTACATAAGGTCCCACAGAATAAGCAAAGGGAGACCAGTGTAACCACCACGTCATCGTTCTATCCACAGCTGATGAAGACTGTGGCCTAATTTAGACAAATGAGCCAGCAGCTTCTTTGCAGCACCATTCAGAATCATGAAAATTAGGCAATTAGCAAACTCTTTCCTTTAGGCAAGACAATGTTTGCACAGAAATCATTCCTCATTTTCAGAAACTTTGGATCGACCTACACCTTCTGCCTTTTATGTCGACATTTTCATGCCAAAATGTTTACTTTACCTATGAGAATGGGATAGATACTTTATAAACCAAAAAGGAAAGACAAACTAACACAATGTGAATAGCAAATAAAACGAAAACAAAGGCCTCCTGATAGCTAGGTTAGTGGCTCTAACCCAGAAAAACGGTTATTTAACACAAAGCTATAAATCACCTGATTAATCTTTTTAATGACTACTTCATGCAATACCTTATCTTTTCAATGAATATATACAGAAACAATGAAAATTAGGAGACTGTTATTACTAACAGTCAAAGGAAAAGAAAAATGTTTCCCCGTGTATCATTTCATTTTAGCATTATACATACAAGGAAAATGCTGGTCTAGATGATCGCATCCTTTTTCCTCTATGACTTCACAAGTCTATAGCTTTTATTATGGTTTCTTTCTAGTGTTTGGCTTCAACAAATAAATAATTAAAAGAACAAAATGACTAAATACGGAGTTAATTTGGTTACTACATTGGTCCCAGGTCTTTGAATTTCTTCAAAAATACTTCGACATGACCAAACCATTATTTCCTTAGTGATTCATGGGGACAGTGCTATATATCATCTCTTCCATGTTTCTTGAGCAGTATTATTCCAGAAAGAATCAGTTTTCTTCTATTTAGACCCTCCCCCAAGGCAAAATCTTTGTGACTAACACAGTAGTAGTCATAGGCAGTAACTGCAAAAATCACAGCTTTATAGAAGAAAATGTGAGTTTTATGAGATACATAATTGTTCCATCCAAAGGAACCATATGTGTGCAATCATGTTTAACAAAAATTATATGTGCCTTAGGAAGGGGAAGTTTTAAGTAATAAAGACAAAAGTTACTGCACAAAGCACAAGAATCTTTGAGGAACATTTTGCAAATACACTAACAGTACCAAACTTACTCCTTAGGAATTACAAAATAGCTTTAAAATATGAGCTACAAATGCAGTTTTGCAAGGATGCATTAAAAGTCCTTACTAAGCCTATCAAATTGGAACTGTAAAGGGAGTTGGTGGTATTTTACCACCCATTCTCACACCACCCTTTCTTGTTCCAAATGCAGAAGAGCTGCTCCAGGTGACGAAGGGCAGAGCTGTGGTGAGAGGGAGGGATGCAGCCACCGCCTGGGGAGCTACTGGCCAGCCCTGCCGCCACCAACCCCCACAGCCCCAACTTTTTAGAGTGATTGTCTGTGACCGTTTACACAACTTTAAGATAATACATTCTTTTGTTTGTTTGTTTTTACTACTTCCAACTCCAAAAGGATTTGGGCTTGCAAGACAGAGATTTTCAAAGATTTCTCTTTCATGGGTCATTATCTCCATTTTCCCTTTCTATAAAAGCAAGGAGTGTTTGATTAGAAAGGTGAATGTTAGTTTTATTTTATCCTTCAACCCATGGGGACCTGGTAGTTTTAGCCAGCATAAAAAAAAGCACATGCCACAAAAATCTCTTTTTAAAAAAAAAGATAAGGATTTTTTTTGGTATGTGCAAAACCACTAAATTGCTTCCAAGATTGCTTTTAACTGCAAACTCATTTCCACAAGTAAATTTCAAACTGAAAGTAGAAAATTTTCTTTCAACACAAATTCACAGTGAATTTACTGCCATCTATCACTGCCATCTACAGTTAATTATGAAAACAAGCTTAAAAATTTTAATCCTAATTCACGAATGTTAAAACTTTCATTTGGCATTCCTTGTCAAAAATACCATCCAATGTAAAATTAAACTAGGTAGAAAGCAAAATGGCCTTAATTTTGTTTGATACTAAGCATTCCTAGAAAGGACTTAAGGAAGTACTAAAGAACACAGAAACAAAACACTGTATTTTTTGAAGGGAGAACCTCAGACACTGGGTTTTAATTAATGTATGTGCCTGCACCGAGTTTTACACTCTGTGCACGAGATGACTGGTGTGGAGCAATGGGAAGGGGCTGGTGCTGCCTGATCAATATTCATGTACCGATATAAAAAAAGAAATCTAAAAGAAACTTTAGAGCCCTCAGATGGTAGCTTCTAGACCAATGAATCATTAGTTTATCATGTTCACAGTTCAGATAAGCTTAAAAATGGAAAATGGGAAACCTCAATCAAAGAATAAACAGTTTTAAATTATTATAAAAGAAGTTTTTCAAAATATTTCCCACTTTTTGTTTGTTTGTTTTTGGCCCTTAAGAAGGTTAAGGATAGAAACATACTCTAGTAGAGAAGTCTTAATAACTACTGCTCTATGGGATCAAAACATGATCTAGGAACAAATGATTTTGGTCCTCCTTTTTTCCTGCACAGCTCCAACACTGTCATCTTCCATCAGCTTTCCATTTTTAGGACATTCTTAGAAACAGAATGCTCCTTATCTGAACTTTTATCAGATCATGTTGGAAATCTATTTTGCAGACAACTTTAAAATGTGAGATTTATTTTACATGAATAATTTGCTCCTTTAAAGACAGGGAAGCGCCATTCATACTCATACATTCAGAAAGATGACAAAAATTTTTTTCTGGTAAACTGTGATAAAATATTTCTCCAACATAGACAGCAAAACTCCAGAGATTTACTTCCAATCAAAAGCACTGAACTTCATGCTAGTCAATTATCGTTCGTATTTTACATCATGGGATTATAATAAAAATAGGTTTTAGAGATATAACTACAAGTCTGCCACAGTTCTTTCAGATGAGAAGTAAGTAAGGTTTTGGTTGTACGTTTACCTACGTGAAAAGTTGTTTATTTTTTTTAAGAAGTAAGTTCAGCATTCGGAAGTTTCCTGAGTAATAATCTCACAAGTTTTGGTGGAAATGACAGCAATATTGGGTTAATTCAATTATGCATAGAAATCTCAAAAGATTTAAGATTTTTACAATGCTGATGCAACACCAAATCAACTCA
This sequence comes from Hyaena hyaena, assembly GCF_003009895.1. Taxonomy (NCBI): domain Eukaryota; kingdom Metazoa; phylum Chordata; class Mammalia; order Carnivora; family Hyaenidae; genus Hyaena; species Hyaena hyaena. The sequence continues at coordinate 1,779,613 of NW_024080980.1, forward strand.
TCTCTATACAGTATTAGAAATAATGGCATCTCTCTCAAATGAACTCAAAGAGTTCATTAAGAGAAAAAAAAAAGCCACCATAAAAAGGTTTACTCAAAATAACTACTTTCCAGGCCAAGAGTATATCTACTCCTAATCTATGAACAATTTTTAAATGTTGATCAACAGTTTATGTTCCAATCTAGTTTTAGCAAACTGAGCTCCCAAATTTGCTAAGTAGAAGCCAACATATTTTGAAAATAATGTACATCTTCAAGTTACATCTTGTAAGTACCTTTCTTCAAATGCAGGATATATGCTGAAAGCTGAGGCGGCTGTTAGAGCTTACCAGTTACTGTAACATTAGAAATTAAGAATAACGCCCAAGTTGACAGAATTCTAACATTAAACTTGGTTTAACTATACCATCTTTCTCATGAACAGCGCTTCTCTGTTTAAGAAAAGCTCATCTCTGAATTATGCCTACTCACATGAAAAACTGGGAACCATTGGTATGTTTCCCTCGATTTGCCATTGACAAAAGGAACGCTCTGTCATGTTTGAGAATAAAGTTTTCATCTGTTTGAAGAAAACACAAATTCGTCAGTCTCCAATTATAAGCCACTTTTAAAGTGTAATGTTTACAGTAATAAATAGAAAGCAAAGGATGAAATTCCTCTTCTGGTCAGTACAGATATTTGTCTGAGTATTTAGAAAAAAATTTTTTTAACTAATCAAAAAACAAAAGCATAAAAAGATCCAAGATACTACTTAAAGCCTTGAGGAAAAGAACACATATTTAATACTTGATACAAACAGCCTTAGAACAGTCACTTTTAGTAGTAACATACTTTGGCTACATGATACGCAGACTATTACTTTCAGGGAAAGCTAGTAAAGAAATTTTAGAAAAATCTTTACAGTAAAGCTCATTTCCTTCAAATTTCCAATTATCCTACGTAATGCACTCAACATGGGAGAAGTTTAATAATCTTATGCACTTAATTTCTATATGGTACATTTATTACTCAACTGTACTAAAGCTAGACTATGAGAGCAAAAACCAAAAACTTATATAAAGTAAGTTGTAAGAATATGCCTACATTAAATCAAGTATATAGATTCCTAACAACAGGATAAAAAATTAGCTAAGGTAGAAAATCCTATAAAAACAAAAACTTAAAGGGCAAAATATAATTACAATACATAAGTATCTGCCGCAGGGAACAACCACATTCAAGCGGCCTACAACATTAGTCTCAAATTGCTATGAGCTGACAGAACCAGCTAATGAGTGCTTCCTACTGGCTCAGAGGAAAAACTGAGTGTCGTAAGGATCACTCCGAGAGGATTTTAATTCCAGCAGAAATATCTTGAAAACTAATTTAAATTTCCTTTTAGCATTCATACAAACAAATCTTTCTTTAAAACAAACAGAAACATAGAAAACTTTAAAAAATGATTACCTTAGGAACAGGCTTCTGAAAAAGAGTAGTAATCCATTTTCCCCCAAAAGAAATATAAGAGACTATTATAACACTGAAGCTACCATGGCATTAAAATCTAATCAGATTGGATCCCATTATAAATCTCTGCAACTGACTTTTCTAAGGCTTTTTGGGGCAAATGCAATATGAGACTTATGCAATACTACTACTGTAGAAATAAAATACAATCATATAGTTCTAGTATACAAAAGAAAACATACAAACCTTTGAGAAAGTAGGAAATACCAACTTTTATTCAAAGAAATTGTTTGGTTTAAGGGGGGAAAAAACACAACTAGATTTTTTTCCCTGATGTAGAACTAAACCCATTGTGAAAAGAAAAAAGATACAGATGCATGTATGAAATAGTACAGAGAATTTTCCAAGTCTTCAAGCAATATAAGAAATCCAGCCACAACCTGACCCAGGCTATCCATAAATTTATTAGGAAGGGTGCAAGGGAACAGAATTGGAGTTTGTGTTACTGAGCTTCGTTCTCTTACCTTTTCATTTTGCAAAAGACCACATTCTCTATAAACAAAAGAATATGTTGACAGTTTTAGGCAGGAAGATAGGAGTTTTCATGTATATAGTTGCCTAACCTCCATGCTGAAAGTCATGTTTAACCATAAAGTTAGCCTTAATTTTGTCAATTAAAAGTTACATATTACAATATAATTTATCCCCAAGTTCATGCAAATAAAGTATTTTCATGCAGCATTAGTTTCATGCAAAAAGTGAACTATAAGTAAACCTCTCCTCATTAAAAGTACATGATCAAATCTGCTTTAATATCAGAACTGAAACAAAAGACCATAAAATATTAAGCCTTACCTTTAAAATATCCACCATAAATTGATTCTCCACCTTTTCCATTACCTGCAAAATAATGTCCTATATTAAGTAACAATGATAATTTAAAATATACTAATACATATAAATTACTTTTTATGCTTTCAATTTGCTAAAGAAGCTAACAACTTGTAATTGCCATAATCAAAATTCTACAAATCCTCAATTAACCTCATCTTTAAATATAAGTACAAAAAAGTCCAATACTGTTATAATAAATGTTATTAAAAATTATCACCAGGGGCACCTGGATGGCTCAGTCGGCTGAGCATCCAGCTTTGGCTCAGGTCATGATCTCAAGGTTAACGAGTTCAAGCCCTGCGTCGGGCAATGTGCTGACAGCTCAGAGCCTACAGTCTGCTTCAGATTCTGTGTGTCCCTCTCTCTTCCCCTCCCCTGCTCATGCTCATGCTCTGCCTCTCTCAAAAAATAAATTTAAAAAACATTAAAAAAAAATCTCCATAGGAGGCATCTTTGAGCTCGCCGAGTAGACACCAAGAGCAAAGCTCCTGAGTTGAAAAAATTTATGGGCAAGAAATTATCATTGAAATTAAATGGTGGCAGACATGTCCAAGGAATATTGTGGGGATTCGATCCCTTTATGAATCTGGTGATAGATGAACGTGTGGAGATGGCAACTAGTGGGCAACAGAACAATATTGGAATGGTGGTAATTCGAGGAAACAGCATCATCATGTTAGAAGCCTCGGAACGAGTATAAACGATGGGTGTGTTCACCTGAAGAAACCAACTGCTTCCACATGTCCCCTCCATAGTACCTGTTTTACTACAGTATAAAAATCAGGTCATGCATTTTCATATTGAACTTTTTTGTTAACTAAGCTTTTTTAATAGTCAAAATATGCTTTCTCAAACATTGTGAACATGGAAAACTGAATGTTAGCTCTTATTCTAGTTTTTTCTAACATGAACTGATTCTGGTTGAGACTGAATTGTTTAAGCTTTTATGCATTAATATTGAAGAATTTGATTAAATGTAACAAACTCATGGCTAGGATGGCTTTTTTTCATCTTTTAATGGAAAGATAACCTGCAAACCTGAGCAGATTTCTTCTGAAACATTAACTGTAATTTTCAAAACTCTTGTAGTAGTTTTGATGTACTCTGAATTTTCCAAGTACATCTACATTCCAAGTATAGTGCACTTGAAGTAAAACACAGGAATTAACGATACAGTTGTTTATTTTGAACATAAACAGGGAAAATTTTTGAATACAAGAATGGAAATAGAACTCTAGAGAAAAACAAAACAAAACAAAATCTCCATAATCCATTTATTTCACAAAGTAATCAGACCAACAGAATTCAGGAAGAATAAAAATAATATACAAGTACTTGGCATTCATTATAAGGGAATTTACCAAATATTTGGAATATTATTAAAAGTATATAAAAACAAAATAAAATGGCTTAGTATTTTGTTTTTCATACATTCTTGCTCTACAACGTTCATTCATCCAACATCTATTTGTAGACCACTTAATATTTACATTATACTGTAATACAATATTTACAATTAAAAGTATAATGAGATACATAAGAAACAGATAGTTGGAGTTATTAAAAGCATAACTTTTAGCTCTACCTTCGCTGAAGTCCCCACCCTGAATCATAAAGTTTTTAACCACACGATGGAATGTAGAACCTTTATAACATAACTTCTTCCCAGTTGTTTTCCCAAGGCCTTTTTCTCCTGGAAAACAAAGAAATGAAGTTTAGCTACAAATTATCTTTCCATGGAAATGCCCATCCAATTAGTTCTTTGTGAAACCCCTCCCATGTGCTGTAACTGTAAGAGATACAAGACAGGGAGAAGACGGAAAGCACGCATGAACCAAAGTAAGTATCAAGTAGCATATAAATGTTTAAATTGTGTGGCAGCGATTCTACGTGCTACAGGAGAAAAGCAAGATTAGAAATGCTTATCCTTTCAGCAAAAGAGGGTGGTCAAGGAGTTGGTACAAACATTGTATATGTATGCAAGTATATCCAAGCACACACTTAAAATCTTAATTTGCTATTTTTTTAATTTGCTATTTTAAAATAACATTATAGAGGAGTTCCTATTTTAGTTTAAAAAAATATAAACCCAACTATAAATAACAAACAACTGCATTACATTTTGTCTATCTTCTAATCCTAAATTTCTTGTGAAATCTAAATTGTTCAAATGCTAAATTTGTTCAAAAAACAGAAATTTAGAATTTGTGAACTACAATGTTTCGAGATTATATGCAATAGTACTTTCTTTTTCACTTTTAACACCATTTCTTTGTCCTCTCTTCCCTTTAAGAAATGTTTCTTTGATTTCCTCTCAGAAAAAATAGTGTTTCTTAATGTGCTAAACTCACTTTACAGCCCAATACTTTTTAAGGAAAATATCTACTCTGTGAAGCAAGATAAAACTGCAAGCCACGATTTCTCATCGTTAATAATTCATTTACCTGAGCATAGGCAAAGGAAGTTTTTGCATGTTTTTGGACATATGTCTGAGAAGAGCTGAAACATAATGCGACCAACTGAAATAAAACACATTAAAAAAAAAAAAAGGTAAGCAAGATGATTAAACAGATCACATTATATATGGGAGAAAATAGATAAATAGAATCAACAACTACAAAGTCCATTTCTGTAATTTAACTTTTCAAAAGGCTTAATAGGAAAAAATTTAACTCAGCAATACCAACAAGAATTCTACTCTATTTGTTAGTGCTAGAACTCATATGCAGCCTAAGTGGTTTCAGCCCAAAAACTGTAGGATTTCAAGTGTCTTGTAAAGGGGCTTCATATTATTAGATCTCTTTTAGTACAGTCTCCTACCTGAACACCATTAATCTGCTTTAAAATATTCTCAATAATAGTTGTCTAATATATGCTTGAGTCCCTCCAGTGATGAGAGCACATCATCAAAAGACAGTCATTCTGGCCCATACTGTTAGAAGAAGGTTCTTCTGTCCTCTGTATCTCGCTTTTTACCTTTATGCAAGAACTATTTAGAGCCAACTTCCTGAACTGCCATCTTGGTTATGGTTCCTAAAAAAAATACCAAAAGCACACAAAACAGACAGAGAAAAAACACAATACACAGGAAATGAGAAGGAGCAAGCTTACAAATCTGATTTAACCAAGCCACAGGGAAGCACTTCACAAATTTTTTGGTCTCAGGACTCCTTCAAACTCTTAAAAATTATTGAGCTTTTACAATGTGGGTTATTTCTATTGCTACTTACTGTATTATAAACTAAAACTCAGAAATTTTTAAAAGACAATATAAAGCACACATTTCGATCAGCTGTCAGAGTGGTGAGATCATTACATATTGTATTATCTCTGGAAAATTCGACTTGTGAATGAGAGCGCAATAGGCAAACTGTATTATTACAAAAGTAGTTTTGCTTTACAGACCTGAAAGCCTCTCAAATAAAGTAAAAAATATTTTGATTTACAATCACCTTCCTGAGTTCCCTTTCCTTTTATTCTACACAATCCTTCCCATTATGAAGAAACATTTTTATTTAATCAAAGGGACTTAAGAATAAATTAAAATTAACTGTGAGCCAAATGTAAGTTGTTTTCATCACGGATACAAACTGACTTATTTACTCTGTATGACTAAGATTTGAATTTATTCCTGGCAATGTCAGTTAAGTTCCTCTGAGGACAAAACAAAGCTACAAACTACCTCATAAGAGACACCCTTACGGGATAAAAAGTAGGATTAATGGCATCACATAAGACTTTCTTCTGTCAACACTCTGCTTATAGTTTCAATGCAACCCAATTTTAAAGCAATTTTAAAATGTTCTAGCTGATCTTTATATCTAAAGGAATGAAGAAAAAGATAGGGAATTAGAATTTTTTAAAATGCATGAAATATCAGTAACAATACCACTCTTTATATTTGCACGGAAATATTTTGCCAGTGTAATAAAAGTATTTTCAATCTTTATAAATCCCTGGGAAATGGCTGGCTCGATTGGTGACAAGTCCAAAACCATCTAGCTTTGCCAACTAGAATATAGATATTTGGAATCTCTGTAATATGGTTACCTTCTAGGATAAAAGATATAATCAAAATAATTGAAAACTTAGCCTTTTTCTTTTAGAACTACAGTAATTTCAACATCAATTTTTTTTTTCCCAAAACCTTTAATGATTCCAAATGAAAGCTGGTAAAAGTTTCAAATGTTTCTCTTTCTTCCTTTACAGATGATTGAGTTATGAACCCTCTAGTGGTACAATACATTTGAAAACAGTTAAATGTGATTACATTTCCATGTCTAATATTCACAGAGGGATAGCAAATGACGATGTTTTAAAAAAACCACTCACCTCTAATATCTCACCCTCTAACTTGACGAAGAAAAAATATTTCCATTGACTTCTCAATCTCATGGGGCAGGGGTTAGAGCTGAAGTTTTGTGTCTTTTATGGCATTATGTTGTTAAGGATAAAATAAAAAGGGGCACCTGGGCTCAGATGGTTAAGAATCTGACTCAATTTCAGCTCAGGTCATGATCTCAGTTTGTTGAGTTCAAGCCCCGTGGCGGGCTCCATCCTGACAGTGCAGAGCCTGCTTGGGATTCTCTCTCACTCCCTCTCTCTCTGCCCCTCCCCCCCCATCTTTCTCTTCTCTTTCTCTCAAAATAAATACATAAACTTAAAATAAAATAAACACTGGCTACAGACAGGAAGGACCAAACAAGACACACCTAAGTCATGGTGTAATCCTGATTTGGCCACTAGATGGCAGGAATAAAATCAGCAAGTACTCAAGAATATGGATATAACAAATCTCACCTTTCAAAAATAACATTGTTTCTTGTTCTCAGAAACAGCTGCACTGGAATTACAGGCACAGTGGTGAAAGAGGAGACATATATCATAGACATAAGAGATACAGCAGTTGGAAAAGTGATCATTGGTTGAGGAAAAATATTTAGGAGATGGTATACTGCACAAGGCAAAGAATATCACATATACAATTACAAGTAAGAGATGAAGATAAGAACAAAGGTATGAACGGATCACAGTGGTTAGGCAGAAAGCAAAATATAAGAGGAAATTAAAGAATAGGTATACAATTTCAACAAAATCAGGCCATTTACCCATTTAACTGAGGTCCATCCCATATGTCAGGTTGTCCAATAGTATATAAGACACAGTGCCTGTTTGGGGAGCTCATATCTTAGGTGGGAATGACAGATACAAATCCTTAGACAATGTAATGAGCCATCAGGAGTATGAACAAAATGCACTTATATCCACTCTAGGCCTGACTGATGTGTGTGAGGGCAGAGGGATAGGGACCATGTCTGTTTACTCACCACTCTATCCCCACTGATCTGTACAGAGTCTGGTACAAAATAAATATACAACAAATACTTGAATAAATACAATAAAAACACCTGAAACCAAAACTATTCAAAGATAAACATTAACAAAATATAAAGAACAAATACCTAAATATACAGATAAAAAGTATTCATTAGATACCAGGAAAACTTACTACAAGTGGGACAACATCAAGTCGTTGCTTAATAAAAGCTATTTTCGGAGATATAAAGGAAAAGAGTTTTCTAGCATCCAGCCAGAGACTCATGTCACCTACAGGGAAAAGAAATTAGGCTGACTTCAAACACTTTACTTCAGAAACTGGAGACACCAAGAACACTGTCTACCATCTGAGACTCATATGCTGTGAACAAAGAATTTTATATATATCAAAGGAAATACAATAATTAGATTTCATCCTGAAAAATCTATTTGAAATATAAGCCTGAGATAGGTCTCAAGGGACAAATGAGAAAAGGTAGTGGGATAAGAGTCGCACTGAGCACTAAATCCATTACAACACAGAATTAAACCAAAATAACTACAGTAAGTATGGTTATAGAATAAAATATAAATGTTACAGCTATTGGGAAATAAAGTATGTATTGGTAAATTATTTTTGGCTATTTTTGGGAACCTTCTAAAAATAGTTTTTCTTTTGAATAATGTTTTCATGATTCAAAAATCCAACATGGAAAAAACATGAAGAATGAGAAGTCTTACCCATACTTCTGTCAACAGGTAATCACTTTCATTAATATCATGAATATCTCTTCAAACACACAGGTAAATAAATAGTGATATATTCTTATTTTTCTTGTTTTACAAAGCATAATTGCTGAGAGTAGTAATCTTTAAAGTTTTCATCAGGAGAAAAAAAATTTAACTCTGTGTGGTGATGGATATTAACAAGACTTCCTGCAGTGATCATTTTGCTATACACATACATATACCTGATCATTATACTGTATACCTGGAATGAAGATGTTAGATGTCAATTTTTTTTAAGTTTAATTATTTAGTGTGAGAGAGAGAGAGAGAGAGAGAGAGAGAGCGCGCACACATGAGAGGGGGAGAGAGGGGGAGAGAGAATCCCAAGCAGGTTCCACACTGTCAGCACGGAGCCTGAAGCAGGGCCTGAACCCATGAACCATGAGATCGTGACCTGACCCAAAATCAAGATTTGGATGATTAAATCAACTCAGCCACCCAGGCACCCCGTATGTCAATTATATTTCAATTTTAAGATGAATAAAAATGAGCAATTCCTTGGTTAAAAAATAGGTAGCATGTTTTCCATACTGTACTTTCCTTTATTCACTTAATGAGTGTATCATGAAAATATATATTGCAGTATCATTAAAACCAACAAGAGAGGGCTGAGTTGGTGAGAAAAAGTACATTTCCTCATATTTAACAGTGGGAATCAACAGGCAGAGGAAATATGGTTTGGCACACTTAAACATGTATGTCATGTTTTAGTTCTACACCTGTAGAACTAAAAATACATTAAACATCTTTCAAGTTACTATGGAGGAGCAATACACAGTACAAAGCTATAAAACAAATAAAAGGAAATAGCAAGAAAACACAAGATTTCAGGTAAGACAAAAAACCACTACAATTTTTTGGGCACACAGAGCTTTTTTCATGACAGGCCATTAAACCCCAGCTAAAAATATCCTGCAGATAGTACCAGCAAAAAACTCAAGAGAATTCACTGGCTCATGTAGTTAGTTGACAAGGATATGGACTGAGCTCAGAGAATCAAAGAACTGTAGGAACCAGGATGTCAGGGAATGAGGCCAGGGAACGGTAGAGCTTCCAGGTTTCAAAAGGCAAAAAATAATGAATACCGCCTCTTTGTCCTGTTCAGTGTACACAGCCCTAAATGTTTTCACTGATGATCAGATAAATTAATCATTCAAATAAGAAAGAAAAGCAATAAACAAACCTAACAAAGATATAACAAAGATTTTAATAAAAGTACAAGAAATTAATAAATTAGAAAACAAAAAGATTAGACATGGGGCATCTGGGTGGCTCAGTCAGTTAGACATCTGATTTTGGCTCACATCATGATCTCATGGTCCATCGGTTGGAGCCCCGCCTCAGGCTATGTGCTGAACCTGGAACCTGTTTCAGATTCTGTGTCTCCCTCTCTGTTCTCCCCCGCTCACACTCTGACTCTGTCTCTGTCTCTGTCTCTGTCTCTGTCTCTCTGTCTAAAAAATAAACCAACAGGGGCGCCTGGGTGGCTTAGTCGGTTAAGCGTCCGACTTTCGCTTAGGTCATGATCTCGCGATTCGTGGGTTCAAGCCCCGCGTCGGGCTCTGTGCTGACTGCCAGCTCAGAGCCTGGAGCCTATTTCAGAGTCTGTGTCTCCCTCTCTCTCTGACCCTCCCCTGCTCACGCTGTCTCTCTCTCTTTCTCTCCTAGAAATAAATAAAAATATTAAAAAAATAAAAAATAAATAAAAATAAAAAATAAACCAACATTGGGGCGCCTGGGTGGCTTAGTCAGTTAAGCATCCGACTTTCACTTAGGTCATGATCTCGCGGTTAGTGGGTTCGAGCCCCGTGTCAGCTCTGTGCTGACTGCCAGCTCAGAGCCTGGAGCCTATTTCAGAGTCTGTGTCTCCCTCTCTCTCTGACCCTCTCCTGCTCACGCTGTCTCTCTCTCTCTCTCCTAGAAATAAATAAAAATATAAAAAAAAATAAAAAATAAAAAATAAACCAACATTAAAAAAAGTAACAATAAAAAAGGAAAACAAAAGTATTAGACTTGATAACTTCCAAAGCTCGCTCTTTTGGAGGAAAAATAAAAAGGGACACCAAAACTTAGGAAAAAAATTATAAGATGGAGACTAAAAAAACAGAACCAAAAAAGAAACAAAATGCTGGTAAGTACCCATCCATAAATACCTCTTCAGATTAAAATGTAATATCAACTCAACCATTTCAGAGCATGACAAAAGATGAAAAACTTAACAAATTTTATGAAGCAAATTAAATTGATACCAAAGCCTGAGAAAGATGATATAAAACAAACTTTAAAACTTTCTATATATCAATCTCATTTTTTAAAAGATACTATCCTGAGACAGAAACCAAAAGAGCATTCAGTGAAGGTTTAAAAAAAAAAAAAAAAAAAAGTGGGGCGGTGATAATGAATGTGAGAAACAGAGAGAGAGAGAGAGGTGAGCAGGGGACAGGAGCAGAGGGAGAGACAATCTGCAGCAGGCTCCATGCTCAGCATGGAGCCCAACGGGGGATCAATCTCAAGACCCAGGGATCGTGACCTAACATCAAGAGTCAAACGCTCAACAGACTGGGCCACCAAAGCACCCTGAACATTCATCCCTTAACATAAGCACAAAAATTCTCAGACACCCTTCAAATCAAGAGCCAGCATTATGTTTAGTGGTAGAACATTAGTATAGCACTAATGTCATTAAAGTAAGGGACAAGTCAAAAGTGCATGTTATCATCACTATCATTTAATGGTGTTCTAGAAATTCCAGGCAATGCAGCAGACAAGAGAACTATATGAGAAGTACATATATCAAAAAGAGTAACTTTACCATTATTTGAAAGACATAGCTATACATCTAGAAAACCTAAAAGAACCAACTGAAATATTAACAGAAACATTGATATTGTTAATATTTATCTTATGATCAATAAGAACTAGTAAAAAAAGGTAACAGAATTAAAATCATATTCACAACACTAACAAAAAACATTCTAGCTACTCAGCCATAAGAGCATAAGACCTATACAAACTATAAACCTCTGACAGGCATAAAGGCAATCTGAATAAAAAGAGAGACATAACTTGTTCTTAAACAGGAAAACTCTAAATTGCAAAAGTGCCCAATTTTCCCTAAAGTAACATATAGTCATTTAATTGCAACCCCACAAAAGTACTAAGATTTCTGGAAGTATTTAACAAAATGATACTGAAGTTTATCTGAATGAACATGCAATGCCCTTCTCCACATCAACTTTTTATTGAAAAAAAATTTTAATCTATAAAATGTTTTGCCATATTAGCTTTATACCTGCCTCTCTACACAGATAATTTTCTTCTAGTTCAAACTGAAAATTATAGATGTTGTAATGCTTCACCCTAATTACTTTGGCATATACTCCTAAAGAAAAAAGATATTCTGTACTTAACCCCAATACCATTGTCACAACATGTTAATAGTGATTAATACCACAGTCTAATACATAGTCCATATTTGTGTTTACCCAACTGGTTCCACAATGCCCTTTATACCTCTTTTTTAAATCTAGGAATCTAACCAAAGATTATGCATTGCTTTGGTTGTCATGCTTTGGTCTCTTACTGTAAAAAAGCCCCCCCCCCCCTTTTTTTTGCATTCTATGAGGAAGCATAAGTCAGTCTGACCCATTATTGGTAATGCTGAAGTATTAGCCAGATCTTTCACTGCCCTCCACTTTTAAATTATTAAGTGGAATGATAACATACATGTATATACTATGTTCTATAACAACTTTTCACCCAACAGTTTGGCCAGTAATGATCCTTTCCCAAAACAATCATACTGAGGGTTGCAAAATGTTTCTTCTAATTCCACCATTTCATTCGTATTTACTGAGCTTGAATTCTGTTAAGATCTTTACCCACCCACTCTATGTCAAGAGTGACAGAGTAACAAGACCAAACCTGAGTCCCTGACATCATCAGCCTTGGCTGGGAGCTGTGTAAGAGAAAATCTGTCTCAGGGGCGCCTGGGTGGCTTAGTCGGTTAAGCGTCCGACTTTCGCTTAGGTCATAATCTCACGGTTCGTGGGTTCAAGCCCCGCATTGGGCTCTGTGCTGACTGCCAGCTCAGAGCCTGGAGCCTATTTCAGAGTCTGTGTCTCCCTCTCTCTCTGACCCTCCCCTGCTCACGCGGTCTCTCTCTCTCTCCTAGAAATAAATAAAAATAATTTTTTTAAAAAATCTGTCTTTAATCTAAGTCACTGCTATTTAGCCTTTATGTTTAGCAACCATCACCAACATATAGTCTAATAAATACAGATACTTCCATGCAACAGTAAACTATATAACCACTACAAGTGATTACATAAAGCTTAATTTACTGAAATGGAAAAAAAAAATTGAGAACATGCTGTTTAACAGAAAAAAGCAGAGCCAGAGTAGAATGGAGCTTGTACTATTTTTGAAAATTGTGTATGAACCAGTATACAGAATTAAGTAAGATAAGATGTTCAGAAAAGGTTGGTTGTGATTATCTCTGCATGGCAGGATTTTAAGGCAGGTTTAACTTTTTAAATATTGTTGGTGTTTTTTATTATGAGCATGTACTATTTTTACTAACAGAAAAGACAAGAAAGCCCTTTCCAGCTTCAAATGTGCCAAACAGATGCAGCAAGTGTTCAGGTCACACAGTTTATAACCTGCAAATTCACTTTACTGACTGTAATATGCCTTTCTTTCCCTGATGTGTCAGTCATAAACACTGGCAGTCTCTAACCTTAATCTTACATGTTTAAAAAACCATCTTCAAATTGGTGGTTAGGAATGTGGAAAATATTTTCAAATAGAAACAATGTTATAAGTGGCGATTAAGTTCTGAGGATAGCCAAGAAAGCCTACCTGATCTATAATACTGATGTAATCAAGCAAACAGCTAACAGTATTAGCTAAAATTCTAGAAAGAGAGGAAGAGGTGAAAGGAGTTTTTCATTCCTTCCTGCATACAATGATAATGGAAGATACATTTGGGATATATTTTTTGTTTTGTTGAAGAATTCCTACTGCCGTATCTATCTTCTTTCCCATCTTAGGCGCTCCACTCCCCAGCCAACAAATATCCTAATGCTGCCCTACTCAGCACTCTCCTCAAATCTGCTCTGCTCTTCCAGAAACTTCACAATACTAAACCCTAGGTTTTACATAGCAGCCACACTCGGTTAAGAAAGAAAACCTAGGCTAGAGTCCTGGCTTTCACAATTTCTAGCTACATGATCTTGGCTGGATCAATTAGCCCCTCTGAGACTCTCCTCATCTGTAAAATGGGTATGAAGGGCCTGTCTTCTAAGTCCTCATCCAATGTTCTTTCCAATATGTATACTCAGCTGTCTTCCCAGGCTGTAACATCACTGATTTTCCCTTGACCCAAACACAACTCCCAGAGTGGCTCTCTCATCAAACAGTTTAGAAGAAAGCAGTCTTGGGGCACCTGGGAGGCTCAGTCAGTTAAGCATCTGACTCTTGACTTCAGCTCAGGTCATGATCTCACGATTCGTGAGACCGAGCCCTGAGCTGGCTCTATGCTGACAGCACAGGCCTGCTTGATGTTCTCTCTCTCTCCCTCTCTCCCTCTCCACCCCCCCTCACCCCTCTCCCACTTGCACATGCTCCCTCTCTCTCAAAATAAATAAACAAACATTGTAAAAAAAGAAGCAGGTTGCTGCACAAGCTCAGGTTATATATACAAACAACCCTTCCCAGAGATGGACAGCATTCTTAAAAAGGAACGCGTATTTACCCAGAACTCCAGTTCATATGGAAAGGTCATGTGGAGACTTTCAGGCTCTCTGGGAAAGATGACTGTTTTGGGGCAGAAGCTACATACCCTCGATTTATTCCTGCTTTTCAGTCTCCTTCTTCTACTTCCCGAATCAAACTTCTAAAAAAAAAACATGAAGTTTTGCAGGTGGTGACGACAGCTAGGTAAGACCAGGGAGGCAGAGAGCAGAGCAGCAGCTGTAGTAGGTCACACTGTCTGGTTTGTCTGTTTGGGTCATTTCCAAACTACTAGTGTCACTGCAGTTCTGTGATGAAAATGTCAGGGTCTTCATATTAATCTGCATTACCTATGAGGATTCCTTTCCTGGAGCTTAATTTAGGGACATAACTCTTTTCTTTTCCCCTTCATGCTGGATACCCAATCTGAATAGAGAGAATCTACTCTTTTTACCCCCTCTACTCACACCTTACTTAAGAATCAAGCTTCAATGATGTGTACAAGTCTATAAGGACTGGAAACAGGAATTCAAGATCTCACTATACAGCAATCTACTTAAGACAGAGTCTCCTGAAACACAATGAAACTAAAATAGGGTACTACCTGCAGCAAGACTTACACAGTAAGGCATTCACAGTAGGGGTTTAGAATTCAATTTTTGAGATAATTTTGAAAGCATTATCTCAATTCTAGATAATTCTGTTAGTCAGCTAAGTCTTGCCCTTTTTAGCCTGAGCTTTCTTCTGGCTACCTAAAGAAATCTTTTTAGTTTCCATCTGCTCTTATTCCCAGTAAGATAACTGTTTACTGAACACCTAACCATCTGTGTAAATGCTATGTTCTACCAAGGATCCAGGCTGAAAGTTACATATTCTGAAAAGCTTTAAGACTTTATAAGGAATCATACTGGACAGGTAGTTCATGCCACCAATGTCAGAATTCCCTTTGCAACAACACTGACAGATGAAAAACAAAGGTAGAAAAATAACAGGAATTCAATGGGGGGATAGGAGGTGGGAGTTAGACAAGAAACAGCCATCTTATGTTAAAAGTAGAAAAAGGAAAAGCAAAGTTTGTATATGTCACATGAGATTTTTGAGGCAGAGAAAGTGAAGGGAAAGGAAGGTGCTAAGAAGTCAACTCTCTCCTCTAAAAGTCCCCATAAAAACCCCTATGTGTCTGCCTTCAAAACCATCTAGTCAGGTCTGGATTGGAATTCTCCAGGCCAAATTTCTTAAGAAATAATAATACTAATAAAAGAGAAAAGAGAAAAAAAAAAAAAAACACCAAACCCTCTTGCTTACAGAAACCTGAAACAAGCTTTTTCTCTAAAATTTGAAAAAGGCTTAATCTACAAAGATCTGTCTAAACAATACCTTAATATAAAAGCTGTATTTAACTCAGTGCACACGCTCATGTTCATGTACATGTAATAATTAAAGCAACTTAAAGAAAACTTATGTCACTCTGCTAGATTCTTTAGAGATAACAGTCTGCTCTGAAAATAACACAACAGAATTTAAAGAAACACTGCATTGTCAAAAATCACATATAAAAACAACTGTTTCTACAGGAAAATGGGAGTTTGGGGGACAAGGAAATGTGAGATTGCACATTTTTGTTAGGAGTATCTCTAACAAAAGCATGCTTTTAGCTACAAGCGTATATTGTAGAACTTAAACATCACTGTGGGAATCCTACAATTGACCACACCTTATTCTGTCCCCTTTTCCCAGCACTGTCACTAACATAACCCTTCTTGTGGTCTTTCAGATCAGTTGGAACAGACTAGAATAACTTAGAAGAACAGTGCTGCCCAACTGCCCTTGCCTCCTACACCAGTGTCTCACCTTGTTATCTGATTGTTGTAATACAAACAGTAATTTGTTTTGTAATAAAACTAATTAAACCCATTCTCCTTAATTAATCCATACCATCACAATAAACTCATGTTAAAAAAAACACAATCTATAAGACAGCTGATTCCATTACTTTATTAGTCTTCCTAACAACCTTACTACCCAGGAATGATTACACTGGAGTCCTATTTAATTTGTGAGTATATAAAAAGGGAAGAAATCATTTAAATAGTGCAGACTACTGCATCCAGTCACTCTATTCATGAGCTGAGAACCAGGGTAAGGTTGAGATGGCAGACACAATCTTCTGTTCCCTCAGAATATACCAGATCCCCACATGCCTCACTCTCAAAGGAGAAACTCTATTGAGTGTAAGTCTAAAGTTTAAAGGATAATTTTGAAGATAAGCAAATTATGCTGTGGTATCTTCAGAAGCACATTAAGACAAAACTGATAGTATTTCCTTTCTACAAAGAGGTCAAGTGGCTTACCCAAGGTCACAAGTAGTACTCCATTTCCAGTTCAATTATTTGAATCCATGTGAATCGTAAGCAATAAAGTAAACCCACCAATTTCAACTATTTACCCTCTTCTTTGCCCATTTTGATGAATTGCCAGGGTTCTGTGATATTGCTCTAAGGCCCACATAAAAAATCCAAAGATGAACATTCCTCTAAAGAAATACCCTGGTTATCACTTTTGAAGATGAACTTCAAGCCTCTGACAAACACAAAATGTAATGTTCTACTTAAAAACGAGGGAAGGACACTGTATTCCTCTAAAATGTCAATGTCATAAAAGAAACAAAGCTATAAAAATGGAGGATGGGGTGCCTGAGTGGTTCAGTTGGTTAAGTATCTGACTCTTTATTTCAGTTCAGGTCATGATCTCACAGTTTGTGAGATCAAGCTCCACATCAGTCGGAGCTGGTGGTACAGAATCTGCTTGGGATACTCTCTCCCTCTCTCTTTGCCTCTTCTTTGATTTTGCCCTGGCACAGACTCTCTCTCAAAAGAGATAAACGTTTTTTTTCAAAAAGAGGAGGATAAAGTGACATGACAGCTGAATGTAATATCTGATGCTAGATTAGATTTTGTATTGGAAGAGAAAAAATGCTATAATTGATATTTTATGGAAGGAATACAGAGATGGTGGATTAAAGTATCACATCAATCCAAATTTATAAAGTTGACAACTACACTGTAGTTAAGAAATATCTCTATTCTTAACAAATATGCTAAATACTATACACTGAAGTATTTAAGAGTAAAGAGCCATGATGTAGGTAACTTACCCTCAGACAGTTCAGAAAAAAACTGTGTGTGCAGAGAGAACAAATGGTATAAAATATAACAGATGATTCTGGATAAAGGACAGATGGATGATTTTTACTATTTCTGTTTTTCAACTTCTTATAAATATGAAATTATATCCAAGCAAAAAGTTCAAAACATCTGTAGATAAAGCCCAATATTTGCATTCTTTTTTTTTTTTTTAAATGTTTTATTTATTTCTAGGAGAGATAGAGAGAGACAGCGTGAGCAGGGGAGGGACAGAGAGAGAGGGAGTCACAGACTGAAACAGGCTCCAGGCTCTGAGCTGGCAGTCAGCACAGAGCCCGACGCGGGGCTCGAACCCACAAACCGCGAGATCATGACCTAAGAGAAAGTAGGACACTTAACCAACTAAGCCACCCAGGTGCCCCCAATATTTGCATTCTTGAAAGCATGTGTCTAGAATAGCAGTTCTCAAAACTTTTGGCCTCAGAACCCCACTATATTCTTAACAACTATTGAGGACCTTAAAGACTTTGTATATGGGTTTATATTTACTGATATTTACCATATTAGAAATTAAGGTGGAGAAATTTTAAGAAATATTAATCAATTTTCAATAAAATAACTCATCACATGTTAATACAAATGTTTTTAATAATTTATATTTTCAAAAATGAACAAAAAGTTTTCAAGTGTTACTGTTTTTTTTTTTGTTTTGTTTTTTAATATTTTTTTTTTTATTTATTTCTACGAGAGAGAGAGAGAGAGCATGAGCAGGGGAGGGTCAGAGAGAGAGGGAGTCACAGACTGAAACAGGCTCCAGGCTCTGAGCTGGCAGTCAGCACAGAGCCCGACGCGGGGCTCGAACCCACAAACCGCGAGATCATGACCTAAGCGAAAGTCGGACGCTTAACCGACTAAGCCACCCAGGCGCCCCTCAAGTGTTACTGTTTTACATGTTTGCAAATCTAACTAATGTCTGGGGTGGCAGCAGACAGGGTTTCCTGCCTGCTCCCGCATTATATCTGTTGTGTCATCACATGTCCTTTAACCTGTGGGAAACCACTGCATACTGAGAGGATGCAAGCGAACAAATGGCTGTTTGACACCCCGGAGCCTCATGAAAACATCTTGCAATTTGAAAATAAAAGGCCTACACCATTTTACTACTATCATGTAGTACATTATAACTACAATTTACTTTAAGATATCTTTCATAGACATTTCTGATACAAAGCAATCATGAGTTTAAACTACACCTTAACCAGAAAGAAACACCCTCCAGAGGTGACAATCAAAGGCCAAACCTCAGAGGTGGCTACTAAAAATACTTTGGCTATCTTTATCTCTCACCAACCAGAGGCCTTAGAATTAGCAATTAGTGATGTTCAGAATTAGTGATATACAGACTGAATAAAAACATTTGGAGATAATCCATGCCCTTTCATTAACAGGACAAAAGAATCTGGAGGGTCACTCTTTGGAGCAGAACCTGAGGCTAGGTCCACCAAAAAATCTTGAGTCTAGCCCCGAGTTTAAAGTACTCCGGTGCCTGATAAACATTTGTGTGACAATTTTCAAGAGCAGGAATCTTTCACATAAAGAGTGCTTCAAGCACTGAAAAAAAACAGAACTGGGACTTCATCAAACTTACAGAACTGGTGGTTTCTTACGTGTGGGCATACTTGCCTGCTAATGACTATGTGCTGGCAAAATGTGACTTTTGGAGGTACCCTGGTAGCAAGATTATGACAAAGGCAATCTATGGTCTGCACCTAACTCACTGCCAACTCCCCAATATGTACTTAAAAAACCTAATGGCCATTCTTGACTAACCTGGCTTAAATCAGTTTACTAATAGGTATCTAAAACAGGGCTCCTTGGGTTCCCAATTTCTTGGTACAAGGATCTGAATGAAAAGGCAAGCTCCCGAGGCACCAAACGAGAGAAAAACAAGATCACTATTTCATGTCTACCCCGGGAGGTTCTCACTAACAATCCTAGAAAATTAACATTTAACCAGAGAAGGGTGAGTCTGACAGAAAAAGTGAGGTTGTCAAAGAGGATTTCACATACATACATACATACATACATATGTATATATACATATATACATACATATGTACATACATATACATACATACATATACATATATGTACATATCACATTTCATTCAAAAAGCTAATGCCTTCAGAAAACACGAACATATCTGTAAAGACATGACCGGCTAATTTCTATCAATTAACATCTTTAGAAATGTCTAAGGAATTCTAGATTCAGACCTCCTTATAAGGAAGTCTAGATGGAACAAATATATACCACCCTAACTTTCTCACTGAATGCAACTGAACTAAAAAACCTTGGACAGGAAGCATGGAACGATGATCTAAGGACTGAAAAATGAATGGAAGAAGCCAGACTGCAGAAACAACACAAAAGCCCACAGAATTGGTAATGAATTTTGTTTTCCTACCTTATCTCGTAGCCTGGAATCAAAAGCAATCTGAAACCCAGAACTGCACTCTGGGTACAGAAAAGAGCTCTGAGGAAAGCCCTCTATTTCACTACACATCACAGTGAATGGGGGAAATCTCATTTTCTGTTTCTCCCACTCTCCCCCATTCTAGCTCCTAGGCAATTCCACAGTGATGGTAGCCTAAGAGCAGTGGGAGGCAAATCTTTCCGACTGCAGGAACTGTGTTCCCAAGAGCATAACAATCCTTGCTGCTTTTTTTCTTTTAAATTGATTTATATTGACAGAGGGAGTGCATGTGGGGGAGGGGAAGGGGCAGGCAGAGAGAGAGAGAGAGAGATAGAGGGAAAGAGAGAGATTCCCAAGCAGGCTCCACACCAGCAGTGCAGAGCCCGATGCAGGACTCAAATCCAACACCCAAGAGATCATGACCTGAGCTGAAACCAAGAGTTGGACACTTAACCCACTGCACACCCAGGTGCCCCTCTGCTGCTCTTTTACTCTCTATTCTCTTGCCACTTAGCCTCAGAGACAGACATGATCATGAGAAGTACATGGCAGAGTAAGGAAATTAAAACCCTAGCTTTCTGGCCAGATGACCAAAGAAGGGAATCTTTTTTTTTTTTTAATGTTTTATTTATTTCTAGGAGAGAAAGAGAGAGAGACAGCGTGAGCAGGGGAGGGTCAGAGAGAGAGGGAGTCACAGACTGAAACAGGCTCCAGGCTCTGAGCTGGCAGTCAGCACAGAGCCCGACGCGGGGCCCGAACCCACGAACCGCGAGATCATGACCTAAGCGAAAGTCGGACGCTTAACCGACTAAGCCACCCAGGCGCCCCCAAAGAAGGGAATCTTTAAGGGCCAAAACGTGTTGAGGAAATCTCAAAGAGGGAGCTCCCTCAAGAAAACAGCCCCATAAAGTACCAACTCCAGGGCTCATCCACGTATTATGCATGAGTGGATGTGACTCTAAACAACAGAGTGACCATCTACTATAGTATCATCATCATCACCACCAATAACAACAATAGTGGACATTCTCCACATGATTTACACTAGACTCTAGGTAATGTAACAAAATGTGCAAAATGTCCAGGATACAATTCAACATTTATCGACATTAAAATTCATTAGGTGGGCTCAACAGTACAATGAAGACAAAAGGAAAAAATCAGTGAACTTGACCAATTAATAGAAATTATCCAATCTCAAAAACAGAGAGAAAAAATATTGGGAGGAAAAAAAACTGAACAAAGCCCTGGACTCGTGAGGTAACATCAAAAGGTTTGATATTTGTGTCATCAATGTCCTGGAAAGATAGGGAAAAAAGTGTTGGACAGAAAACAGGTGGAGAAATATTAGCTGAAAAGGTCTTAAATATGGCAAAAGACAAACACGGATTCAAGATCAGTAAACCTCAGGGGTACCTGGGTGGGTCAGTCGGTTAAGTGTCCAGCTTCAGTTCAGGTCATGATCTTGCAGTTCATGGGTTTGAGCCCCGCGTCAGGCTCTCTCCTGACAGCCAGCTCAGAGCCTGGAGCCTGTCTTCAGATTCTATATCCCACTCTCTCTCTGACCCTCTCCTGCTCACGCTGTTTTTCTCACTCTCTCTCAGAAATAAATAAAACATGGGGCGCGTGGGTGGCTCAGTCAGTTAAGCGTCTGACTTCAGCTCAGGTCATGATCTCACCGTTCGTGGGTTCGAGCCCCATGTCAGGCTCTGTGCTGACAGCTAGCTCAGAGCCTGGAGCCTGTTTCAGATTCTGTGTCTCCCTCTCTCTCTGACCCTCCCCTGCTCATGCTGTCTCTCTCTCTCTCTCTTCCTCTCTCTCTCAAAAATAAAACATTAAAAATAAAACTTTTTTTTTTAAATAAAACAAAATCTAAGAGTAAAAATCTTAAAAGCAGTCAGACAAAAGTAACACATTACATATGGGGCAAAACAATCTGAATGACTACGGATTTCTTATCAGAAACCGAACTGACCAGAAGGCAGTGAACATTTTTCAAGTGTTAAAAGAAAGTAGCTGTCAACCCAGAATTCTACAAGTACTGAAAATTTATTTCAAGAATAATGGCAAAGTAAAATTCTCAGGTTAAAAACAGAAACAAAATTAACAAAGAGAATTTGTTGCTAGAAGATCTGCTCTAAAAGAAATACTTTAAGCCAGTTCTTCAGGTGGAAGGGAATGATACCAAAGGGAACTTTAGACTTCAGGAAAGAACACATGTGAGCAACAGAATAGTAAATATGTGAGTAAATAATGAGAGTATTTTTTCTCCTCTTAAGCTAGTATGTTTGATGTTTGAAAGCAAAGGTTTTTCAATGTTTGTAAATGTAATACATATCACAAATACAATACAAAGTAAGAGGTAAAGGGTTATTATATGGTGGGATGGTTTCAACATTTCACCTGAAGTGGTACAACATTAGTTCTAGGTACACCACGAAAAGCCAAGTATGTATGTTGTAATCTTTAGAGTAACAACTAAAAAAACAATTCAGAGATCGAATCCATATAATTTGCTGGAGTCCCTCTGATCCACCATGTAAATCTGTATTTAGTATCATTTGGATTTGGAAAAGTGTTGATTATATTACTGCTGTATAATAAATTTTTTATTAAAACTGCATGAAAAGAAAACTATAGAGACCATCAAAAAAAATCAATAGAAAAATTTTAAATACTAAAAAATTTCCAAGAATCCAAAACAGAAAACAGAGGAAGCAAAAACAAATATTAGACAAATCCAAATAATTACATTGAATGTAAATAGTCTAAATATATGATTGAAAGCTTATGAGAATGGATTAAAAAACAAGAGCCATAAAAAAAAAAAAAGAAAAAACAAGATACATCTATTTACCATCTACAAGAAACCCACTTTAAATAGAAGTTAAGATTAAAAGGATAGAAAATGACATATAAACACACAAAAAAAACCTGGAGTAGCAGCATTTACATTAGCCAAAGTAAGCTTTGAAGCAAGGAAATTAAAAAGCGTTATTACATAATGACAAAAGGCTCAATTAACTGGGAAGACATAACAATCCTAAAGGTGTATGTATTCACCCTAAAGAGAGCCTCAAAGTAAATGAAGCAAAAACTAATAGAATTGAAAGAAGAAATAAATCCACAATTATAGGTTATTCAATTATAGAGACTTCAATACTCCTTCCTTGGTAATCAATAAAACAAGGGGACAAAAAAATCAGCCAGAATATAGAACTGAACAACACTATTAAGCCAACTGCTTCAAACTGACATTTGTAGAACACTCTACAGAGGAGTGCCTGGGTGGCTCAGTCAGTTAAACATCTGGCTCTTGATTTTGGCTCAGGTAATGACCTCACAGTTCATGAGTTCAAGCCCTGCCTCCGGCTATGCACTGGCAGTGTGGAGTCTGTTTGGGATTCTCTCTCTCCCTCTTTTTCTGCCCCTCCTCACTCATGCTCTCTCTCAAAATAAATACATAAACATTTTTTAAAAACTTAAAAAAAAAATGTAGAACACTCCACACAAAAATAGCAAAATAGACATTCAAGTACACATGGGAAATTCACTAAAATAGAACGTATCAAACCTTAATAAATTTAAAAGAACTAAGGTCATACAAAGTATATTCTCTGACCATAATGGAATTAAACTAGAAATCATTAACAGAAAGACAACTGCAGGGGCACCTGGGTGGCTTAGTTGGTTAAGCGTCCGACTTCAGCTCAGGTCATGATCTCACGATTTGTGGGTTCAAGCCCCGCGTCAGGCTCAGAGCCTGGAGCCTGTTTCAGATTCTGTGTTTCCCTCTCTCTCTGACCCTCCCCTGCTCATGCTGTCTCTCTCTCTCTCAGAAATAAATAAAACATTAAAAATATATATATTTTTTAAAAAGACAACTGCAAAATATCCAAGTACTGTACTTAGAAACGAAAACACTTCTTTTTTTTTTTTAAGTTTATTATTTTGAGAGAGAGTGTGTAAGCACATCTGTGAGAACAGGGGAAGAGCACAGAGGCTGAGAGAGGGGCAAAGAGAATCCCAAGCGCTGACAGCCCGATGAGGGGCCTAAACCCACAAACCATGAGACCATGACCTGAGCCGAAATCAAGAGTCAGTCACATAACCAACTGAGACACCAAGGTGCCCCAAAACACTTCTCAATAATTCATGAGCCAAAGACTAAGCCTCAAAGAAAATTAGAAAATATTTTGAACTAAAATAAAATAAACAATATATCAAAATTTGTGGGGTCCTGCATACCGAAGGAAATTTATAACATTAAATTCTTACATTAGAAAAGAAAGGTCTCAAGTCAACAATCCAAGTGTCCACCTTAAAGGAACTCGAAAAAGAGCAAATGTAAGCCAAATCAAGCATTAGAAAGGAAATGAAGAGCAGAAATCATTAAAACTGAAGGAAAATAGTGGGAGAAAAAAAATCAACCAAAATCTAGTTTTTTGAAATGATATTAAATATGATAAACTTCTAGCCAAACAAACCAAGGAAAAAGACAAAGGACACAGATTATCAGTATCAGAAATGAAAGAAGAGCTATCACTATAGATCCCACAGAAAAACTCACTCAAAAAGAAATAACATGAACAGTTCTGCAACTATTAAAGAAATGAAAATTTTAGTTAAAAACCTTCTGAAAAAAATTCCTAGGATACAGTCTGGAATTATTTCAAATAGGAACCATCTTATTGGGTTCATAGAGAAAAACTCATATATAAAGACTCTTCCTGGGGTGCCTGGATGGCTCAGGAGGTCAAGCAACTCACTCTTGATCTCGGCTCAGATCATCTCATGATTTGTGAGACAGGGCCTCACATCAAGCCTCGCAAGCACAGGCCTCTGTGCTGAAAGTGCAGAGCCTGCTTAAGATTCTCTCTCCAACCTCTCTCTCTTCCCCCTCCCCTAAAATAGAACATATCCAACCTTAATAATTTTTTAAAAACTATATTTAAAAGAACATGCTCGCTCAATCTCAAAATAAACTTAAAAAAAAAAGACTCTTCCTTTTCTAATATATACTTGCACTCATTTTGTAGTTAACTTGCTATAAAGCACACACATCTCCATTGATAGTAATGGAAGAGAATACATTCTGTGTTGTATTCAACTCAATATTTATCAATACTTCTTGATCTCTTATTAATATGGTCAGTACGGCTCTTTGTTACTACTTTGTATTTACATTAAGCAACTTATTAACAATTCAAGAAGTCAAGAATATCACTTGGCTAAGTACTCAAATGACATACTTGCTAATACCTAAATCCTATAAAGTGGGATACCTCACTTCAAACAATTGAAGTGATCCTTAAAGGCTGTGTAAAAATCAATTACCTACTACTTAGATAATACACTGAAAAGTGCTAAAAGTATTATATACGATACTGAACCATATAAAATTGCCAAGTATCAACTGGTTCAACCTGGAACAGTATAAACATTCCTTGTATGTTTCAGTGTTCTCAAAACTGCTGGCCACTTCTGTCAGAATGGTATGTATTATATAATGAATTTCTTCAGATGTTGGGGACTGAAGTTCATTCAACAGTTACCAAACATCTTCTATAGATTTTTTATAACAAAGGTTATTTGCAAATCTAGGATATAAATATATGTACTAGGAGAGGAGTATTTTATACTCCTCTATTTTACAGACTCTGTTTTACTTAATACATTAGATGAGTATGCTATTTTTAATTCTTAAAAAAACATAAGCCCTGTTATCCGAAACATGGATTCACTATAGTGTGAGGCTTAAAATCCATCAAGCCTCAAGATATTAAAAACTGAGAATGCAACAAGATTTCTAAGATCACAACATTCCTTTGCTCAAAACTCTGCAATATCTTATCTCAGAGTCGTCGAAGTCCGCACTACGGTCTACAGCCATTTGCTGCTACTCTCATCCCTCCTCTACTCCACCCGGGGTTTCCAGCAGTTCTCAAACATGCAAACACATTCCCTCCTCAGGACCTTTGTACTAACTTCTGTTGGCAGGAATGCTCCTCAAAGATACCCACAATGGCTCCCCTCATCTCCTTCAGATGCCTGTTTAACTGTCACCTCAAAAGAAAAGGCTTTTTCTGACCAACTTATCTGAACAGTACCCCTACTGTATTTTTTCCCCTTGTTTATGGTCTGTCTTCCCCAAAACAGAATACAAACTACAAGGAAGAGAGTCCTTTGTTTTATTCACTGCTATCCCCAGTCTTGAACAGTTGCTGGCTCTCAATAAGAATCTGTAAGAATCTGCTGAACAAGACGCTGCACAAAGGCTTTATATATGGTTCCAACTAAAATTTCTGTCACAGATTTGGGGGCGGGGGGGGAGGAGGACGCTAACAGTTCGGAACCTGAAGGCTCCGCTACGTCGCAACTACTCTTCCGAAGAAAATATTTTATTTTCAATAAACTATACTAACGAATGGTTTTCCTAAAGACGAAACATTAATGCTACGTGCATTCGTGCTGCAAGCCTGATGGCACACACTGCTTTGGTTGATCGCACAAGACTTTCAGAAAGTCATTTTCCCACGAACCGAGAAATTCTAGCTGAAGACACTTAAGGAAAAATATTAGTGGAGTTAATCTACTAATGATACACAACCTTTAGGAAAGACAATATACGAGTCCAAACCTCACAGTAGACTGAAAAATACCAGAAACAGGAATTGGGAGTGTTTGCCCCTAGAGACACTAAGTGAAAAAGTCCGAGGATTGCACCCCTTTATCTTGGCGCCAGACAGGGTACGAACACGCAGTCCGGGGGTGCAGGCCGTAGTGTCCCCGCAAGGGGCCTGGGAGGGCGAGGCCCGGACTCCGAGTAGAATGGGAATGGTGTATCCGGGCCACAGATTTTCCATAGAAAATCTCCTTTCTATAGATTTTCGCTCAGTGCGGACTGCGTCTACCCGCTCCCAAAACGGCTTGGGGGAGTGTTGATGAGGGGAGACCCCTCCCCTTCCCCAGGGATTGTCCAGGCCCCAGCAGGAGCCCAGTCTCCGGCTCACCCGGCTCCCGGTTGATCTCGATGTCGAAGTGGCACTGCGGCCGGTCCTGCGCCCCCATCGCGACCGAGGCGGCGGCAAGAGCTAGGAGAAAGGGGGAGGAAAGCCTTCAGGGAGGGAGCTTGGGCGAAGGCTGGGGCGGAGCCCGCGCCACGGTCGCCTCGCGCCGGCCTGTCTCGATACCACTGGAGGCTGAGACGGGGTCCCCTCCAGCGCCGGGCCTCCCGACTCCCAAGTACCGCGCACACATATGCGGGCGAGCTCTTCACCTGGTTAGCCTCCAGCCTGAGCAGTTCCCCGTGAGCAGAGGAGAAAGCGCTGCCACCGCAGCGGCCGGAGCCCAACGCCACTAACGGACCACCACCCCCTCCCACGGGCCCTGCCTCCCAGTGCCACGCTAAACTCCGCGAGAGTCGGGACAAATAACGCGAGATCACTGTCTCAAAGGGAGTGTTTAACTGAAGGGTGCGCGCGCAGGTGGGCGTGTCTGGGAGCTCTTGAGGAGCATCTGGCCCGACGCTCCTATACCTGAGCTGGCCCTTTTTTTTGTCCTGTCCCCTTCCCCCCTATTGGAGTCAGTCGTCCAATCTGAGAGCTTCGAACACGCCTGCGCTCTCTACTTCCTCTCGCCTTCCTTCAAGACCCGAGAGCGTCCGCCCGTTTCCTGTGAAGTGGTGCTTCGGTGTTGTTTACTCTTACGTGCAATCTGTGAGAAATTAAGTGGTTGATGTCTAGTAAACGACGTATCTTTTTGCCTGTTTTTCTTTTAGCAAAGAGTATTTAAGAAACTCTCCTCCTGGGAGGAACTTGACGGAGGAACAAGGGGGAGAAGAAGGGCGGAAATGGTGGGGGAAAGGGAGAGGCAAACCATGAGAGACTCTTGAATGCTGGCAAAAACTGAGGACTGATGGATGTAGGGGGGAGGGGGGATGGGCATGGAGGAGGACACTTGTAGGGATGAGCACTGAGTGTTATGTGGAAACTAATTTGACAATAAACTATTTGTAAAAAAAAAAATAAAATAAACATTTTTAAAAAAAGAGAAAAAAAAGAAACTCTCCTGTTAAACTCTGGTTTCAAAGACCTTTTAGGCTGAGATGAGGCTTCGTTCCCTCTTTGGCGCCAGCGTCACTGGAATAGTTTTCTGTTTGTGACCATTTCTACATCTTTTGTGTAGAGTCAGTTTAAGACCTTTGCCCGTTTTGGGGCGCCTGGGTGGCTCAGTCGGTTAGGCATCCGACTTCGGCTCAGGTCATGATCTCACAGCTCGTGGGTTCGAGCCCCGCGTTGGGCTCTGTGCTAACAGCAAGCTCAAAGCCTGGATCCTGTTTCAGATGCTGTGACTCCCTGTCTCGCTGACCCTCCCCTGCTCACGCTGTCTCTCTCTCGCGCGCTCTCTCTCAAAAATAAATGAAACATTAAAAAAAAAAAAGACCTTTGCCCGTTTTTTTATTCCTGTTCGTCTTATTAAATTCGAGAGTTCTGTGTACAAATGCTTTGTTAAATAGGTGATATGTATATGTTCTAAACACAAATCTTTTGTCATGTCATTGCGAATATTTTCTCCTAAGCTGGGTCTTTTCATTGTATTGACAGTGGTTTGTGCAAAGCAGTTTTTAATTTTAGTGAAGTCACTTGATCAATTTCTCGTATGCTTTGTGCTCTTTCTGTGCTAAGAAATCTCTGTTTACCCAAGCTCCTGTGTTTTCTTCTAGAAGTTCCATTGTCGTTTACGTGTAAGAATACCATCAATTGGAATTTTTCGTTGTAATGTCAGGTAGAGGTTGAGGTTCATTTTACCCGCCTACGGAAACAGAGTAGTTCCACCACCCTTTGTTGGAAAAAACTGCCTTTTATCAATTGAATTATCTTGGCTTTGCGACCGTTTACATAGGTGGTTCTATTTCTGCACTTATTTTGTTACACCGTTCCATGTATCTATCTTTATGCCTGGGTCACACTGTTTTGTTTTTATTTTCTTTAAACTGTAAAATACATATTACGTAAAATTGTCATTTAACTCAAATGTACAGTTTTGAGACGTTACGTACCTTAACATTGTGCAATCATCACCACAGAACATTTTTCATCTTGGCAAACTGAAACTCTGTATCCATTAAACAAGAACTGCGTTCTCCCCTCTACCCAGCCTCAGGCAACCGCTCTTTTTTTTTTTCTTTAACTTTATTACGGCAAAAACACTTAACATGACATCTACCCTCTTAATACATTTTCAAGTGTACAATGTGGTATTGTTACCGATAGACATAATGTACAGCAATTATTTTAGAATGTATTCATCTTGCATAGGTCAAATTTTATTACCATTGATAGCAACTCTTTTCCCTCTCTTCCCATCCCCTGGCAACCACTATTTTATTCTTCGCTTTGAATAAGCTTGACTATTTTAGTTACTACATATAGGTGGAATCATGCAATATGTGTCTTTCTGGGACTGACCTGTTTTACTTAGCATAATGTTCACAAGTTTCAACCATATCACCAATATTGCAGGATTTCCTTCTCTTTTTTTTTTTTAAGGCTAAATAATACTGCATTGTGTGAGTATACCATATTTTCTTTATTCATCAGTAGATGGACACTTGGATTGCTTCTACCTTTGGGCTCTTGTGATAATGTTGCTCTCAAGATGAGTATACAAACATTTCTTTGAGATCCTACTTTAAATTCCTTTGGGTGGATACCCAAAAGTGGGATGACTAGGTCAGAAGCTAATTCTGTTTTCATGAGGAACTGCCATTCTGTTTTCCATAGTGACTGCACTATTTTACACTCCCATCAGCACTCCACAAGGTTTCAATTTCTCAGCATCTTCCCCAACACTTGTATTTTTTTTCATTGTTGTTTTTTAAATAATTGTCATCCTGATAAGTGGGAAGTGGAACACTGTTTTGAATACTGTAGCTTTGTAGTAAATTTTTTAAAATCAGGGTCACTTAGGTAGTTTCTAATCTACTTTTGCATCTGTACCACCTTGCAAAATAATAATGGAAGTGTCATCCCTATTATCAGATACCATTTCTCTCTCTCTGAGAGTACAGTATCTCTATTAAAGCAACAGCTTCCTGGGTTTCACATTTGTAACTTAGGCTGAATTCAGAAGTTAGTGGTCCTAGGTCTAATTTTGTTCACAGTGTTACAGCTAACCATATATAGGTTTGGAAAAAAAATGAAATGTACATTGCCTACTCAGAGATGAAATGAGTTGGTAAAGCTAACTTCATACAAAGGCTTGTGGAAGGACGAGAAGCACTTCCATGGGGAGTAATTTGTGATTACTATGCTTTGGGGCAGCTGACTTCAATGTAAGTTGGCTTTAGGGCTCTGGAATGAAATACCGTACTTAATTTGGGGAGTACTTAAAATACTTTAAATCTTCTGGAATTCATTCTTACCTTGACACTCCAGTAAAGTCTACTTCCTGCTACTGATCATATGATTTGGGGCAAATCACGTTGATCCTGAAGTTCAGTTACTTCATCTGTAAAATAAGCAGGATGAAATACATTCTAAGTTCCCTCCTTGCTCAAAATTCTTTTATTATGTCCTGTGAATTAAAATTATATTTCAGATTATTTGAGGATAAGCCATACTATTTGGTCTGTAGCTAAGCTGAAGGAACTACTGGAAGAAGGCAGGCCTAGGGCCAGCATCCACCAAAGGGATTGGTACCTCTTCCCTCATCCTCCAGAGCAGTAGAAAAATCATATCCTAGGAGTTTACAAACTCAGGCTTGATTTGGAGAATCCTTAGTAGTAGGAATTTTCAGGTATTTTGATTCTAGTTTTAAGCCTCTTGGAGTGGGATCACACCAGCAGTTGGCACTTTAATGGATAGGACTCTGGCAAAACTAATAAGCAGTGCTGGTAGGGAAATTTAGATGAAACATAATTTTCTACAAAAGAGAAATTGCCAAAATTGACTCAAGAGGAATAGAAGGCCTGAAAAAACTAGCAACCATTGAAAAAATTGAATTAGTAATCCTAATCAATCTTTCCAAACAACTGTGAAGGATATTTTGACATAGCCAGATGGGAAATTTGGTAATGGTCTAGATAGTAGGTGAAAACAAGGAAATACACTTAATTTTGTTAGACTTCTAATGAGTAATGAACATAAATACAGTGATATTTTGGTTATGCAAGAAAATGTCCTTTGTTTTTTAGATGTAATGAATGAAACAAATGTGCGTAAATCTTGCTGCATATAGGTGAGAGGAATATGGGGATTTTTGAGTGAGCTATATTCTCTACTTTTATATTTCTTTGAAATGACTCATAATAAAACCATTATGACCAAACATAGGCTTCCTTTCTGAAGAACACAGGTTCCACATTGGTTCATAGGCACATTTTTTTTTAATTTTTTTTAATGTTTTATTTATTTCCAGGAGAGAGAGAGAGAGAGACAGGGGAGGGTCAGAGAGAGAGAGGGAGTCACAGACTCTGAAACAGGCTCCAGGCTCTGAGCTGGCAGTCAGCACAGAGCCCGACACGGGGCTCAAACCCACGAACCGCGAGATCATGACCTAAGCGAAAGTCAGACGCTTAACCGACTAAGCCACCCAGGCACCCCAGTTCATAGGCACATTTTACCAGACCCTTGAGGATCAATAATCTTTTCTCAATCATAAGATTTTAGAAAATGGAAAAAGAGAACTATCTAACTTACCTTGTTATACCAATACCAAACAAAGACAGGGTGAGAAAGTTATAGACCAATCTCATTATAAACACAGATTTAAAAATCAAATAAAATATTAGGAAGTGGAGTTTAGCAGCATTTAAACCCCAAAATGTTCATGACCTAGTTGGCTTTAACTCAGGAATGCAAAGATGGTTCAAGATCAGAGAATCTGTTCCTGTAATTCATCATATTTACAGAATAAAGAAAAGGCATATGATTATCCCAATGTATGGTGTACTGGTTATCTATTTATTGCCTCTCAGTATATCCACTGTAATACACAGGGATCCCTACAAAAATAACTTACATTTCTATAATTTAGGGAAAGGACAAAAAAAGCAAACAAAAGGAGAGAAAAGGAATTTAGTGAGAAGATACATATACAGTTCTACCTTATTTGCTTATACCATTTTTTAAATAAAAGGATATCTTATATCTTAAATGAGAAATTGTGCAGAAAAGAATGAATAGGCCCAAGACTGCTATCTTTAGAAAGGCCTGCTTTAAAGGTTGGCCTGTGGGTGGAATCTGGGAACTTGAATGGTAATCAATTTCCTACACTTATAGAAAACTTCAGTTAAATGATAAGAATGCTTTATTATGCCTGAACTTTTTGAGCAAATAATCTGCTGAGCACCTGCTTTCCTTCTGGGAATCTGGAACCTGGGTATGTGCTAGGCAGAGGATATAAACATAAGTGAGCAGCCCCCAGTAGGAACTTTTGGCACTGAATCTCTAATAAACTTCCCTTGTAGACATTTCTCACGTGTTATGATTCATTCCTGGAGGAATAAAGCTTATCCTGTGTGATTCCATTGGGAGAGGAAAGTTTGAACCTAGTTTCCTCTGGGCTTCACCCCATGTGCCTTTTCCCTTTGCCGACTTGCTTTGTATCCTTTTGCTATAGGAAGTTATAGCTTTGAGTACAACTATATGCTGAGTCCTGTGATTTCTCCTAGCCAATCATCAAACCTGGAGGTAATCTTAGGACCTACAACACAGCAACAGAAATATTACCAGAATTTGATAACAAAATCTCTATTGAAAATTTGAAAATACATTTTTTGAAATCCTAGATTTATTTTTCTGTGGAAAACTAGCCGACCTCCATGTTACAGAAAAATGTATATTTTGATAGGATAACATTCTTATGATATTAGTCAAGAGCAGATGGGTATTCCCCATAGGGGTCAAGGGAGATGGCCATGGCAGTTTCAGGCATACAGCCTGGAAGTCTCAGAGGAAAGCACTTTTCCTGCCGGCACCAGTGAGAAAAATCCCAGCGAGAAATCTCTTGACTTGATGAGGTTCATATGTCCATCAGTCTTGACGGCCACAGTTGTGGGCAGATACCTTGACTGATCAACCTAGGGTGGTACCAATTACCAGAAGCACAGGGGTATGGCAGCACAGAGATGGGCACTGAGGCAATGGCTGAAAACTAAGAAGTCTAAGAAGTCACCTTAATTGTGGATACTACACATCTTTTGGCCTTTTAGGCAGTTGGCTTTTTTTGCCACTAATTTGCTTTAAAGCATGATTGTTTTTTAACAAATCTCTAATGCTTCATCCTCTCTAGCGGGGAGTTTGGATCCCATCAAAACATATCCCATTATATGTAAAACTCACAACAACAAGCACTTCTTGTCAGATAGTTACCTTACTTTACGTTGGCCAACTCATTCTCTGATTGCAAACTCTAAATTCTAAGTATACAAGAAACATCTTGGAATTGTCCCTCCAGAGGGAAGAAGCTGGGATGTTAATACTCCATGTCCTGAGAGTCTTGAGTTGAAAGCTGTTCCCAGCATGGTAATCCCCAGATTCTTCTGGTCTGCAATGCCTGGGCAAGGCAGATGTCTAGTTTTAGAAAAAAGTCCACA
The DNA here is from genome assembly GCF_003009895.1 of Hyaena hyaena. Classification (NCBI taxonomy): domain Eukaryota; kingdom Metazoa; phylum Chordata; class Mammalia; order Carnivora; family Hyaenidae; genus Hyaena; species Hyaena hyaena. The sequence continues at coordinate 1,813,010 of NW_024080980.1, forward strand.
GGAATAAAGATACAGATCTAGACTGTTGGAAGTTGGTTGCAGCACAAATAAAAGAGTAAGTAAAGTTCAAGAAATTAGTGTGGGATGCTGATAGCTTCTGCTATAACAGGCAATTTTTTGTTTGCAGACAAGAGTGCTCAGGAATGGAAAAGCATAGACTTTCTCTCTAGAAGCACTTGATAATTTCCATTTGGAATCTCTGCAGCTTCAATATATGGACAACTTCTTGGAATCCTTGGTCCTGCATAGTGCCCTGATCCGTGCCTGGGTGTGCGTCTCTTTTATCTTGTCAGGCTTATTAGGAGCTCACTGAAAGCAGGGCCCAGTGCCCTGTGTCCTATTATCCTCACTGGAGAGCCTGGTCAAACGACAACTCATGTTCTAACTGAATTGATGACCACATAGATGAATTTTGCTCTATATAAATGGAGTTGAGAGAGAGAGATGGGGAGAGAAAAGAAAAACCAGTTGGAATGAAAAATCTTTGCATAGCTCTTGCCTCTGCCTGCATTGCTCTCCCTTGATGGTCACGTGTCAGATTCCGTGTTATTCATATCTCAGCTGCAAGTTACCTCCCCGGGTCACTCCTGACTCCATTATTTAAAGTAGCCACCCAGAGGGGCGCCTGGGCGGCTCAGTTGGTTAAGCGTCCGACTTCGGCTCAGGTCATGATCTCACGGTTCATGGGTTCAAGCCCTGCGTCAGGCTCTGTACTGACAGACAGCTCAGAGCCTACAGGCTGTTTCAGATTCTTTATCTCCCTCTCTCTCTGACCCTCCCCTGCTCATGCTGTCTCTCTCCCTCTCTCAGAAATAAATAAAACATTAAAAATAAAAAAAAAAGTAGCCACCAAGATACTCTCTAGCACATTACCTTGTAATCCTCTGCATAGCGCTTATTACCATGTCAAGTGTTCCTTGATTGTTTATATTTTATTGCCTGTCTCCCCCATAAATACAGGTTATTTATACTGTGTTGTCTTCTTTATATAAGAATAAAGTTTCCATGAGAGCAATGACATTGTCTGGCTTCCTCACTCTAGTACCTTCAGCATACACTAGTGGATCAGTAAGTATTTTCCTGAATGAATGAATGTATCACAAACAGAAATGAAAACAAACAAAACTTCCCTTTGGACCCTAGACTCTTGTTAAAAAGATTTAGGAAGGAAAGAAAGGTCGCAGTGAATGAATAGAACATCTAGATTCCAGAGTTGTCTGTGGGATTTTCATTGGGAAAAGAGGTAACAGATAACTTCTTAAAATTGCTTTTATTAAAGTAGAATAAAACAATATATGTGTGACATATAGAGTAACAACAAAAATGAAGATACTACGTGCCCAGCTTAAGAAATACAGTCAGAATCACCTTTAGTAATGGATGTTTATTACAGTCACAAGAGTATATGGGATAGCACTGAACATCGTTTCTTCCCCAGCCATATCGTTACTTACAGTCCCCAAAAGTCAGACTGAGATGTTAAAAAGCCTCATGAGGAAGTGGGAAAAAAATAGCTTAACATTTTGTGGAAGAAACCTGACCTCAAATTATCTGCTCTCTTTGTTTTAGCTGCCATAGCCTCATGTCAGGAAAATGTGATAATGACATTTATGTGATAATGACAGTTGCAAATCCTGGGAAGCAGGCTTGGAAACTGAAGAGAAAGGCCCAGGCCCTCTGTAGGCTGTTGGGAGATAAGCTTGACTCTGAGAGTTGGAAAAGGGCTGAGTGGAGGCTTAATTGTGAACCAGGAGATCCTCTGAGAAAAGAGAGCAGTTAATACAGTCTGGTCAGGTTTGGTCTTTACCTTTTTTTTTTTTTTTTAATATTTTTATTTATTTCTAGGAGAGAGAGAGAGACAGCGTGAGCAGGGGACGGTCAGGGAGAGAGGGAGATACAGAATCTGAAACAGGCTCCAGGCTCTGAGCTGGCAGTCAGCACAGAGCCCGACGCGGGGCTCGAACCCACCAACCGCGAGATCATGACCTAAGTGAAAGTAGGACGCTTAACCGACTAAGCCACCCAGGCGCCCCTGGTCTTTACCTTTTTAAATCACCTTTCCCAACTGTATTGAGTTCTGGGTCCTCTTAGAGGGGTGGTAGTACTTGCACTTCAGGCCATCTCTGCAGCAAGCTGGTAGAGATGGGTGGGGCCTGTACTGTAACAGCTAAGCAGCCCGTGCCATCCTCTCCAGTGTATCTCTCCAGAAAAGGGCCCTCTGGAGAGTCTGGCAGTTTTCTGGCAATTCAGGAAAACTGTCGCTTAAACAGACTCAGCTGTTTGCAGAGGCTTGTGATTTGCCCTGATTTAGCTGTCTACATGCTGACTGACAAATCCTTCCAAGAGACAAAGGGAGGGGAACACAGCAGGTCACCAACTCCTTCCCTTGAGAGGAGAACTGGACTTTGCCATTCCCCCTACTACCCAGGAAGCTACACTAAACTGCCACAGGCCAGATTGGCTTGCCCAGAGCCCATACACTGGAAGCTTCAGTGCTTTGTCACAGACCCTTGCCTACTTTGCCAGTAGTGGACAGTTCCCCCAAGATCAGACTCTCATAACGCTGGCAGAAGCCGACCTGAGGGGCTGCCCTGCAGCTTTTACTTTCTTCCTCTTCTGACATCCAGGGCCCTCTTGGCCACAAAGGCTACTTGTTAGTACAGAGGAGCTAACTCCCCTGGAGGCAACCCCAACCAGGGGCTCTCAGGAAGACACTTCTGAGACTTTTGTATGCTTCTGAGATCCATCCCCTCCCCGCTGCCCCAGGCCCCAGAATTGAGCCCTTATTGCCTATCAGTAACCTTGGTAACACACTTGGTTAGTGGCTTTTCCTCCTTCTCGGTCTCATTGTCCCCATGGCCTCATTCCTGTTCCCTGGCATCATCTCCCAAATAAACTATCTGCACCTAAGGCCTTGTCTCAGGCTCTGTTAGGGGAGGCCCAAACTGAAACATCAACTGGCACTCATTCCAGCTAGAGCCAAGCCCTATGTGCACAAGTCAAGCTGCCTAGTAAAGGGGGACAGCTGCCATCCAACTCCCACTGATGGCTGCCATGTGGATCAGCAGGCCTACCGCTGCTAGAAACCCAGGCTTTAATGGGAAATCCTCTTTAAATGTTAGCACCTAATTCAAAACTAAAAACATTGCATCGTGTCCACCATACCTGCTGACCACATCAGGCCCATGAGCAGCCTACTTGGCATAGTATGGCACCAACCCCATGAACAGTGGGGGAAGGAGTCATCCATTAACGGACTAGAACCCTAAGGATGGAAGAATAGGGGAATGAGAGAACAAAGACTTGGATGGAAGAATAGGGGAATGAGAGAACAAAGACTTGAGAAGGGCCAGAAAGGGCCAGAGCCCTTGGATAACACATTAGAGCTAACACACATTGAGTGTTTACTATGTGCCCAGTTCTCAACCCCATTACCCCAATCTTACCACCTCAGGAGGCAGACAGTACTTTCATTATCATCATCTTATAGCTGAGAGGAAACAGCTGTCAGAGATTATGATAGAGCTGGGATTCAAAATGAGGCCTCTCTGGGTTGCAACCCTACGAAAGGAGCCAGTCACTGGAGGTTCTAATTTTGGGTTCACTCAGGAAAATATCCTTGCCTCATTTTACAGAGAAGCTTCAAATAGAGAAAGTTCTTTATTGGACAAAGCCAATAAAGGCATGAGGGATGATAAAACAGAAAATCGTCATTATGTAATTCCTAACGAAATAATAGATCAAAGCTAGGTAGATCATAATTTAAGTGAAAGACTATTGGGCACTTGATGAATAAATCAGGTCGTTCCTGATGTAATGCAAAAGCAAGTACCTCTTACCTCCTATGATGTATACTTGCCAAAGATATTAGAATCTGAGTCTGAATGAGCTTCTAGATCTCCCAGTTTGCAGGAAAAGTGGGCAATACTGGGACATAGTTAATAACATCATAGGGACACAACTAGGCAAATCCAGAACATGATTAATTTTAGGGCATATCACCTAGTTTTCCCAACAAATGGCAATGAATACAAGAAGGGGAACTGCTAAGTATTTTTACAGCGACTTAAGGGATGTCAACAAAATGCAGTTATGAACCTTGTTTGCACCAAGTTAGACAAATCAACAAAAAGACATTTTGTGATAACTGATGGGATTCAGGACATGCTATTCCAAAACGTGGCACCTTGGTGTACTGAATATCTTAAGCTAAAGGAGTCTGAGAAATGACAGATGCTGGAAGGACTCTCTGACCTCCCAAGAAGCAGGTCATGATAACCCATGTGAGAGGGGCCCTCCCTATACCCAGAAGAAAGGAGCATCTTTATCTTTTAAAATGGAGGGACACTGAGATTTTGAATGAGAAGGCCATGCTAAGTTCCCCTAATTTACTATGCTTAGCTCATACCCTTCTGTTCCTCTCAGTTTTCCACAACTTTCTACCTTTCATCAAATCTCATGTAAAAATGCTCAGGTTTAACTGTTTCTTTGGGTCTTCATTTCCTTATGAAGGGTTCCCATGGCACATCAAACTTAACTTATATGCTTTTCTTTTGTTAACCTGTCTTTTGTTATAGAGCCTCAGCTAAAAACCTTAAAAAGATAGTTGGAAAAAGACATTTTTAAAAAGTATTTTAAAAGTTATTAGGTGATATTATATAATTAAGGATTACTGTTGATTTTGTTAGCAATGATAATGGTGTTATTACATATAGATTTTTTAAATGTTCATTCATTCAGACTCAGATTCTAATATCATTTAGGGGTAGAGAGGAGAAACGGGATCCCATGCAGGCTCCATGCTCTGAGCTGTCAGCACAAAGTCCAATACAGGGCTCGAACTCATGAACTATGAGCTCATGATCTGAGCCGAAGTCAGATGCTTAACTGACTGAGCCACCCAGGTACCCATTATTACACATATTTTTAAGTCCTTACAGTTTTTCCAGAAGACCGAATGGAACACTTATTACACAAAAAACCTCTATATTTCAATAGGGGTCTTTCATGGAAAGGAGAGCTTTATTTCAAAACAACCTGAAAAAAAGGTCAGGTTCATAACTACAAACTGGTAGAAGGGAGCACATAGTCACATATCCATTCGGCAGGGCCTCGATTAGGAGTCTTGTCAATTCCTGTTGATTGCCCAACATATACTCAGCTTCCTCTTTACGCTGAAACTGAGAAGTAGAATTGAAGATGCCCATGATACTTTTGTTATCCAAACATGCCTATTTCAGGAAAGAAGACATCTGGATTCATCTTAATCTGCTTAATTATTAAAGTAAATACACTGAGAATACAGTTCATTTAGTAGCTTTCTTCACATGCTCACATTTTTAAAAGAGCCACAGACGTTTGTCTCATTCATGTTTCAAGCAGTTGAGTTGGTAAAGATCCTGTCTCTACTTCATAGGAAATGGATTATACTCAATTATTCCTCATGACAGCCAGCTGAAAGATTATTCCATTGGTTTTGAAGGGCTGGTTGGGTTGGCATCTGCAATAGTAGCCAAATAAATGAGATTTCTATGTAACACATGCTGGTACCTAGGGGGGAGAAACAGGCAAAAATGAGAGGCTTGTTTTTGCTGAACATTAATCAAACACTGGAAAGGAATTTACCCACTCTAGTGGAATGACTCATCTATTGATTAGATGATTCAGTATCATCAACCTCCTTATTTAACACCACGGAAAATATATCCAGCTTCTTACCTATTCGCACTGATCCTTCCATACCTACCTCTCTGGGCTAAGCCACTCCCCTTCTTGCTTAGACTACGGTATTGGGCCAGTCTCATATCTGGTCTCCCTGCTCTACCTTTGACTCCTACTCTATTCCCTAAGTAGCAACCTAAGTGATCACTATATAGTATAAGACTTGCAATACCTCAGATTAAAACCCTCCAAAAGCTCCCATCTCATTCTGAGTAACGCTGAGCTCTTCTAGCCCTTCTGGTGGCCTATGAGGCTACAAGATTGGGGCCTCTATAGTTATCTCTCTGATCTCAGTTCCTACCACTTTCCTTCTGCTGAGTTCGAGCTTCATTTTCCTCCTTGCTGTGATTTGAAGATAACCAGCATCTTCCATCCCAGGGGGATTTTCCACCTGATGCTGACTCTGCCTCACAAATCTTAAAGCTGGCTCCCTCACCTCTGGTGTCTGCTCAAATGTCTCATCAGAGATGCCCTGTGTAAAATGCCATCCCTTCTTCTCGACTTACCCTGTTTTATTCTTATTCAAAGCACTTACTAGTATGTGCCTAATTGTATGATTTCTTCCTTCCAGCTTCTGGAGACTAGACTGTAAACTCTATAAGAGCATAGAAGGCACCTGATTTGGTAAAAAGCAAAGCTGGTTTTGGTACTGATTCCTCAGTAGCTGAAACAAAGTCTGGTACTCAGTAGTACTTACAGAATGTCTGTTGAACAAACTTAAAGAAGGGACAAAGCATTTCTATGGTATCATTGTGAGCTTACTAGAGTAGTGATTCTCAATCAGGTGATAGAGTTCTCTACCCAGGAAGACAAACCAGACTAGGAGGCCAGCAAGCACGGCCCATGCAATACAAAAAAGCCCACCAGAAATTTTTGATAAATTTCTTATGCATGGGTTGAGAATCGCTACACCAAATGGAATGTTTTGCAACTATCTTCTATATAGAAAAATGGGAGAGTTTACTATGAACCATATAAAGGCAAATCGCCAAAAGCCAGAATCAAATGCAAAGTCTTACACAAAGACGGACATCTCTACTATTCCATTAAGCTAAGTGAGGGATTGTAGGTGATTTTTTTTAGGGGGTGGAAAAAGCATGGCTTTCTTAAACATGTCCTCAGTAAGAATGAAATAATGTTATAATAAACGGAGCCTAATTCCTGGACTACATTTAGAAAGGAGACTATTTTCTCTCATTTTGATATATAACTAGAGAGCACATTCAATTACTTTGCTGAATGTGCCTTTGGCTTAACTTGCAAGTCTTTTATTGGTCCTTGTGTGCATTACAGACTGCAAGTTAGAAAATGAAATGGAGGGGCGCCTGGGTGGCTTAGGCGGTTAAGCGTCCGACTTTCGCTTAGGTCATGATCTCGCGGTTTGTGGGTTCGAGCCCCGCATCGGGCTCTGTGCTGACTGCCAGCTCAGAGCCTGGAGCCTGTTTCAGAGTCTGTCACTCCCTCTCTCTGACCCTTCCCTGCTCACGCTCTCTCTCTCTCTCTCTCCTAGAAATAAATAAAACATTAAAAAAAAAAAAAAAGAAAATGAAATGGAACTTAGCGGTCAAATGGTCCTACCCTTTCAGAAAAAGGATGAGCTGAGGATCCATGATGAGAAAGGGGCCACAGCTCTCATCTCCCGAGACTAGTTTTCCATATGCTCCCGTCCCCACCCCTGCTGTCATCAGCTGACATGTCTACACAAGGAGGTTTGCGGTGAGCATGATTCAAATTCAAAGAGGGTGCCACATCCGACTCCAGGCTTCACAGTGTGCCGTCTGTGTGGTTTGGGGCAGGTAAGTGGCCTCTGAGCCTCATTGGGGATCAATCATCCAAGACTCCTAGTTCAGGAGCACCGCACTGGTTTATCCTCCCCTCAAAAGTTGGGGGAAAGAGCGGGTACTTACTGGACGCACTCATTCGCCCGGCCTTTGTTCTGATACTCCACGATACAGCGGATGAGCTGGTCATTCTCCTCAAGGAGCTGAAAGACCAGAGAAAGGGTCAGTGCAGTGCGTCATCGGGACTGCCGGGTACACTGCCCCCTAGACTCTCCAGTGCGGGGCAGTAGTGCCCCGGTGCCTTTACCAGCTTCGTTCTGTCTCACTCCATACCGCTGCAAGCCAACCCCCTACGTACACCCACCACAAGCCTCGACTGGGATGTAGCTCACTCCAGGAAGCTTCCCGCACCCGTAGCCTTTCGGGATCTCAACCAAGGAACTTCTCTCCGTCCTCGTCCGCGCTCACCCGCTGGATCGTCTCCTGATTGACTTCCGCCTTGCCTTTCAGCCAGTCCGGTACGAAGGCCACCGACATCCCGAGAAGCCAGGTTAGAACCCGGCCTCAAGCCCTGCGGAGCCCCGCGCATCTAGACCCGAGCCAACTCGCAGCCCCAGGCGCACAACAACCGCAGCAGGGAACCATGATAGGTGGTGCCTACGCTCCAGACGTTGATTGGGTCCTCCCCGGGGACTGGGAACAGACGGAACGTCATTTGTGATTGGGCGCGCAAGGGCGATGCTCAGAGCGTCAGCCTCGGTCCCGCCCCTGGGGCTCGGAACTGTTGGCGGCCCCATTGCGTTTGCGCAGTCTGGAGAGCTATCCTCGAGGGTGGGGCCCGGCGTTAGCGCTCCGCCTTTTAGGTGCTGTGCAGTGTATCTGCGGGAGCACCTTGCCAGGGGTCACGCGGGTATTGTGGCTGAACCCGAGATATCTGGGTCCAAGTCCACTCCTCCCTCTTTCGACATCACTCTGGTGCCTCCAGATACGCGTCTGGAGCGTGAACCCTGGCCATAGTCTCCTGCCAAGCCAAACCCTGCAGGGCCTAGGAAAACACTAGTGTTAGCTTTACTCTTCGCTAAGGAAGAAACCTGTATATATACCTGTTTTTCCTTTGGGTGGTACTAAAGCTCATTAGGTTTACAGCCCTAAAAAGAACTATTATTTTCTCTATTTTACAGACAAGAAAATAGATTAAATAACCTGCCCAAGATCTCTCGCTATTTGGGTCTGGAACTCAGGGTCAAGGCCTGGGGTGGCGATATAAGCTTTGAGGGGCATCACTCGCGGAAACAGAACCATGCAGTGGATAAATTTGCCCAAGGAGAGTGACTTGGTTTCTTTCATGGCCAAGGAAAAGAAGCTACAAAGAAGGATGGGTGTGTGTGAGGGGGGGGAAGACTAAAGATATAAGAGGAAATCCAGGTGGGGGGTGGTCATATAAAAAATAATAGTGATTGAGAAAGCAAGACAGGACAGCAATGACAAATGCTGTTGAAAGGTCAAGCAAGATAAAGACTAGAACTTCGATGTCTTTAATGAAGGAGATATCAATGATGCGATGAGGCAGAAGTGAGAATTTCCAGGGACTATGAAATACAGGAAAGGTGAAGCAAATGGAGTCTTTAGAGCAGACCACTGTTTCCCGAAAGTCTGGCTATAAAGGGGAAAAGGGAAAGAAGGTGGTGGAGGGACAGAAGTTGGTGGGAGCTGAGGACTATTACTTTAATGGCTGCTTTTTCCTCAGTGAAGGGGGCACCTGGAAGGGCTCGGGGGATCTTGAAGAGTGGAAGACCTGGGGAGCCTCCAGGAGATTTTGAGGTTGGTGTTGGGGAGAGCTGGAGAGAGAACCAACCTGGCAAACATAGGACTGCCGGGTAACGTTGAGGACCTGGTGGAGGCTGGCAATGTACATGCATAGCACTGACCTGTGTGATTTTTTTCTAGCAGTACTTCCAGATCAGAGGCTTATTTAGAGAAGCCGGAAGACTGAACTCCTTCCTGAGTTGGCAAGCTCCAAGGCAGATGTGACAGAAGAAAAACTGCACAATGGAGGTAAGCATATTGGGAAGAACGTGATGGAAATGATAGACCCTGGACTGTCAGTGGATGGGGAAGGAAATAAAGATTTCCTTTATGGGAGAGAGGTAATACATAAAACAAAGTAGAAGGACAAGTGGACTGGAGGCTTCTGAAGGCCAGGCAACAGTGGGGAGAATTCTGAGAACAGCTGAGGGACAATCTGAGATGAGGTGTCTGCATTTACCACTTCAGAGGTTGGAGCTCTTCTGTGGTGATACAGCAGTCCAGGGTGTGACCCTGGAAGTGGAGGAATGAAGAAGGCTGGAAAAGAAAATCTCTGGAGCCCAGAGTCAAAACAACCAGTGATTGGAGAGGAGGGCTGGGACCCCAGATACATCTCACCCCTGTAGCCCAATCCACTTTGGTGCCTGACCCACTCTAGCTGCACCCATCAGAGGGCACAAAGCCCGATTATAAAGCATTCACATTGCAGGTCCTGAGAGCCCAAGCCTCCATATTCAAAAGCTTTGGGTTTTTTTGGGTCTGGCACCAATTTTTCCTTCCCCATTTAAGCCAGAGCCTTGTTTTCATGACTTGTGGTGACAAGAACAGGTCTTCTTTCACCTGTGAATACACTTTGGGAGGGAATCCCAGCCTCTTTCCTGGCACATACATTGAAGAGGTTTCAATCTCCGTTACCAATCAAATCTCATTGCTTTTATTCTTTGTGCCTTTTATGACCTAGCCTCATGATCACTTGTCACACAGGCCAACCCTGATCCAATGTGGGCAGGACTATACAAGTGTGTGAATATCAAGAGGTGGGGATCCCTGGAGATGGTCTGTTTTCATTTTGTAATTTTTCTCTGGCTTTGTAAGACCTCCTTCAATTCCACCCATGTGGTGTTGACTTTCAAATGTTGATGTCCAGCCCAGACCTGTACAAGGAATGGCAACCTGTACATTGAACTGCCTACATTGACACCTGGACCAGAAGTCTCAAGGGTGCCTCAGATTCAACTTGTCTGAGATAGTACTAGTGATCATTCTTCTTTCCAAAATGAGATCCTCTTCCAGTGTTCTCTGTATCTATGAATCCCTCCACTATCTATGCATTCACTCAAGGCTGAACAGTGGCCTTATCCTTGAAGCCACTTTGTTACTCTTTCACATCCAATTTGTCACCACGTCTTGTCGATTTTGCTCCTACCTGTTTCTGCAGACTGTCTGCTTCTCTTCTTCTTCTTCACCATTGCTCCAGTAGGAGTCTAAGCCCCAGCTTCATCCTCTGTTGCCCAGATGACTGCATTGGCTTCCCAGCTGGTCCTACCAGAGCTTCTATGAGCCTTTTTCATTTTGATCTTAACTTCAGCAGCCAAAGTGATTTTACATAAGGTAAATTTTATCAGTTTTCCACTGTCCTAAACTTTCTAGCATGGCCTACAAAGGTCCTAAATGGTCTTAGCTCTTCTATTCTCTCTAGTGGCTCTCATCCTATTCCTTACTCTCTCAACTCTGAGTTCCTTATCTTGGCTTTTTTTTTTTTTTGTGGCAAAATGTACATAACATACAATGTACCATTTTAACCATTTTTAAATGTTCTGTGACACTTAAAATTGTACATTATTGTGTGGCCATCACCACCATTCATTTCCAGAACTTTTTCATCTTCTCCAGCTGAAATTCTGTGCCTGTTAAACACTAGCTCCTCATGCATCACCCCTGTTTCTTTTCATCCATCAAAGGAGCCCTGCTGCTTTCCTGTTTGTTATACACACACTGCCCTCTGTCTGAAACACTCTTCTTTTCCCCTTTGCCCAGTGAGCTACCAGTCAGCTAGTGTCACGTTCTCAAGGAAGCCTCCTAGGACCCCCCAAGTTCAGACCAGGAGCTCCTGTAACTTCTCCCCAAGACCTTGTTCCTTTCTGAAGAGCACATATTTCATTTGTATTTCAACACATGCTGTGTAATTGTTTGATAGGTGCTCTCACTCTGCCTTCTCTTAACATAGTTGTTAGTGTCAGGAGTTCCTCACTGTGTCCCCACTACCTGGCATAGTGCCTGACACACAGCAGGTACTCAGAATTTGTTGGACGAAAATTAAATGTATGAGTTCTGCTCCCCTGCAGAGGGCCACCCATCTGTGACAGCTGTGAGTGCCTCCACCCCCAGACTGGGGTGTGTCCCTCCAGGGTCGGACTTTAAGCACCTCATCCAGGCTGGCAAGAGACTGTGCTCTTTGGTTTGCCTATCTCGTACTTCCCGCCCAGCTGCGCAGAACAGCAGAACCCACAGCTGGGGCGTGTCGCGGACTTACGCAGAACCTCCTTGTCGCGGCACGTCAGTTCTGCACTCTACCCCAGCAGGAATCGACCTGCAAGTCTCCTCGCACCTCCGGAAGTGGGAATTACAGGCTTGGACGTCAAACCCACGCGGGTGAGAGCCAGGAGACGGGAAGAAAGCTAGGAGGAGCACGCGCCCCTGCCACACCCCCTTTGCATTTGGGTCGCAGCTCTTTAAGAACCAGCTTATTCAGGACTCCCCCGGGACTGGGCGGGGAACCCCTCCAGGATTGGTCGGTTCGGGTGCGGGTGTCGCTTAGCAGCTGCAAATAGGAATTCAAGATTCGCGCGTGCGCACCATCGCCTACCTGCGCCTGGGCCGCCAGTGACCTGGGCCGGGTCCACCCGGTGGCCTGAGGTTGCGGAGGAGGCAGCGGGTGGTACGGCGGCGAGGCGGCGCGACCGGCAGGCGCCGACTCCGGAGGCCGCCGTAAGGGCGAGGTGAGGGCTGGCGGGCGGAGTTGGGCGCCGCGGCCCGTTAGGCGAAAGCAGGCGGGGTAGGGTGTGGCGCAGGGCGGGCCTGGAGGTGGAGGCGGCGCCGGGCCCGCCCCGCCCTCAGGCCCGGCTAAGCCCCTCCTGGTTTCGTGGGTCTTCCAGGAGTTGTCTGTTCTTTCTCACCCCCGTTGCTCTCCGGACTTGGGGACAACCCGGCCGCGCGCCTCCTGGAACCCTGAACTGAATGATGCGCGTGGAGCGCTGCTCCCAGTGGGAGGAAAAGGGGTTTGTCCAAATCAGAGAGGGGGCGATCGTTTTCTTGATTATCCACGAAGCCCACATCTGAGTACTGTTTAATTTTAAGAGCAAACTTCCCTTACCAGGCCGAAATTATACGACTTGGTTTACCAGATACTGGGCGCACTGGACCAGTTTTTCCGAACATTAGATGTAGGAGGTGATGTACATTTGTGTCCATTACAGGCTTATATCTAGACCGCCAGGGCCAGAAGGATAAAGCACTCAGGGAAAAATGAGGTTTTTAGAAATCAAAACCACAAAAGAATTGTTCCTAGTGGCGAAAAGTATTTGGTGAAATTTGTTACATGGTCAGAACAAAAAAGTAAAGCTCAGACCAATGGCTAGGGTAAATCTTAATTAAATTTTACGAAGGAATTAATCCCGATAAAGATAATTTTAGTAAAATTAAAATATAAATAATTGAAAGTGGTGCGTATTGGCAAATAGAATTAAATTGACATAATAGAGTTTGCTCTGGAAAATACATTGTAGACAATGTAGTTATAGCTCCAAGTGTTTGTGTTTACAATACAGAGTAGATCGTGAAGTCCAAAACTTTTAGTCTTAGGAAGAGCCTTAGAAACAAACTGCATCCAAAAGCTGACTGATGGTCAGAGAGGAAAACTGATTTATTCAAAGTAACACAAGGAGTAAAGAGTAATTGTAACAAGTGTAACCCTAGGCCTCTGCTCCTTCTATTATTAGTTGAGTAGTAATGCTCTAGGAGAAAGAAACAATAGAAATAGAGTAGCTGTGATCCCAAAAATTGGATTTAGAGAGGCAGAGTATAGTGGAAAGATTGTATAGGCTTTCAGATATTTTGAGTAAGTAAGTTTGGGTTTGAATCTTGGCTCTCCCGATTATGCCTTTGGAAGTGTATAGTTCCCACCTGCTCTATGTAGAGTATGCCTACCTCATAGATAATTTTGAGCAGTCAGTTTAAAAGTTCCTAGCACAGTGCCTCTCTCGTAATGTTAGTCGATATCAAGTTCAGTCCCCTACTCTTCTTAGCTTGTTTCAAAGAGTTATCTGCCCCCTCCCCACCCTCACACCATCCCCAAGAAACATGGAACAGAGGATCCTGAGTGATCTACAAATTAGGTAACCAGTTCTCAAGTGTAAGATGAATTCAATAAGGGTGACTAACAATTTTGTTTTCTGTATTGTGTACTTGAACAGTGGGTAATATGCCTCATGGCGAAGACTTGTGTTTGAGTATGTGTGCCAAATGAAATTCATTGTGCTTTTTTAAGTTACTATTTTGCAAGGCCTGGTCATGGTCGGATCATTTAATGCTGCTTTTCTCTCCTGGTTTTTCTTTCCTCTCTTTTGGAGGGAGGAGAGGAGGAGCATTTGTGGTAGGGATTTGGGAGTGCCCTAAGGGTAAGGGTGAGGAAAAAAACCAATAGGAGTAAGGATGGCCTCCAGCTAGGGACAAAGTGCAGGTAGAGTAGGGATAATCTATGACATGAGCAGTTTATAAATAGATGCTGAGAAGAGGATTTAGGAAATGGGGGAGGTAGATTAAAAATTTTATAAAGCATAGTAGCAGTGACGTAGGTATGTATAATTACTAATTCAGCTTCTGTTTCAGAAAAATTCCAGCTATATCAATGTCTTTTTCTCTCCAAGTAGAAATTTATTATGGAAAAGTGTTCAAAATATAGGTCAGGATATGACAAGATCTGAAAACCCACATTTCTTGTTTCATTGGACAAAAAAAAGGCAGCTCTTAGGTGTTCATTCATTTGCTTAGCAGTTTTTACTGAAGGCTTCTCATGTGTGCCAGGCATGGTGTTAGGTTACTGGCTCGTAGAGGGAGCTGGGAAGACCTGGAAGACAGACTGTTGTCTCTGTGTGAGTACTCTGAGGGTGCTTTTGTCTTTGTATAGTTCATAATATATTTTTTTCTATTGCGGCATGATTTTTCAGATTTATACCACTACTTTTTGTTTATAATTTTTATTATTCTTTTAAATGTTTATTTATTTTCTGAGAGAGAGAGAGATCGTGAGTGGGGAAGAGGCAGAGAGAGAAGGGGACAGAATCTGAAGCAGGCTTCAGGCTTTGAGTTGTTAGCCAGAGCCCCATTCGGTGTTGGAATTCACGAACCTTGAGATCATGACCTGAGCTGAAGTCAGATACTTAACTGACTGAGCCACCCAGGTGCCCCACTACTTCTTATTATTTAAACTGAATACTAGTTAAATGCAAACAGCTTTTTTAAAAAATTTTATAGTTTATTGTCTGTCAAGTTGGTTTCCATATAACACCCAGTGCTCATGCCCACAGGTGCCCTCCTCCATGCCCATCACCCCCCTTACCCTTTCCCCCACCCCCATCAGCCCTCAGTTTGTTCTCAGCATTCAAGAGACTCTCATGGTTTGCCTCCCTCCCTCTCCCCAACTATTTTCTCCCTTCTTCTCCCCCATGGTCCTCCGTTAAGTTCCATCTGATCCTCCTATACGTGCAAACATACGGTATATGTCCTTCTCTGCCTGACTTATTTTGCCCAGCATAACACCCTCAAGTTCCATCCATGTTGCTATCCATGTTGCTGCACATGGCCAGATTTCATTCTTTCTCAAAACAGTTTTTATTTTAATTAATCCTGAGATTATACTACCTTCTACTTTGGAAATGTCATGTAGTTATAGAGCTACTCACTATAAAACATGTTTTTCAACATTAAAGCAGAAATCATTGAAACTACAGTTAATTAGCAGAAAAGATTATTGATCTACTTATAGAGATATTTATTTTATTTTATTTTATTTTTAAAGCTTATTTATTTTGAGAGAGAATGCATGAGTGGGGAAAGGGCAGAGAGAGAGAGAGGGAGAGAGAGAGAATCCCAAGCTGACGCCACACTGTCAGTGCAGAGCCCATTGTGGGGCTCGAACCCACAAACCATGAGATCATTATTTGAGCAGAAGTCAGGAGTTTAACTGACTGAGCCATCCAGGGCCCCTACTTACAGAAATATTTAAAAATGATACTTAAACATAAAAAGCAGGTAGGAACGTAAGTGGTATAAAGTCCTTAAGTTAATACACTTATTCTTCAAATTTTATTTAAAAATGATTCCAGTTTTAGGAAGTTGCAAAGATAGTACAAAGAGGTCGCATACACCCTTTATCCTACTTTCCCCCCATTGGTTACATCTCACATAAGTACAGTGCAATATCAAATCCAGGAAATCAACATTGATATAAAGTATGTATAGTTCCATGCCCATTTTACCACTTATGTAGATTCCTATAACACCTTCACAAAATACAAAATTATTCAATCAACACAAAGATCTTTCTTTTGCTCTCCTTTATAATCACACCCATTCCCCTCCTCCCCACCATCCCTAACCCTTAGCAACTACTAATCATTCTTCATCTCTATAATTTTGTCATTATGAGAATGTTACATAAAAGGATTCCTGTGGTATGTGACCTTTTGAGGTTTTTTTTTTTCACTCAACACAGTGCTCTTGAGATCCATCCAAGTTGTTCTGAGTTTCAGTAGTTCATTTCTTTTTACTGCTGAGTAATAGTCCATGCTATGAATGTAATGTTTTATTTAACATTCAGTATTTGTAGGATATTTAGTTCTTTGCAGTTCTTGGCCATTACAAATAAAACTGTTATGAACAATTGTACACAGGGCTTTGTGTGGAAGTAAATTTTCATTTCTCTGGGATAAATGCCCCGGAGTGTGATTGATAGATGATATGTTAGTTGCATGTTTAGTTTATTTATTTTTTTTAAGTTTATTTATTTGTTTTGAGAGAGAGAGAGGGAGAGAAGCACGAGCAGGGGGAGGGACAGAGAGAAAGAAGAGAGAGAAAATCCCAAGTAGGCTCCATGCTGTCAGTGCAGAGCTTGACATAGAGCTCAGTCTCACAAACTGTGAGATCATGACCTGAGCTGAAATCAAGAGTCGGATGTTTAACCAGCTGAGCTAGCCAGATGCCCCCTTGCATGTTTAATTTTAAGACACTTGCAAAAATATAAAAATAAAGGACACTACCAAACTGTTTTCCAGAGTGACTCTACCATTTTATACATTACCAGTAATATATGAGAGATCCAGTTCCTCTGCGTGCCTTGACAGCATTTGATCTTTCTATTTTAAAATTTTTTAACTCTTTTCATAGGTATATAGCATTATCTCATTGTGATCTTAAGTTACAACTCCCTGAACTGTTAGTGATGCTAAACATCTTTTCATATGCTTACTTACCATCTGTATATTCTTTTTGGTGAAATGTCTGTTCATGTACCTTGCCCATTTTCTAACTGGATTTTTTGAGAGTTCTTTATAAATTCTAGATATATAGAGTCCTTTATTGGATATGTGGTTTACAGATATTTTCTTCCCGTCTCTGGATTGCCCTTGTCTTTTCATCCTTTTCACACGAGCTTTTTTCCCCCCCTACATGAGCTTTCGGAGATCGAATGTCTCCAATTTTGATGAAATCCAATTTACTGATTTTTGTGGATTATGCTTTTGGTGTCATGTCTAAGAACTTGTCCCCAAGTCCTGAAGATTGTCTCTTACATTTTCTACCATTTTTATAGTTTTACTTCTTAGATTTACATTTATGATACATTTTGAATGGACTTTTATGTAAGGTGTGAGGTTTAGGTCAATAATTTTTTTTTCCTATAGCTGTTCATTGCTTTACCACCAAGTATTGAAAAACTGACCTCCCTCCATTGAAATGCTTTTGCACCATTGACAAAAATCATTTAGCTGTACTACTGTAGGTCTATTTCTGTGTTCTTTCTTCTATTCTATTGATGTATGTGTCTGTTCCTCTACCAACACCATACAATCTTGACTACTGTAGCTATGTAAAAAGTCTTAAAATGTAATAGCATGGTTCCTTCCACTTTATTCCTTTTCAAACTTGTTTTTTAGCCATCTTAGTTTCTTTGCCTTCCCGTATAAATTTTAGAATACTCTATCTTTACAAACTGTCATTCTGATATTTTTATAGGAATTGCATGAAACCCGTATGTCAGTTTGTCTAACATCTTTATTATGTTGAATTGTCCAGTCCATGAACATGATGTTTCCTCCTTTATTTAAGACTTTTTTGACTCCTTTCAGCAGTGTTTTGTAGTTTTCAGCATAGAAGACCTGAACATATTTTGTTAGATTTATACCTAAATATTTTATTTTATTTTTTTTTTATTTTTAAAAAAAATTTTTTTTTTATGTTTTATTTATTTCTAGGAGAGAGAGAGAGAGACAGCATGAGCAGGGGAGGGTCAGAGAGAGAGGGAGTCACAGACTGAAACAGGCTCCAGGCTCTGAGCTGGCAGTCAGCACAGAGCCCGACGCGGGGCTCGAACCCACGAACCGTGAGATCATGACCTAAGCAAAAGTCGGACGCTTAACCGACTAAGCCACCCAGGCGCCCCCTAAATATTTTATTTTAAAGATTATAGCTTTATTGAGATCTTTTTTTGGAGTGATTGTAAATGGCATTTTATTTTTAATTTTGGTTTCTATGTGTTCTTGCTAGTTTATAGAAGTACATTGATTTTTGTATGTTGATCTTCTGTCTTACAACCTTGTTGAAAACACATTAGTTCTAGGAGGTTTTTTGGTAGGCTCCTCGGGATTTTTCATGTAGATGATGTTGTCTGCAAATAGCAGTAGTTTTGTTTCTTCCTTTCCTATCTATATGCCTTTTATTTCTATTCTTGCCTTGTTGTACCGAGTAGAACTTCCAGTAATGTGTTGAATACTAGTTGTGTGAGCAGACATCCTTGTTTTTGATTTTAGAGAGAAAGCATTCAGTCTTTAACCATTACGTATGATGTTAACTAGACTTTTTGTAGATGCTCTTCCTCTAATTGAGAAAGTTCACCGCTGTTTGTATTTTCCAGAAAGTTTTATCATGAAACAGGGTTGAATTTTGTCAGACACCCTTTCTGATTAATTGATAACATTTTTTTTTAGCCTGTTAATATCATGGATTATCATGATTGATTTTACTATGTTAAGCCAGCCTTGCATCCTGGAATAAATCTTATTTGGTTATGGTGTCTAGTTCTTTTTATTATATTGCTGATTTCTAGTTGCTAATGTTTTGTTAAGGATTTTCATATATAAATTCGTGAGGATTATTGGTCTGTAGTTTTTCTCGGGTAATAGTAGCTTCATGAAATGAAGGAATTATTTCCACCTCTTTTATTTTTTGGCAGAGATTGTACGTGATTGGTGTTAATTTCTTTTTTGGTGTTTGGTAGAATCCTCCAGTGAAACCATCTGGGCTTGGAGATGCCCAGTTTTCAGCAGTTTCAAAATTACAAATGAATTCTTTCTTAATAAGAAATTTAGTTATAAGATTGTTTAAATTACCGATTTCATATTGGGTTGAATTGTGGTAGTTAGTGTTTTTTGAGGAATTGACCATTTTAACTACATTGTCAGATTTATGGGTGTAAAGTTGTTTATAGTATTCCATTATTATTAATTTTTTTGATGTCTGTAGTATCTATAATGATACTTCCTATCTGATTCTTGATGTTAATAATATGTCTCTTTTCTATTTTTTTTTATTTGTTGTTTTGGTAGAGATTTGTCAATGTTGTTGATCTTTTCAAAGGACTAAGATTTTATCTCCTTGATTTTCTCTATTACTTTTTCTGCTTTTAGTTTCATTGATTTATATTATTTCCTTCCTCCTGCCTCCTTTGTGTTTTTTGTTTGTTTGTTTTCGTTTTTTGCTCTTTTTCTAGTTTCTTGACATGTGAGGTTACGTTATTATTTTGAGACTTTTCCTCTTTTTTAATGATAGCATTTGGTACAATAAATTTCCCTGTTAGCACTACTTTAGCTGTGTCTCACAAATTGTGATAGATTTTCCTTTTATTCAGTTCAGTGTATTTTAAAATTTCCTTTGAAACTTCCTTTTTGACTCATTGATTATTTAAAAGTGTGTTGTTTAATTTTTGAGTGTTTGGAGATTTTTAACACCTCTCTTTGATTAATTTCTATTTTGATTACTTGTGGTCCCAGAACATACTCTGTACGCATTTTTAAAATTTGTTGAGATTCGTTTTATGGCCCACGTCTATCTTGCCATATGTTTTGTCAGTGCTTGAAAGGAACTCTGTTGTTAGATTGAGTGTTCTATAGATGTTAATTACCTACTTTTGTAGATAGTGTTGTTGAGGTCTTCTATATCTTTGCTGGTTTTCTATCAATTGTTAAAAGAGTGATGCTGAAGTTTTCAACTGTAATTTTATGATTTGTCTATTTCTCCTTTCACTTTATCAATTTTGCCTCACCGATTTTACACCTCTGTTGTTTAGTGCATATACATTTAGTTTTATGTCTTCTTGGTAGATTTATTCTTTTATCATTATGTAATGTTTTTCTCCATCTTTGGAAATTTGCTTTGAAGTCTGCTTTATATGACATTAATATAACTTATTCTTTCTTTTAATTAATATTTGCATGGTATATTTATTTCTATTCATTTACTTTCAACCTACCTATATTGTTATATTTGGTGTGCATTTATTTTTTATTTTTATTTTCTTTTAATTTTTTTTAATGTTTTATTTATTTCTGAGAGAGAGAGAGACAGCGTGATCAGGGGAGGGTCAGAGAGAGAGGGAGATACAGAATCCAAAGCAGGCTCCAGGCTCTGAGCTAGCCGTCAGCACAGAGCCCGATGCGGGGCTCAAACCCACAAACTGCAAGATCGTGACCTGAGCTGAAGTCAGACGCTTAACTGACTGAGCCACCCAGGTGCCCCTTGGTGTGCATTTTTTATTTTAAAGAAGTAAATAATTGGATCCTGTCTTTTATCAACTTTATCAATTTCTGTCTTTAATTATGTATTTAGACCATTTACATTTAATATAATCATTAATATATTAGGCCTTAAGTATGGTCTTTTATTTTTTGTTGTCTATTCTTTTTTTTTTAAATTGTTTTCTTCTTTTATTTTTAATATGAAACACTTCATGAATTTGCATGTCATCCTTGTTCAGCCACCATGCTAATCTTTTCTGTATCATTCCAATTTTTAGTATATGTGCTGCTGAAGTGAGCACTAAAATTCTGTTTTCTTTTTTCCTGCATTCCTGTGAATATTTCAGACATCTTTTAGAATCCCATTTTTATTCATATATGGTGTTTTTGAATATATCTCTTTGTATAGCTTTTTCATTGGTTGCTCTAGTATACGCCTATGTACATATGTATACATGTCTACTTATACATGCACATATGTATATCTACATTTGTACATATTTATGATTTATCAGTTTCCTGGAGACAGCATTTTACCATTTCAAGTGAGACATAGAAACTTTACCTGCCTTTACTTCTCTGTACCCCTCATTTATAATTGTCTTAAATATTTTCTCAAAATACATTGAGAGTATCAGAAATGTTCTAGTTATTGCTTCAACCACGCAACATAACTTACGAAACTCATGAGGAGAAGGATAATCTATTGTATTTTCCCATGTTTTTACATTTCTGAGTTTTTTTCTTTTTTTCCCAGCGTTCCTTCTTGTATCGTATCCTTTTGATTTAGAGAACTTCCTTTAGCCATTCTCTTAGTGCAGGTGTGCTGGCACAAATTCTTTTAGTGTTCTTCATCTAAATATGTTTTAAATTTCCTTTCATTTTTGAAAGATATTTTTGCTAAAAATACAGAATTCTTAGTTGGCAGTCCTTTTCTTTAGCACTTTAAAAATGTGCTTCCTGGGGTGCCTGGGTGGCTCAGTTGGTTAAGCGTCTGTCTTCAACTCGGGTCATGATCTCACGGTTCGTGGGTTCGAGCCCTGCGTCGGATTCTGTGCTGTCTGCTAGCTCACAGCCTGGAGCCTGTTTCAGAATCTGTGTCTCCCTCTCTCTCTGACCCTCCCCTTCTCACGCTCTCTCTCTCGCAGAGGTAAATTAAATGTTAAAAAGAAATTTTTTTAAAGTTCTTCCGTTTGGCCTCCATGGTTTCTGTGAGAAATTTGCTGTTGTACTAATTGTTTTCTCCCCTCTGTAAGATCATGGTTTCTATTTTTTGCTGCTTTCAAGATTTTTTCTGTCTTTAGTTTTCTTAAGTTTGTTTTGTTTATTGGCATGTATTTCTTAGGTTTATCCTTTCTGAGATTTATTCTTTTTGAATCTGTTGCCTTATGTCTTTTGCCAAATTTGGAAAGCTTTCAGACATTTCTTTGAATACTTTTCAGTCCTTCCCTCTTTCTCCTCTCCTCCAGGACTCCAGTGACATGTGTTAGAGGATTTGTTATAGTCCCATAGTCCCTGAAGCTCTGTGTAATATTTTTAAATCTAGTTTCTCTCAGATTGTTCAAATTAAGTAATTTTTAACATGTCATTCATGTACACAATGGGATACTACATGGCAATGAGAAAAGTGAAATCTGGCCATTTGTAGCAACATGGATGGAACTTGAGGGTGTTAAGCTGAGCAAAATAAGTCAGGCAGAGGAGGACAGATACCATATGTTTGCACATATAGGTGGATTAGGAGGAACTTAACGGAGGACCATGAGGGAGAAGGGGAAAAATAGTTGGAGAGAGGGAGGGAGGCAAACTATGAGAGACTCTTGAATGCTGAGAACAAACTAAGGGCTGATGGGGGTGGGGGAGTGGGGAAGGGGGGTGATGGGCATGGAGGAGGGCACTTGTGGGGATGAGCACTGGGTGTTATATGGAAACCAGCTTGACAATAAACTATTTAAGAAGAAAAAACAAATAATTTTTATGTTCTGTCTTCATGTTTACGGATTTGATTCCTTCTTCTGTCCCCTCCATTTTTCTGTCTTCATGTTTACGGATTTGATTCCTTCTTCTGTCCCCTCCATTTTGCTGTTGAGCTCATCTATTGAGTTTTTTACTTCAGTTATTGTATTATTTTTACATTCTAAAACTTCCATTTGGTTCATTGTACCTTTCTGTTTCTTTGCTGAAACTTTTTATTTTTCATATGTTTCAAGTGTGTTTATATTGCTCATTGAAGCATTTTTATGATGGTTATTTTAATTTTATTAAAAAAATAAAAAAATTTTATTGTTTATTTTTTTATTTTTAAAAATTTTTAATGTTTTATTTATTTCTGACAGAGAGAGAGAGAGACAGCGTGAGCAGGGGAGGGTCAGAGAGAGAGGGAGACACAGATTCCAAAACAGGCTCCAGGCTCTGATCTAGCTGTCAGTACAGAGCCCGATGCGGGGCTCAAACCCATGAACCATGAGATCATGACCTGAGCTGAAGTCAGACACTTAATTGACTGAGCCACCCAGGCGCCCCAGTTTATTTATTTTTGAGATGGAAAGAGACAGAGTGGGAGTGGAGAAGGGGCAGAGAGGCAGACACAGAATCCAAGGCAGGCTCCAGGTTCTGAGCTGTCAGCACAGAGCCAGATGTGGGGCTTGAACCCACAAATCGTGAGATCATCACCTGAGCCAAAGTCGGATGCATAACTGACTGAGCCACCCAGGCACCGTTATGATGGTTACTTTAAAGTCTATCATCATGATGGACACTTATTCAATTTGAGATTTTCCTGGTTCTTAGTGTGATCAAGGGTTTTTATGAAAACCTGGACATTTGGGGTGTTATGTTATGAGATTCTGGATCTTATTTCGATCTGTTTTAGTTGGCCTTTGTTGATACTGTGTTAGCAGGGTGGTGGAGGTACTAACTCATTACTTTGAGGTGGGAGTAAAAGTTCAGGTTTCCCCACTGGGCCTCTTCTGGCTCCCTAAGGAGAAGGGGATTTCTGTCTCCTTAATGATACAATGGGAGAGGCTGGCTCTTTACTGCTTATAGTTCCCTACCGGATCTTCTCTGACACTCTGGCAGTGTGGAGAGTTGGTGGGGACACCACATCACTGCCAGGCAAGAACAGAAGTCCAGGCACTTAGTTCAGCCTTTGTTGTGGGTGTATGATGGCTGCAGTTTTTCTGTGGTGTTTGACTGGAGTAAAATGTTTTTGTCTAAGACTTTTCTGTTTTGCTAGGCTGCACGCACCTTTCCTGGTGCTTTGGCTGGAGACAGCAGGCTCTTTTTCATTGTCGGGGCTTTTTTTTTTTTTTTTTTTTTTTTTTTTGCCTACATTCATTGGCATTTCTGAGTTGCCAGCTTCTCCAGCACCAAGAGTAGGATAACTGAAGCAAAAAGAAACTGAGCAAACTCACAACTGTGTCATTCCTCAGGTTTCAAAGTCCCTAGCCAATCTGCTTGCCTCTCTCCACCTTTCAGGTGTTTATGTTTTTTTGCATATAGTGTCCATAGTATTTATACCGCTATTAGTGGGAATAGGAAAAAGCCCTTCAACTCTATCTTTCAGAGGCAAAAGCCCCCAGTTCATTGTTTTTTGAGCAGTGGTCAGATCTCTTATTCGAGTAAAGACCTTCTCATCATAGTTCATAACCTGAATTTGCAAATATCAGCTCCCTAAGTATGCAGAGCTCTTACCAGGCACTGTGAGTACACAAAGATACTTTGCTCCCTATTTGTATTACATTTTTTTACAAATACATTTTTAATCTTTTACAATACAGAGTACATTTTCACAAAGGAAAAAAAATGTTGTTTCTGTTCTTGGACTCTAACACAGCAGTGTGTAAAACCCCTCCACCTCTCGTCCTGTGTGTTCATACACTCATATGTGTACACAAACACAGGTAACACTTAATATCACAGCGTCCCCTTCGTTTAAGCATAAGAAGGAATTTTAAATATCTTAAATGGATGTGGGTTTCACTAGTTTTCAGTACTAATAACTTGGGAGAACTGACCAACAGTTTTATTTATCTTGAATGCTATTGTTCGAGGAAAAGCAGGTTTGATCACCAAAAGGATCTTGTGGGTCAAGTAGAGAGCCTGAGGTGAGGTTTGTGTCTTTCAGCAAGTGGTAGAAGAGTGGTAGAACTGGTTCTTAGATTACTATCGCTTGGAAAGGTCACTCTTTTCCTTTTTTTGGTTTATTACAATACCTGACACATGGAAGGCACTCTATAAAAACAGCACTAGAGAGGATATTTGGGGATTGACAGTTAGAATACATACATATTGCTTCCCTTCACAGAGCAGAGAATTTAGTCAGCCCCCTAAGCAGTGTCTTTCATATTTTGCCTTGAGGTGTCTCTGTCCAGTCTCTGACTCTCTTTGTGTCTCACTGATTCATTCTCTCTCTCTCTCTCTCTCGCTCGCTCTCTCTTTTTAGGCAAGGTGTGCGTGGGGGGGAGGGAGGGCTCAGTGTCTTTATATTCTTTCTCATCTAGTAGTCTTCTTAGAAAGTCTTCATTACAGGTATTCTTTTTTTTTTTTTTTTTTGAGAGAGAGAGTATACACATGCAAGTGGAGACCAGCAGAGGAGGGGCAGAAGGAGAGGGAGAGAGATTCATGCCCAGCACAGAACCCAGCTCAGAGCCCATCTTGGGGGCTTGATCTTACAACCATGATATCATGGCCTGAGCCAAAATCAAGAGTTGGATATTTAACTGACTGAGCCACCCAGGTGCCCCTTAATTACAAGTATTCTTCAGCACCCCTCTACATGCATTGCAGAACAGCTGAAGCTTGCATTCACCCAAATAACACTGTTCTCAAGGTAGCAAGAAAGTTGTAGTTCTTGTTTTGCTCCTAAGGCCTGGTCTCAAGTTAATCTTCTAGTCTTCCCCTGCCTCTATCAGGGCTTTGTGCCTGTAAGTCTTTAAAAAATTATTTCTAGGGGCGCCTGGGTGGCTTAGTCGGTTAAGCATCCGACTTTCGCTTAGGTCGTGTACTCGCGGTTCGCGGGTTCGAGCCCCACATCGGGCTCTGTGCTGACTGCCAGCTCAGAGCCTGGAGACTGTTTCAGTCTGTGACTCCCTCTCTCTCTGACCCTCCCCTGCTCACGCTCTCTCTCTCTCTCCCCTAGAAATAAAATAAATAAATAAATAATTTCTAAATTAAATATTTCAAACATTCACAAAAGTATAAGTTCATGAGATCAGCCTCAATACACCCAACCCCTGCTGACCTCTCTGGTGCCAGAGGCCTCAGCGTTGGCCACGCAGCTAGGGTACAGCCGGCACAGCCCACAGGCAGTTGGCAAGGATCTGCCAGCAGTGCTGGGAACTTAGCAGTTTGGTGTGTGGAGGTATTTTTCCTGAGGCATTTCACATGTTTACTCCTGAATGGAAAGTGTGGGGAGATGGGACACATGGACTTTGTAGCATCTGTTGGCTAGTAGGCTAAGTTTTCTTTCAGCTTTGTCTTGTTTTTATACCACTGCAGTCTCTTCATGGGTAAAATGGGAATCATTATTCATTTCTGCATTTCAGATATGGTCTTTATTCTTAGAACCTACACTTAGGTAATGGAAATGATGAATTAGTAAAATAGGTAACAAAGAGCTAAGTTCTCTGAGAATTCGTAGGGGGTGGAAGTACATCCGGCTAGACAAGTCTGGCAAGGGGTCATGGAGAGGGTGCCTGTGGATGTGGATATGGGGAGATCAGAGGAGGAGCAGACAGAGGAAAAGAATCCACAGAGGCACAGAGGTGAAGAGAGGAGTGTGCATCATGGGGGTTCCCCTTTCCTACTGCTCATAAGAGTTGAGAGGCCAAATAAGGTTACGTATTTGGAGTTCTTTGAAAGAAAGGTCCATCAGTGTGTATACCTGTTACCATCTTATCAAGTAGAGGAGCTCATGAACACAATCTGTGAACCAGGATGTGTGGGTGCATGGAGAGACCCATTAAAGCTGCAGTGGCCACCTCACTAAGCCCTGGGTGGGGCTACCACAGCCTTCATGTGTAGGTTATGCCATGTGCAAGCACCTGAGAAGCACGTTGTGCTGATTTGCCGAAACCTCCATGAGGGCCCAAGATCTGTTTCCTTCTGTTTCTTAATAGTGCCCACATTTCAAGACCAAATATTTAGTATCTTACCATAGTATAACTTGCTGAATGACTTCTTTTAGCCATCTGTAGGGACTCAGTCATCATTTCGAAGACTGGCTTCATAACAAACACCTGCAGAAATTCAGGAGGTCATGCTATACTCCCTCAGTTCCAGTTTTGCCTTCTGTTCTCCTTGCCACCAGCCTCAGGTTGGATGCTCAGAATCCCTCCACGGCATGTGAGGACAAGACAAAACTGCTCAGCACCGACCTCCCTGGGTGACCTGACATGAATAGGTCACTGGATCCCATCCCTGCTGCTTCAGCGTCTGGTGCTTCCTGTCCCTCTGGGGTCATCTTGCTGCCTCTGTCCTGCTACCCACTGTCATTACTGTGGCTCCTGAGCCTTTTGGGCGCTGCTTCCTTGTTTCTCTCTCCCTCATCCTGGTTGGTATAATTCTGGAAAGGGAGAGCTTCATTAGAGAGAAGGAAGAGGAGGATTACAAGTGAAGAAGAGACAGGAAGAAAAATGAAGGGGGGAAGACAGGGAGTGACATAGCTGTAGAGGCCAGGGAAGTAACAATAAAGGCAACATTTGCATTTACAGTGGGGGTGAGGGTGAAACAGCCAGAAAAGACGTTTCAAGGGCAGGGGGCATCTCTCACCATCATCTGCCTTCAGTAACAAGGTGCCTTTGCTTTCCTCAGGTGTCCTCATGACTTCCCCTGCAGACCATGTCTATGATCCTTTTTGCCTGTGTGGTGAGGGTGAGGGATGGACTGCCCCTCTCGGCCTCCACTGACTTTTACCACACCCAGGATTTTCTGGAATGCAGGAGACGGCTCAAGACTTTAGCTTTGCGACTGACCCAGTACCCAGGTAGAGGTTCTGCGGAAGGACATCACTTCAGTATACAGTAAGCAAGCATGTTCGCTCTTCCAGAACATCCGCAAGCTTTGGTTTACTTTTAATCATACGTTGGGGTAACATGAGGTCGATCGTACCTTAGTGTTAAGAGTAGGTCTGCTGTCAGACAGTGGTCTGAGATTTTGTGCATTTGCAGTCATAGAGTCAAGGGAACGCACTGCTCCCACTCCTGCCCTTCTGTTAGAGGGGTTGCTCTTGAGCATCCGGGTTCAATCAGTTTTCATGCCTGTAGTTTGGTAGTTTATTCTGCATTAGATGGAGGGGTGGAAAAGCTGAGGAAAGGGAGAGTCTAGAGTATAATGTCAGGGAAGGGAAAGGGGAAAAGTAAAAATGCCAAGAAAACAAAAGATTTCTACTTCTTGCCTTTAGTTTTTACTTTTTAAATTTTTCACCTTTTTGGTTTTTAAATTTAAAAATTAATTTTTTTTTTAATGTAACAGAGCAGGGGTGTGAAAAATGAGCACAAGTAGGCCCCTTTTCTAATGGAACTTAAAGGCTAAGGAGGGAACAAGAGAGATATCTAACTGAATATAATACAGTGAGGAAAATGCTCTGGTGGAAGTAGGAATCAAGTGGTTACAATAATCCTAGTAATAAGAGCTAGTACTGTTGGTGCTTTCTGTATGTCAGACACTGTTCTAAGTGCTTTATTGGCTTGTTTATTGGTGGGTGATAGTATTATATACCTGAGGTGAAGTGACTTAGCTGACGTTGTGCTGTTAGTAAGTGGTAGGGCCTGGACTTGAATGCAGGTTACTGGGCCCCAAGGGCTGGTCCTCATGTGTTCTGTCATTTCTTATTCAAGAAGCTCAGGGCTCAGGGACTAGACAGGTTTTGAAATATCAAAAAAGCTTGTCATAGATTTTATGTCATTGTTTTTGATTATTTAGGCCCTCACTTACCAAGTTCCTCCTGCTCCCTTTGAACACTACATTTTTAGTTGACCTGATAAGGTAGAGTCCTTTTAGAGAAATTCAGTCTCAGAATCAGAAAAACAAAAGAGGCCGCGCTTGACTTGGGGCTTGCTGGTGTCGTCCGGCAAGAAGGGACTGGCCTGAAGGGGGCGCCAGGTAGCTGTCACCCTGTGCTGGGGGCTCTGGGGGCTCAGGAGCTACAGCTGAGCTGCCTCTGCCTGCATTTGTGCCTCCTTTCTTTGGGTGCCCAAAACCACCGTCCTTCATGTCCCTCCCTCCTTATGCTCTGATTCTCTTAACACCATGTGGGATCTTGGTGCCGCACCTCAAGCCTTTTCTCTGTTAAGAAAAAAAAGGCTTTGACTTCAAATGAAATTCTGGGTGCTTCAGTCATTTTTTGAAAACTAGAATACAAAACGTTCTGCTCATTTGTATTTTGAATTAAATATTCACCATTATTTTCACAAATAAAACTGAAGTGTTTTTTGTTTGTTTTGTTTTGTTGTACGAGTGGGCAGTACTATAGCTTATTTTATAGTTAAGGAGTTGAGATATTTTCCTATGGCTACTGTAACAAATTAAAACAACAGAAATTTATTCTCTCACAGTCCTGGGGCCTAGCTAGAAGTCTAAAATCAAGATGTACGCAGGGCCTTGCTGTCTTGGAGGCTCTAAGGAAGACTCCTTCCTATGCCTCTCTACTGCCTTCTAGTGGTTACTGGCAGTCTTTGTCATTCCATGTCTTGTAGAAGAGTTATTCCAGTCTCTGCCTTCTTGGTTACATGGCCTTCTTCCCTCTGTCTCTATAGCCAAATTTCACACTGGTCATTAAATGGAGGCCTACCCTAATTTATTATAATCTCATCTTATCTTAATTGTATCTGCAAAGACTATTTCCAAATAAAGTCATATTCACGGGTACTGGGAGTTAGGACCTTGTCATATTTTTTGGAGACACAAGTCAGCCCACAAATAGGGGCTTCTGGAAAATTCCTTGTATAAGGAGGAGGTTATCATTTTTTAATTGACAAAGTTTTTATATAGAGACTTCTACTGATAGAACAATATAACCATAAAACTCTTTTCCAGAAACATTCTGAATTGCAAGTAAATGTACATGAGAAATTGTTTTAAATGTGTAACTGAGCTTCAAATAAAGAATTCCCAAGGTGCCAGAAATGAAGGGGAACAGAGTATCAGGGTGTGGTAAGTGTGTGAGCTGACACCGAGGCTTCCGGTAATCAGTCAGTCGTAAACTCAGGGCTTGAGTTTCAGCACCCATAAAGGGAGAGGCCCTTGGATTTGAGTTGTTGCAACAGGACCCATGCATGAAGAAGGGATTATTGTGAGGCCACGCACAGTCCAGATGGAATGACAATACATGAGAAGTAGCTGCCCACCAGTACAGAGGTAGCTCATCTCTACTTGGCTTTGAATGAGAAGGAAAAACCAATTCTCATCTAAGAAATTGGAGCCCAGCTTCTGTGCCTTCTGTAGGATTGGAGTTGAAGTTTCTACTCCCCATGGCCTAGGGATTCCTAACCAAGGTTCAGCTTTCATTTAGTCCCAGACTGATGACACTCCTGGAGTAGCTGGCCAAACAAATGGAAAACCACCCTGGAAGACGTGTGCCGCAACTCAGTCCTTGAGAGATTCTTACAGAAAGAAAAAAAAAAAAAGCCAAGAAGCTCCATGCTGGTGCCCTCTCACCAAAATTTACAGAACATCGAAGGAGATATTCTAGAATGAGTGTGAGTCAGGAGACACCACGGATAGGAGAACTTGAGTCCCCAGAACTTGCAGTGATAGCATGACATTCTGAAAAGTAGTAGAAAAAGGAGAGAGCCCTGCATTTATTTTATGAGACCAGAATAACCCTAATAGCACAAGCAGATAAAGATCGTACAGGAAAGGGAAAGCACAGGCCAGTCTTACTTTGCACAGACACAAAAATCCTAAGTAAAATCCAAACTATATCCAGTAGTTGTGTGTATGTGCATCTGTACAAACTCACAACCAAGAAGACTTTATTTCAGGATGGCAGGATGATTCAACATTAGAAAGCTATTGATGTGGATTAAAGAAAAAAAATATTTTCCTCAATAGATGCAGAGAAGTCTGAGGCTACTTCTCCCTCACAAAACATGCATCCTTCATGCACAAATCAGTAGGAGTGATTGCACGCTGTCGGTGGCAAATAAGTGCTCTCTATTTTAATTTATTTACTTTTAGCTTTTTTAAATGTTTTATTTATTTCTGAGAGAAAGAGAGTATGAGTAGGGGAGGGGCAGAGAGAGAGACACATACAGAAGCAGGTTCCAGGCTCTAAGCTGTCAGCACAGAGCCTGATGTGGGGCTCAAACTCGTGAACCACGAGGTCATGACCTGAGCGGAGTCGGACGTGTAACCAACTGAGCCACGCAGGCACCCCAGTGCTCTCTATTTTAGAGGAAGGACAAGAAAGTCCTAGGAAGGTCCAGCTGAAGGGACTATATACATGCAGCAAACAACTCCAGGACTGTTCAAGGTCAAGGAAGAGCAGGGCAGAGATGCATTGTTGTATCTGAATATGGGACAGGAATACGTGGGTCTGTTCCTGGTAATGGAGATGTTGCCCTTTTGTTTCAGTTTCTCTTCGTTGGGAGATGTGGCTTGCATGGCTATCTGCTCCCACCAGTGTCCAGCGGCCATGGCCTTCTGCTTCCTGGAGACTGTGTGGTGGGAATTCACAGCTTCCTATGACACCACCTGTATTGGCCTAGCCTCCAGGCCATACGCCTTTCTTGAATTTGGTTTGTAACCCTCTTTCTTATTTACTGTTCTCTCTTATGGCATTGTATGTGTAGAATTTATGGTTTAGATTTGGCTTTGACCATCAAGGAAAACCCCTGGAGGTCCTTTGACATGTCACTGCAGATTGGTTTTGTACCATGAGATTTCTGTGATTGGAGTGGGCTGGAAAGCTTCAAGGTTTAACACTGGCTCTTTATCTCTTCAGAGCCTGAGGCAGGGTTGGGGAGTATGAAACTTGTATCAGTTACTTATCACAGCCTTCTGTAGCAGGGGTCAGCAAACTGGTCCAAGGGCCAGCTGCCCCCCGCCCCCTTTTTTTTTTTTGTAAATACACTGGAACCCAGCTATATTCATTCTTTCATGGGTCGCCTGTGGCTCCTTTTGCCCTTCCCCAGCAGAGTTGAGTAGTTGTGACAGAGACCATATGGGGCCTAGAAGCCTCAAATATTTGCTACTTGGCAGCTTAAGAAACTTTGCTAAGCCCTGCTTCAGTGCTGTACTACCCAAAGGGTGGTATGAGAATTTGTTCTTCTATCATGAGGTAGGTACGGAAAGTGAGAATGAGTGTGTCCAGAAAATCAAATGGTAATTTGACATGCCTGCAGTCTTTTTTATTGTATTTTATCAAAGAATCAGTCTGCAACCATTTGGAAATAAGAAAAACGAAATAATAAATAAATAATAAAAAACTTTTACTCAAAAAGATCTGAGAAATACTGCCCTGGAAGAGGCGCTGCCAGAGAGGCTTGTAGAGGCTCAGAGGCTGTGGAGCCCAGCATGATAACTGTAGTGCATGCTTTCTTTTCCTCAGGTGGGAGTCAGGTCATCTGAGCTCTTGGGAGAACTTAGAGGTGGGAGTTGGGGGGCATTCTGTGGCCTGTATGTAAACTAGCTGCTGTCTCTGTGATGCCCTTGAACATGGGGCTGGCAGCCATCGGTACGAAGGGTCAGGTGCAGAGAAGTATTGCCACGTGTGCTTCCTGGCAGTACCGCCATAGCCCTCCTACTCCCTCATTTGGTCCACCGGCTGGTGCATTTTGTTGTCACCCAAAGCTGCTGGGGAACTCCCTGGTACTCAGGCCTCTACCAGGTAGATCTGTGATGTAGACAGAGTTCTCCCCAGGTCTCCCTGTGAGGCCTAGTCCACCACTGCTCTCAGCCCCACTTCTTCCTACAAAGAGGGCACGCTGGCCTTGGCTGGCAGTGGGTATGAACGTGGACCATGTTCTTCTCCCCCCTTGGCTCTGCATGTGCCTTCCTTCTAAAGTGGTATGCTTGTTCCAACAGCAGACCCTGCCCCGGTGTCATGTTTTCTCACCACTGAGTTAGAGTAGACTATAACAGTAGCTATTAGATACCGGCATTGTACATAATTTTCCTTTGCCAATATGGATAAAACTCTAAATGCTTATTACAACTTGGTAATCAATTAATACTAAGACAAACAAAACAATTAAAATTAATATCTTTCAAATATATCATTTTAGTTTGCATAATATATTCACATTTATTTGTAATTTTTTCCTCCCGTACCTTTTCTGAGGTAATTCGTTCGAGAATACCTGTCTCCCCTTTTGAACCTCATTCTGTGAACTGCCCAGGATTGTACTTCCAGCAGTGGCTTAGACTCAGGCCCCTGTCCCTTGACTCCCTTGTCACTGAGGTTCTGGGAAGCATTGTTGCCTTCTCTGTAGACAGTTGTACTGAAGAGACTGATGAGACGAATAGTGACACACAGTGGTCATCTGACCTTCAGGTGTATCCTGACAGTCTCAGAATCTGGCTGACTTACTAGCTTGCTCAGAAAGGTGATCTTCATTTTGCACATATTGTTCTGTAATATCTGTTCTGATGCAACTTGGGTTGCTCTCTTTTTGCAGATAGCATCATTCAGAAAGTGAAGTGGCATTTTAACTATGTAAGTTCTGCTCAGATGGAGAGCAACTTAGAAAAAATTCAGGAGGAGCTTGAGTTCCAGCCTCCAGTGGTTCTCACTGTGGAGGACACAGATGTGGTGAATGGGATAATGAACGGTCACACACAGATACACGTGGAGCCTGGTGAGTGGTTTTCTGTTATCTGATGTTGATGAAGATGGTTAGGTATTTCAAATGTACATTGGCTTTTTTTTTTTCCTACCAGGGAAGTGTTTTTTAGGGAATGAGTGTATAAAATATGTCTGGAAAATAAGGACTGATCCAGGTGACTGTTAACGAAAAACTTGTCTGTGTGTCGATCTGAGGTGGAGGCAACTCTTCTCTCTCTATTTTTTCCTTTGATAATGAATCCTGTCTCATCTTAGCACTTAGTGAAACATTGCACATCTCCACTGAGAACCCTGTGCCCTCCTTGATGGAAGGAGGGAAGGGCCATGCAGATGAGAGTGGGCAGGGGATGAGAGTGGGCGGGGCCAGAGCCAGGCTTCCCCTGAGCCCTGGGGACATCCCTGCAGATTTCTGAGCCAAGTGCCCTGGCATTCCGGGACTTAGTCTGCCATTAAGACCATTACGCACTCAATGCCCAGCATGTAACAAAGCATGATTTTTTTATTCCTTGTTTATAATTATCACAATTAAACCAATTTTTTTTTTATTTTTTTTTTTAATGTTTTATTTATTTCTAGGAGAGAGAGAGACAGCGTGAGCAGGAGAGGGTAAGAGAGAGAGAGGGAGTGACAGACTGAAACAGGCTCCAGGCTCTGAGCTGGCAGCCAGCACAGAGCCCGACGCGGGGCTCGAACCCACAAACCGCGAGATCATGACCTAAGCGAAAGTCGGACGCTTAACCGACTAAGCCACCCAGGCGCCCCTACAATTAAACCAATTTTTAATGAAAATGGATATTTACCTTCTAAGCATTCTATAATGGTGTAAGAGCTGAATCCTTTGAAAGATAAGAGTTGTCTACACTATAACAGTCTAATTTTTTTTAAGTCTAATTATTTTGTTTTAATAGTTTTTATATTAAAGTCATTGCTTGAATTTTAAAAGTTGTGTATTTAAAACGTTCACATTTTTGGGGGTGCCTGGGTGGCTCAGTCGGTTAAGCATCCAACTTTGGCTCACGTCATGAGCTCGCGGTTCGTGGGTTCGAGCCCCGCGTCGGGCTCTGTGCTGGCTGCCAGCTCAGAGCCTGGAGCCTGTTTCAGTCTGTGTCTCCCTCTCTCTCTGACCCTCCCCTCCTCACGCTGTCTCTCTTTCTCTCCTAGAAATAAATAAAACATTAAAAAAAAAAAAGAAAACAAATTTTTTTTTAATGTTCACATTTTTGGCCTAACTTTGTGTTTTGATTTAATCTATTTAAATCTGAACCAAATATATTCCTGGATTGGCTTTCATGCCAATCAATAAGTTGTAATTTATACTGACAAGGAACTTAACTTTTACGGAAGAAAGACTGGGTAGTTGAGCCCCAAGCTTCTTCTTTTGCCATATGTAAAAATGGAGTGACTCTGTAACATGTGTTTTGTTTTTCAATCACTTAGACAAGAGGAGTAAAATCCAGAAAATATCAACTTGCTTATCTTTCTAGGACATTTTACTGTGGTTTGACTCACCCTATTGTCCTGAGGCTAGAATCTTTACAGGTAGCATGTTCTGATCAACAAGAGCTTTGATAGCTCAGTGGAAATTCTAACACACTAACCATATACATCACTTGGGTTGTGGCTAGATGTGTGTGTGTGTGTGTGTGTGTGTGTGTGCGCGTGTGTGTGTGAAATGTCAGGACAAGAAGGGATGATTTAAAAGATCGTACCAAGAGAATGGGGGCAAGGTGTTGGACATTTAATGGTCCGAACCACAATCAGTCTTATTAGTTATCTTTGAAGAAAGAACGATCATTTGTTCTAGAGCTCCAAAAACAGATTGTAGCTTGAGTAATCAGTGTTTTCTTCCTCTTCCCAGTTATTTTAGAATTTAAAAAACTGCCTTTGCAGCACATTGCCCCAGAAGCCCATGAGACACTGAATACTGTCCTTGTTTAGAAGCTGAGAGTTGAAGTGTATAGTAGAAATGCTCTCAGTTTGACAATCCATTTACAAATAAAGCCACAAATTACTTTACATCAGGTTTTCTCAGCCTAAGCCATACTGACATTTTGTACTGGATAATTCCTTGTTGTGAGGGGCTGTCTTGTGCATTGTAGGATGCTTCGAATCATTCCTGGCCTCAACCCACTAGATGCCAGTAACACCCTGTTTTTAGTTTTGACAACCCCAGGTATCTCTAGGCATTGCCAGTTGCCCACTGAGGGGCCAATCGCCCCTCTCTGAGAACCAGTGCTTTAAGGAGAAAGAAAATCAGGCCTGGTAAAACCTGTGCTTAACTCAGCGACAGGCCTCTTGCTGAGAGAAACTCACTTTGGATTCCCAGATCCATTCTGTCCTCCATTTCTTGCCTTTTTACCCTCTAATTGCAGCTGCTTTTAATTAATATGTTTGTAATTCTGTGTTTAACATAATGAGTCTATTATTAGTGGAGATCTAGTTAATGTCTTTGTTTATTTTTCTTTCATATAGAAATTATTTTCACTAGATACTTATTTTTTTTAATTGTGAAGCTCCTAATTTCCGAATGGAGCCAGTGACAGCCTTGGGTGTCCTCTCGCTCATTCTCAACATCATGTGTGCTGCTCTGAACCTCATCCGTGGGATTCACCTCGCAGAACATTCTCTCCAGGTACCCTTTGTTTTCATAGTTTAATTTGAAGGACCTATAATGACAGAAACTGAGGGGGAGACACTTTATTTGTAAGGTTATTATGTACATAGGTTTTAACAGTTTAATTAAAATAATTTTTATTTTAAAGTTTACTCTCTTTAAAAATTTTTTTTAATGTTTTATTTATTTCTGAGAGAGAGAGAGCGCATACATGAGCAGAGGAGGGTCAGAGAGAGAGGGAGATACAGAATCTGAAACAAGCTCCAGGTTCTGAGCTGGCTGTCAGCACAGAGCCCGACGCGGGGCTCGAACCCACGAGCCACGAGATCATGGCCTGAGCCGAAGTCGGACACTTAACTGACCGAGTCACCCAGGCACCCCAAAAGTTTATTCTTTATAGTAAACTGAACAAATATAAAACTTGCTCTTTTGTGTCCATTGTCCCAAGAAGCCAATGGAGCCTGCTGGGGGAATTGGTGAGAAATAGCTTGCTACGGTGACATCCTTAGGGTCCCAGGAGTCACCCCAGGGGCCTGATTGCTCATTGAAGGCAAATCTGATTCTCAGCCTCTGAGGTTTAGGCTGTTTCTGCCTGGGAAAAGTTGCCTCCTAGTCTGATTTATATCATGCAGATGCCACTTACCTATGTCTTTGTCAGAGACCTGTGTCACTAGGAAGTTGATTTGCTGGTCTGCTCAAATCAATGCCTCTTTCTATGTCAGTGCTATTAAAATATTTTTCTAAATTTTGAAGTATGTAAAGCACTTTGAAAAAGTATAGAATCACTGTGGGCATAAGCAGATAGACACTGCTTTTAGAAATAGAGTCAGAATGCTCACCCTGTCTCTCTGGTAGCTAAAGTCTGAAGCATGGCTGATGGTGATCTCAGGAGACTGATGTCGACTGGCCTGTGTGGAGAGTGGCCGCAGGTCCGTGCTGCAAGAGCGGTGACCGCCTGTTACTGTGTCTTGCCTTTGACCAATGTGTGCCGTGTTTCCCACTCTTATTTTTTACGGTTACCCATACCCAGATACTTGCCAAGCATCTGTACACACTAGAACAGTTACATGGCCAATGAAACAGTTAAGATGGGGCATAAGGCAGAGTGTGGTGACATCACTAAGGAGGTAGCAGTACCTGAAGGGTGCAGAATTAGGGAAAACTTAGTGCTGACAGAGGAGTAGGATTTTGAGAGGTAGTAGTGTTGGGGGACATTCCAGCCTGGGGACTTCGTACAGATGCATGGGGACAGGAGGGCATGTGGTCTGTCCAGCTGTTGGAAATAGTTGTATATCAGCCCCAGTTCTGTCATACAAACAGGGGCTACTGTCTCAGTAAGGGAGTTTGTATTATCCACCATACCAGACCCAGTGAGGTGTGAAGAGCTTCATGTCAGTGTTTCCTTTCATCCAAATATTCCTTTTCTTCTGTTTCTTACATTTGTTTTAGGTTGCCCATGAGGAAATTGGAACTATTCTGGCTTTTCTTATTCCTTTTGTAGCCTGTATTTTCCAGGTGGGTGAAACATTGATTTTTTAAAAAATTTTTTTTTAATGTTTTATTTATTTCTAGGAGAGAGAGAGAGAGAGACAGCGTGAGCAGGGGAGGGTCAGAGATAGAGGGAGACACAGAATCCGGAACAGACCCCAGCCTCTGAGCTGGCAGTCAACACAGAGCCCGACGTGGGGCTCGAACCCACGAACCGCGAGATCATGACCTAAGCGAAAGTCGGACGCTTAACCGACTAAGCCACCCAGGCGCCCCGAAACATTGATATTTTGAGTGGGTTGAACCCATGGGCTTATTTTGTTCTTCTGTTAGAACCATGAACGGATTTCTAGATGTGATTTTGTTCCACCAAGGCGTGTCATGGACATACCAGGTCCTTAGTGGAAGGACCCGTGGCCCATCCTGCCCGGTCCTCTCATTTTACAGGGGAACAGCACTGGACTCAAAAAGGGAAAGCCACTTGCCCGAGAGCACGGAGCCTTTGACAGTGGCTGAACAGAAGCCAAGAATTCTTGGACTCAAATTTTAAGAAGGGAGGGATGAGAGTGCTGTGGGGAGTGGGTGGCCTGACTAATGTGAGGCAGGGTCTGCGTATTGTCAGGGCAGTCCAAGTATAGAAATGCCTTCTGCAGAAGGAACAACTACTTGTGTGCGTGTGTGTGTGTGTGTGTGTGGTGTGTGTTGTTTAAAAACAAGACTAGGTAAAAAAAAATTTTTTTAATAGTAATACCATCTGACTCAAATCTGTCCTTAGGAAATGAGACAAACATTACAACATTAACTAGTAGGCTTTCATTACTGTTTAATTATTTTCAATTTTTTAAAAATGTTTGCTTATTTTTGCGAGAGAGAAAGAGTGTATGTGTGAGCTGGGAGGGGCAGAGAAAGAGGGAGACACAGAATCTGAAGCAGGCTCCAGGCTCCAAGCTGTCAGTGCAGAGCTCGACACAGGGCTTAAACTCGAACCTCGAGATCATGACCTGAGCTGCTTAACCAACTGAGCCACTCAGGCACCCCTGATTAATGTTTAGTTATTTTCAAATAAGCTGCCTGCTTACAGGACAGAGTAAAACAGAGCTTTTGACTCCCCTATAGGCAGAGTTCATTCTA
Organism: Hyaena hyaena; assembly: GCF_003009895.1. NCBI lineage: Eukaryota > Metazoa > Chordata > Mammalia > Carnivora > Hyaenidae > Hyaena > Hyaena hyaena. The sequence goes on from NW_024080980.1 coordinate 1,851,404, forward strand.
GTAAAAAAGAAAACCTGATTTTAATTTTCTTTCCTCACCCTCCACAGAGGCTCAGGTTTTAGTACTTTGTCTACATTCTTAAGCTTTTTTTTCTTTTCCTTTCAATTAAAATTTCTTAAGAACACTTCTGTCTCACGTACATCCTAGAACGGTCTATTTTTTAAGAGTGACATGATTGTGGGAAAAGAAATTTTCAACCCAGGACTGAAAATGCAATTATTTTTTAGAAATCAAGTCTCCAGGGGGCACCTGGGTGGCTCAGTCAGTTAAGTGTCTGACTTTGGCTCAGATCGTGATCTCATGGTTTGCAAACTTGAGCCCCACATCGGGCTCTATGCTGACAGCTAGGAGCCTGGAGCCTGCTTCAGATTCTGTGTCTCCCTCTCTCTCTACCCCTACCCCTCTTGTGCTCTCTCTCTGTCTCTCAAAAATAAATAAATGTAAATTAAAAAACATTTATAAGTCAAGTCTCCAAAACCTTGAGTATTGCCATTTGAAGTGCCAGAGAGCCTGCATTCCAGGGCTGCAGGGATCTTGCACTTTGGCCTTCACTCCCTCAACTGCATTCGTGCTCAGATAGCTCTTTCAGTGGGGAGCTCTCCCTCCCACTGGAGCTTGAGCCTTTAGTGAATTGCTCTGTGTTTTAAGACTGCTTTTCCTTTCTTTTTTTTTTTTTTTTAAACATTGAACCAGAAAGTTACTTTTAACTTTTGCAGACAAGAATGGCCTCTTTTCTGTGTGAATGCCCTACACAAAATGTCAGTCCCTCTCCTTGCTATAAGACCTTTCCCTGTATCAGAGATGCTTTTGAAGACATGATAAGGAGGATGTCTAGGGAACATTGGTCCTTGATGTCATTGTAACTCAGGAAAAACAAATAATGAAAGCATGGCTTCTTTCACTGGCTTTCCCACCTTTTATGACTCCCCAGAAGGAAAAGTCCAGTTGGAGGCCAGTCATTCTTGTTGGGGTATCTTGGCCTGGCTCTCTCTCCCTTACCTACACCTCTTCATTTTTCACAGCCCACAGCCTGGGCATTTCTTTTCTTCCTTTCTTTTTTTTTAATGTTTTATTTATTTCTGAGAGAGAAAGAGAGAGGGAGAGACAGCGTGAGCAGGGGAGGGTCAGAGAGAGAGGGAGACACAGAATCCAAAACAGGCTCCAGGCTCTGAGCTGGCTGTCAGCACAGAGTACGATGTGGGGCTCGAACCCACAAGTCATGAGATCATGACCTGAGCCAAAGTTGGATGCTTAACCAACTGAGCCACCCAGGTGCCCCAGCCTGGGCATTTTTGTCTGTATTTCTTAAACGTTTTAGTATATATGCTGCCAAAGCAAGCACTCTTAAATGTTTTGAGGAGTGTCGTGTTCTAAATCCTCCTGTGACATCTGCTTCACTTTTCTGGTCTCTTCTGAGTCTCCACTTTCATCCAGTGATTTGATTAACAGCAGTTCACCTGGCAAGTCCAGGCTCCATTGTCATGAATTCAGTTTAAGAAGCCACTGTGTGTGAGGTGACACTGCATGTAGATGTAGAAAGTGAATCTCCAATCTGACCTGTGGCCGTTTTCTCCTCTCTGACCTGACTGCCTTTTATGGTGTCATTTCAGTGTTATTTGTACCTGTTCTACAGTCCGGCCAGGACTGTGAAGGTGGTGCTGATGCTGCTCTCTATCTGCCTGGGCAACATGTACCTGCATGGGCTAAGGAACCTCTGGCAAATCCTTTTCCACATAGGAGTGGCCTTTCTGTCTTCATATCAGATACTGACCAGGCAGCTTCAGGAGAAGCAGTCTGACTGTGGAGTTTGAAGAGGACATCGTGTGATGAATGGATCCTTTCATTTCCTTGTGAGAGTCATCTCTGTTTCTCGTTTTGCTTCTCGACTTCACCTCGAGTTTCCATCTTTGAAGTTCCTTTCGACCAAACCAGACCGATACCAAAAGTTGGGGATGTTTAACAGGTGCAAAGGAAAGTGTGAGGTCGCTTGGATACGCAGGCCCAGGTTTGTGCTGGGCATTTCTACAGAATCTCCTGTTCGGCACATTTACGTAGGGCCACAGGATCTGGGGGCTCAGTCAGAAGGAGCATTATTGGAAGGGAAGAATGGACTTATTTTGGTCTTTTACATGGAATGATGCAATAAACCACTAGATTCAATAATACTAGCTTTAGTAACTGGCGGTTGTCCCTGAGGTACCACTTTAAAACCCACATCAGCTTTTCAGTGTAAATGGGACTTGGTTAGTTTTTTTAGAGGGTCAATACAGGGTGAGTTAAACATTGTAAAATATGGCTTATAAATATAAGCTAGATAAATTTTGTTTACATTTTTTGATAACTTAGGTCTGATACAATACCTTTGGAATATTTAAATATATTTTGGATATACATTAAACTTACCTTCATTTGGGGAAAGGACAAACTCAAGCTGAGAAAATGGTTAAGAAAGTTGAGTTTATTTGTATATAACTTTTTATGGTGGTGGGACTGTGTGAGTACAGAAAAGTTTTGTATGTGTGTGCAGGGTATATTTGAATATTTAAAACATTGAGTAACCAGTGCCACTGGATCATAAGCTCTTGAGGATGAGCTTTTAAGCCTGAGGGTTTCAGATTTTTTGCAGTGAGGCCACAGACGGGAGTAGTTGATCACACAGTGGCACTTTATCAATGCAGGTTGTATTTAAAACACAAAAAAACAAAAGCTCTTGTCATCAGCCTAGTACATGGCAGCTGAGTGCCTGTCATGTTAGTGATGATGAATGTCTTACCCTGTGTACCTGTTTCTGGAAGGCCTCCCAAGTTAATTACTCCTCTGCCCCTCTCCCAGTCATCTTAATTAGATTGAGGGCCTTGTTCTTTATGAACAGGAGTTAAGCAGGTGTTAACTTTTTGAAAGCTTCATAAAGATGTAATAAACCCCATGCCCTGAAAAGTTACTCGACTTCTCTCTGTCAAAATAGTGACTGATCATAGTTTTCCAAAATGTGAATCTGTAAAATAAGACACCTCTGGTCTCCAGAAATTTCAGCCTGGGTTGTCCAGTACCACTCAGGAGGCCATTTCAGGAGTTTGCCCTTTGGATTGTTCATTTTTTAAAAATGTTTATTTTATTTTGGGGGGAGACAGAGCATGAGCATGGGAGGGGCAGAGAGAGGGAGACACAGAATCCAAAGCAGGCTCCAGGCTCTGAGCTGTCAGCACAGAACCCTATGCGGGGCCTGAACCCAAGAACTGTGAGATCATGACCTGAGCCAGATTCAGACACTTAATCAACTGAGCCACCCAGGCACCCCCGCTTTGGATTGTTCTTGGCAGATGTCTGGAATCTGAATAGCTCAACAGCAGTTGCATGGGCTATTTTGGTTTGAATTATGTGGTCGTGATAAATTTAAAATCTTGCTTTGATAATTCATAAAAGTTAAAAATCCTCACAAGAGTCATTGAGTACATAGGGAAAGCAAGAATATCATTTTAGGGAACTCAGTTGTACTTGGTTGTTCCTGGTAGTGCATTGCTATTGAGCTACCCTGGTGTCGCTTTAAGAAAAACAAGTTTATGTGACTAGAAACTGTTGGGAAAATGATGCCACAGTAATTTTCTTATAATACAATTTTCTATTTTTAATCAAGATATCTGGGTATGAAAGTTATATCAGTATCATCCTCAGATGTCTACAGCACAGTTGTCTCTCCGTCAGTGTTGCATCTTCATAATTTTCTGTGCACACAGCAGGTGAATCTTCAGCCTTTCTGGGAGATAATTTTGAAGAGATGGTAAAATAGAATGGAAAGTCAAGGAGGGGAGAGAAGTCTTTGTTCATTAGAAACATCAAAAACAAAAGAAAGAAAGAAAGGAGAGAAAAGAAAGAAAAGAGAAAGAAAGGAAGAAAGGCTTTCAAAGTTGGTGAGAACAGCCTACCAGTGAGTTATTATTTTTTGAGCCCATGTGTTATTACTGTGTAGCCCTGTACCCCAGACGCTCTCGGGTGGAGTCTGTGATCCCTATTCAGCAGGCATGAGAGAGAACCGTCCTAAAGGGTAGGCCCTCCTGATGAATGCTTCCTGCACTAGTGGAGATGTTGTCTACCCCTGGTTGAATGTGGTTTTCCTCAGTTAACATCTACATGGGGTTTCAGATTGGGTTTTGCAAATGGGCGGGAAAAGATGCACTAGACAAATATTACAAAATGGTAACCACAGAAATATTTTTCAGCTGGAACCCAGCTAAAGGAAGCCTCATTCACTGGTGGAGGAGACAGATGATAGGAACATAGTTCTGGGGATTTTGTCCAAGGGAAATCCTGGCTCCGGGTTGACCTGGTTCAGGCTTGGAATTTTGTGGCTCCCTGCGTCATCCTTGATTCCAGAAAGCCGGCTCCACATCGCAGGAGTCCTCCTCACTACTCCACGGATTTGCTGCTGCTCTAGCACTTTGTTTTCCCATGGTGCAGTGCTCCATGCCCAACCAACCTCGCAGGGGTGGATCTGGGAATAGATGAAGTAATGTTGAAAACAAACCTTAAAAGTGCCTTCTGGGATCAGATACAGCAAGGTCTTGGAACATCAGAGTGTGTTATTCCCGTCTACCCTATTGGGCTGGGAACGTGGCTCAGTGCTCTCGGCCAGGGTTTCCCAGCCATGGGGCCAAGGCCCACAGAGTTTTCCCTTCCCCAAGTGTGCAGGCAAGAGAAACGCTGGTTTCATTTCCCTAGGCTAGCCTTACTGTGGTCAGGACCATTCCTGAGTTTCTTTCTCTTGGGAAGAGACAATCAGGGCCGTATTTCTGGTGGTATTTCCTCGCAGTACCAGAGGCCCCACTGCTGGTGGCAGGAGCAATGGGGCCAGAGACTCCTGGTTTTGCTTCTCAGCCTTGCACCCCTGTGGTCTGTGAACTCTGTTGCAGGCGTTGTGAAGCAAGGCTACATGTTTTAAAGTTCCTTAAGGAGTGGGAATGGGTGTTACGAGGAGTGCTGAAATTCAAACATTTAATATCATTTCTGTCACTGCACCTTGGGCTCCCTATTCTTTACCTCGGTGACCCCATTCTCCAGGACTCTTCTGCCTCTTTCCATGTCTGTCCCACACGTTCCAGCCCTGGAAACAGAGGCTAAGCCAGGAATCTCTGGAGGGGTGGGGAAAGCCGACTTTCACTGTAGTGGACACGGTGGGTACAGGAGTCTTGGGGGCGGAACAGATGGCACTGAGCCCCAGCCGTGTTCTCTGTGTCCCCAGAGTCTTCAGCACACGCTCGGGGGTCTCTGGTGGTTGGCACTGCTCAAAGTCAAAGACTCCTTCCAGGAGGGCCAGCTGTTTATGGTGCAAGAAGCAGGAGACAGGTGAGGAGCAGAGCTGGGGGCCCTCGAGCAGCTACCCGTTGGCATGTCGGGGCCGCGTGCTGCACCTTCAGCCATGGCTGCTGTTTGCTTTTCCTGGAAGGCATCAGCCACTCACTGCAATGTGCAGGGCAGGTGGCCCTCAGGAATCTGCAGTTGTGCATGCTGAGGGCAGTGCAAGCAAGGACCGGCAGGCATGGGAGGGTTTATGGGGGCCAGACTGCATCCCTGCTCTGGTGTGGCTCACATTCCTACACAGAATCCTGCCCAGGTACAGGGAAGCTCCCCTGTGCTCTGGGGGTGTGAACAGTGGTCAAGGAAGAGAGACTTGACTTTCCAACTCCATCCTACACCACTATGGGCAATCATGCTGTTGGGTCCCTGGGCCCTCAAGTGGGGTAACCACCCTATCCCCTGGCATGCTGTCAGCCTGGGGAAGGAGGATACTGGGGGAGTCCCTTGTTCGTGGGCAGGAAGAGAACGGCTTCTACCTGATGAGACGAGGTTCACACTCCAGGCCACAAGGGGTAGCCGTGTCTTCCAGATTTTACAAAAATGGGCATTTTAGGATACTGCAATGTAAATGGCCTCAGTCTTTCCATCTAGAAAGGTAGTGACCTCTCTTTCTCCTCTCTGAACATACCTCCTGCCCTCCAGTCACAGGACTCTTGATACTGTTGGCCTTGGGCCCTCCAGGATCCAGCGAGGCTGGTTCTGCTGCTTAAACCAAACCTCAAGGCCCATCCCTGACCCAGATGAGGGAAGCTCTGAGCCTCCCGTCTGGGAGCCGTGATGTCAGACCTCTGTTGCTGGGGTAACGTCTTGGCTGGGAACCTGTGGAAAAGGGCTTGTCAGTAAGACCTGGGAATGGCCGGATATGGAAACATCTGCCCGTGTGTACTGATGGCAGAGCCGTGGCTCACAAGCACCTTTTATTTAGGGTAAAATGATCAAACCCATTCTCTTCTTCTAACCTGTGCTTTCTATGTGTGACCTTCTTTAACCCTTCTGTGATTCTGGGGTTACTTCAGAAGTATATTTAATGAATTATTCATATGACTTGACCCACCACCCCCACCCCAAATTCTGTTTTATTTAATAGACTTTTCTACTAAGAGCACAAAAGATTGAGGCTGATTTAGTCAGGGCAAAACCATTTGCTTCACATGTTCGTTTTGAATGCTTGCTGTCCATGTTGTACAAGCTTCTTACTGTTTTCATGTAATAACAAAGATCTATTTTGAATAAATGATGGGTATGTTTTAACAAACTCTCACACAGTAGTAAAGCCTAAACTTGTGTTAATATATGTAAAGAATATTGTATAGCCATTTATATACTATGTATATATAAATTAAATAAGGTGGCTTCAGAAGTGAGAGGAGAATAAATCTAAGGTGCTTATTAAGTTGCATGTATTTGTGTAAAAAATTTTGAGTTATGGGTCTGTTTTCCTAGAGGGTGTGATGCGGGCCTGGCATCATGGAGGGGAGAGGGTGTTGAAAGAAGTGGAATTCACATCCTCCTGTCCAGTGTCTAGAGGTACAGGGCCTCAGCCCTTAGTACTAACCTCTCAACTCTGGAATGCAGTCGTGGGGCCAGGAAAGACCTTGGAAAAGCCAACACAGCAGCCACAGAGCAGCCCTGGGGCTGGGTGGCCTGCCTTCTATCTAGGCTCTGCCTCTGCTTATCTGTGTGCCTGTGAGTGGGCACTTCCCCTGCTCTAGGCGCTGAGCTCCTGGCTGTACTATGAGGGCCATTGAGTTTCATCTCCCAGGACCAGCCCCACCACAGAATGGCCAGCAGGAGGCACAGCTGCCAGCCCACCAACAAGCTCCTGGCCCAGGGGACTGCACCCTTTTACAGAGGTCTTCCCTGTAGCAGCTGACGAAATTCCCAGAAAGGAAACAGATCCACTGACCTCTCCTGCCCATATTCAAGATGCAGTGAGAAATGCATGCTCCAAGCTTCTCGCCGTCTGTCCTGAGAGCAAAAGTTTTGGGGAGGGCAAAGACTTCCAAAATAAACTCTAAGTTATTGGGTTCTGGGATTTGGGAGTTGGTAGAGCCTTTAGACACCACCTGCCACCACCTGGTTCAACCTCCTTGTCGACAAGGTACTGTATGCCACAAAGAGTGAAAGGGGATGTTGGCCCATGAAATTGCCCTTCCTGCCCTCGGAGGGCTGGGTGCCCATTCAGGCTGCTGAATTGCTTTCCTTTTTCTGGGCTCTACTTCTCTCTGGGCCAGGGAGAAGAAGTACGTCATGAAAACTTCGGGCATCCTCTAGCAGTGCCTATGGAGGGGTGAGGTTCAGAGAGGAAGGGGTCTCTGGGGGTGCACCAGGCAGGGACGTGCCACCTGGTCCCACGGAGTCATCTCTAAGATGTCACCGGATCAGATGTGTGAGGCAAAACTTAGAAAGTTCACTGAAGAACATGAAGGCAAGTATCTTTGTGACCGAAGATGGAAAAGTGTTCTTCAATAAAAATGTTACAGGTACAGCCCTTAAGGCAAAATGATTGATGAGTCTGATTACATACAAATAAAGATTTCACAGGGAAAATGAATGGGAGCAGGTATTTAGAATGTCTGAAGCCAATAATGTACAAGCAATTCTGTAAGTCAGCAAGAAAGACAGCAACCTTAGTAGAACAATAAACAGTTTGCAGAAGAGAAAACCCAAAAAGCTAAAAGCATAGGAAGATGTGTAAAATCATTAGAAATACAGAGAAACATGGGGCGCCTGGGTGGTTTAGTCGGTTAAGCGTCCGACGCTCGCTTAGTTCATGATCTCGCGGTTCGTGGGTTTGAGCCCCGCGTCGGGCTCTGTGCTGACTGCCAGCTTAGAGCCTGGAGCCTGTTTCAGTCTGTGACTCCCTCTCTCTCTGACCCTCCCCTGCTCACACTGTCTCTCTCTCTCTCTCTCTCCTAGAAATAAAAAAAATAATAAAATAAAAAAAAGAAATACAGAGAAACACATATAAAGCAACAGTAAGATATCATCTTATGCCTATTGGTTTGGCAACACTTAGAAAACACTGAATGTTGGAGAGTGGAGGGTATAGGACTTCATGTATAGCCAATCTGAAGGGCAATACCACTGTTGTGGGCTGAACAGTGCCCTCCCCAAATGCATATGTTGAAGCCCTAAACCCTGCCCGAGTACTTCAGAACCCGTGTGTATTTGGAGGTACAGAGGAGGCGGCCATCCATCCACAAGCCAAGGAAAGACACTTCCAAAGACGCCAACCCTACCGACACCTTGATCTCCGACCTCCAGCCTCCAGAACAGTGAGGAAATACATTTCTGTTGTCTGATCCACCCAGTCTTTGGTACTGGGTCATGGCGGCCCTAGCAAACTAATATGGCTACCTTCCCAAACTTAGTGTACACAGGCCTCATGCTGTGGATGTTTCACTCCTGGTTAGATGTCCCTGGGAACGTTTTACACAGATCCTTAAGGGGACATGTGTGCAGTTAAGTTTCACAGAAGCATTGTCTGTGCTGGTAGGAAGCATTCTGCATGTCTACTGTGCACAGACAGAAGTACGTGGGCTCACCACGGAAACCACACTGCGGGCGCAAGTATCAGACTTAGGTGTGTTGGAGCAGTGGCTCTTCAAAATGGAGAACGGAGTAGAAAAATAACATTTATATGATTGGGAATCTATGCACACAAAATGATAAAGTATTTTGTAAGAATGTATTTTAAAAGATACTTGTTGAATACATCCATGTGCTGGCCTACTAGGCGCCAGGAGCATGGGAGTGAGGAACAGAGATAATAAGGAATTGAAAGAAAAGAATACTTGCTAGGGTCAGCAGCCAGGTCTGAGAGCCCTGGGTGAACCAGGAGGCCCTCATTGCCCCTGGAGATCTTGCCTTGGGTGTGCCCTTGCCCTCTGTGCCCAGAGAAGGCCTGTATCTGTGGGGCTCTGGCCCCAAATGCTGCCAGAGTAGTTGAGCCTCCAGAGTTCTCAAGTGGGCAAGCTAGGGGAACTGAAGCCAAGGCCAGGGGCTAGAATGGTCGGGGAGGGCTTCTGGGACACATGGGAGAAGGGGAAGGGCAGAGAGTAGAGAGGAGGAGACTCAAAAGGGGAAAGTAGATGGGCGAGCCAGCTCTGGCCACCGGGGACTCTTTCCTTCCCAGATTCTCTGACCAGTAGTTTCCTGGCGGAGGCTTTTTCCCACATGAGGCACTCAGCTGAAGGACTCTCACAGGGGACTCTCAGGGAAAAAGGAACACAGCTGCAGGAGGGACAGAGGTGCTCCCAGTGGCAAGGCCTTCTTCCCACCCCAGATATAGTCTGTTCTGGCCACAGAGCCAAAAGCATGAGCCCAGGGAGGTAAGCCCAAGGCGGCCAGGGACAAGAGGGTGAAGCAACCCAGGACCACCATTGCCCTGAGGGATTATTCCAGGCACATTTTCTGAGGCCCCAGGGGTGAGAGCAGAGGCCAGAAGCTAGGAACACAGGGCTAACAGTACGATGAACTTTCTCACAGAGCTGTGCAACAGGACTCAGGGAGATAGTGAGCCCTCCACCACGAAGGTGTGCAAACGGAGAGGAGCTGTGTCAGATGGGGCCTTGGAACACACTGTCCCTGTCTTGGAGACCTTGCCTCGTCCTGGGTACTGGTGTCCGCGAGGACATCTGCCTATCTCCCGAGTGCCTCCTGTTATGTCCATCCTGTGGGGTGAGCCAGACGCCAGTCACAGGAAACGGCCTCTGCCAGCTCCCATTTGAAGAGTAAATATTAGTCTTTTCAAGAGCTGCGTGTTCTCTGTCACTTGGCACCACTGAGGACACTGAACTGCGGTTGGCCAGGGTCGGGAGGGACCTCTTGATCCCCACACCCAGATGCCGTCTGTGAGCCTGAGTCACTGTTGTAATGGAGGGTCCAAGGCCTCCCCATATGTGGGTGGCCATCCTGTCCTGGTCACTCGGGAAGTAGTGAGCACTGGGGCCTTGAGCTAGGCAGTGAGTACTGCCCCCAGTACTTGCTCTCCTCATAGTATTCAGGCTGCTGCACAGGCAGGGGACTGCATGTTTTCACCTGGGACTGAAGGCCGTGGGCCCTGACTCTGGTATACGTGGTTTAAAACCCTCTGATTATTGGGATGGGGGAAGGACTTGCTCCTATTCCACTGTTTCCACTTGGGAAGACTGCGTCTGCCCATCATAACTAACAGACCACCCCTTTACTCTAGCCCCTCACCCTGCTTTCTTCCTTCTGTAATTTTCCTCATTTTTGGTAAACATCAATAGTTTATTTTTCTATATTTTATTATTGGAGTATAGCTGACATGCAATGTTAGTTTCAGGGGTACAATATAGTGATTTTACAACTCTGTACATTAATCACCACGGTAAGTGTCATCACCATCTGTCGCCATCCATTATCACAATATTATTGACTCTGTTCCCTATGCCGTCCTTTTCAGCCTCCTGTAATTTTCCCCATTTAAGGATCTGACTCCTCCATTAGAGGGTCAGCTCCGTTCCTGCAGGGCCTCTGCCTTGGTCACTCTGTGCACACAGTAAGTGCTCAGTGACTCTTTGCTGAATGAGTATTATGCCATTCATACTTTGAAAATATTAAACCAATGTAATTCTCATCTCCTAACCCCTGAAACTATATTCCTTAGAAGTCATTCCACCATTATGATCCAGGGGACGGTGGACAGATGGCATCTCAAGAAACCGGAAGGGAGGATGGAGGAGGAGAGTGGAAAGCCCATCTTAAGCTGGTGAGCAGCAAGAGAGAGAAGGGGAAGAATCCTTCAGACGTGTCCTGCCCTCATCCTCTGGTAGGAAATCTTGAGGGAGGAAAACCCTAAAAAGTGAAAACAGAGGGGGCATGTGTCCCATTCTGCATTTGGAACCAGTCTCCCAGGCAGCCTGTGCCCCTTAGGTGACCCTACTGGGTAAAAAAGGTAGATGGGTGGATTTGATGGTGAGGTTGTAGTGGGCACCACCAAGTGACTCTTGGCTCCCAGAGGCCTGGTAGGGATCCAGAAGCTCTTGCATGCTCTGCAGGTTATAAGGGAGATGGCTGAGTTAGAGCTGGTGGGCCTGGCATGTGGCACCACCATGGCTAACGGTGAGGTGAGGGTAGCTCACACTCAGGGCTGGATAGAGGCATGACTGAAGGGCCAGCATGAGCCAAGGTTGGGCTGGATCTGCAAGGATAGGCCCTGGGGCCCCAGCCAAGAGAGCAGGCTATGAATGTCTCAGCCACAGTGGATATGCATGAAGACAATATCCTTGAAGAGAGAGTAGCACAGAGACCTTTGTGTAAGTCTCCTTTTCTCTGCTGGCAGGAGGTCACCTGTGCTGGATTCGCTGCCTTTATCCTATTGGGCCTACCTTTTCCAGCTTCTACAGGAATAACCTGTTCCCCACCTCAGCTATCAGTTTCTGCCCAGTGTTTCTCCGAAACCATGGTGTGGGACACCAGCAAGATTCCACTTGACAACTCATGCATGGAAAGACATTGACATGGGCAGACTTGAGTGATAGATAGTGGGAGCTAGGAGTTAATGCTATCCTGACCCTGCCTGATTCTCATAGAGGCTCCCAGTAGCCACACAGGCAACCAGTGCAATAACTCACCACCATTTTGGCTTTCCTATTCCCCTGTTTCACATTTCTCTGTCCCCAATTCCTGTTTCTTGATCACAGACTCTTGTCTCGGGCTCTCTTTCTGGCAACACGGGCTACAAGACAACCTGAACCTCTGTGCTAGAAATGACCTATTGGCGGAGCACCTGGGTGGCTCAGTCGGTTAAGCGTCTGACTTCGGCTCAGGTCATGATCTCGCTGTTCGTGGGTTTGAGCCCCGCGTCAGGCTCTGTGCTGACAGCCAGCTCCGAGTCTGGAGCCTGCTTCAGATTCTGTGTCTCCCTCTCTCTCTCTGACCATCCCCTGTTCATGCTGTCTCTATCTCTCTCACAGATATAAATAAAACATTAAAAAAAAAATGACCTATTTGTGCCCAGCCTCCCTGTCTGCCCCTTCCATATTCCCGTGTGTTGCAGGGGCTGAAAGGCTGAAGACTACCTTTCCCAGCCCCCACTTGCTGGACACAACCGCTCCACCAGAGGAAGGCAGTTATGCTCACCAATACCCACTACTGCTCCACCAGAGGGAAGCACCGTAGGGGTGAGCTGGAAGGTAGAGGGAGGCAGAGGCCATTCTTCCTGCAGTGTGGTGGCTGCTGGCTGGGATCTGGCAGACAGGAGTTTCCACGGCAGCAGGATGCTGTGTTCCTTCGATTTTCTTGTCACCACTTAATGGACGTGCAATTAGGATACTGACAAGAATTTCCTACAAGGTGGCAGCTGGGATAGTGTGACCTACCACAGGGCAGAGTGTGCCCTCACCTCCATGCCTCCAGATCTTTCTACATTTAATTCCCTACATTGAATATCTTTCTGTACAAAATACCTAGAGTGTGGTTTTCTGTTTCCTGCACTTCACCTTGACTGGTTGGGCTTCCTCACCTCTACCATATACTATCCCACCCGGCTCAGATGGAGGGATGTTGAAAGGCCAAGAAACATCTAGAAAGAGCCAGGAGCCATCCCCCCATTCTTCCTTACTAGATCAACTTTCCTTCTGGAAGTTGCAGGCAGGGCTTGGGTATGTGACCTGGTCCTGGCCCAGGAGCCTGAGGAAAGTGTGCATAAGATGCATTCTGGGATAGTTTATCTTCCTGATAAATGGAGACACACAGGAAACATTCTCTCTGGCACTAGATGGAGTTCTGTGAGAACATGATGCTTGGGATCGTGACAGCCATCTTGCAATCATGAGGGGATAAGTCTGTGGATGAAAGTCAACATACTGAGAATGGTAGAGGGGACAGACAGAAAATACTAGGTTGAGCCACAGCATTAACCCTGGAGTTGCATGCTTTTACTAGGCATCACCCAGGTGGGACCCTTTCCCTCTGAACCACATAGAGGCCGGCTCAGAACACGTCAGTTTCTTCCATGCTGACATGCTGGAACCCAGGGATACTGGGACTTCAAAGAGCTGGACTGGGACCAGGGTGAGGCAAGCGAGGCATTTGCCTCAGATGCAGATTTTAAGGAGGTGGCAAAAAAGTCAGTAATCAGAATAAACGATATTTTAGTGCAATATTTCAAAAAAATCAAAGCTAATATAAAAAATATGCAATGAACAAATACCACGATTTTTATAAAGAGACTAAAGAATTAGTGTCTCCTGCTAAGTCTGCTCTGCTTGTGATTCCACTCAGGGCCCTCTTGATGAATCTCACCTATGTCAATCCATATAATGAAGCGGGGCTCTAGGGTTTTGAGACCTGGGTCCATGGCCGGGCTGTGCCAAAGACTTGCTGATGATTCCAAGCAAGCCCCTTCCCTTCTCTGGACTCTGGTTACCCCATCTGTCCTGCATGGAGGCTAAGGCATTGCCAAGATGGTCTCCTGACCCATCTTCCTCATCCCCATGGCCTGCTGAGGTTACTGTCCCTCTCCTTGGGAGTCTGTGTCTCCTGGGCCATCGACTCCTGGCTATTAATATCTCCACCATCCCCGGCCTGATCAGGGTGTTTAATGACTGCCAGCTGTGGCTCTGGCCCCCTCCCTTGGGAGAGATAAGAGCAGTTCCTGTTCCCACATAGGGGGAGCTGCCAGGAGGCAGGGTTATTGCTCAGGAAAACAGGCCCTGGGCAAGTGGTGGGAACAGAGGGGCTGACTCTGACTCCTCATCCTGCTGGGCCCAGCACTGCTCAATGGAGGTGCCTACAGATACAGATGCCCTGTGCCCCTGCCCCGTGGGGGCTGCCCCGACCTGGGCCTTGTCCCTTTCAATCCTGATTTCAGTAGCCTTGGGGCTTTCCCCAAACATCCCCACAGACATTACATTCAGCATGTCCCCAACCAGGTCACCATCTCCCCACATCCCCTCCTCTTCCTCCTCCCTCACCTGGATGATGGACTGCCAACTTTTCCTCAGCTTGCCCCTGGGGCCCTTCTCAGCAGCCAGGGTGGCCTGCCCCAAGTCCACCTCATCCCCTTGGCCTCACTTAAGAAGTCTACACTAAGGAGCCCACCTTAGGCACTTGTTTACTTGGATTTGGGTGTCCCTGACACCTGTCATGCTCCCTTCGTACCTAGAGACACCTGCTTAGTCCTTGGAGACAACCTGATGTCTCTTCACAAGGGAAGCTGCTCCCTATTCATTCAGCCGGCACACTGACCACCCTCCTTGTTCAGCCTGTGCCCCAGAGTGGTAGGTACTGTCCACATGGTGACCTCTGCTATCGAATTGATGGTGGCCCTCTGCACCAGGATGGAGGGGGCTCCTTGCTCCTTTTTCCAGGAGGTGCCCAGCTGAGTTAACTTGGTCTTTGCCCTCAGGAGCTGAGGTCAGGGCTCAGTCAAGGGACAGGACCTAGTCTGTGCCCTAAAGGCCCAACGCTACAGCTGAGATTGGGACAGGAATCACTGTGTGCCACGGAAGTCAGGGGACTGGGTCTCCCTAATCCTAGGCTGTCCCTGGGGTCACCTATCCTGTGGCCTCACTACTTCTTCCCTCTTGTATTTCACTCTGAAATGGAGTTGAGGAGAGAGGCCTGTGTCACGTGACCTCCTGTGGAGGGGCCTGAACTCTGTGATGTTTGGGGCCTGATGGCCAACATTGGTGAAGTCCTTGAGGTACCCAGCAGGTGGTGCTAGAGATGATCTGGACTGGTCTGACAAGTGCCTTGCAAGGCAGGAGAGGGACTGCGGAGGTTGGAGGGAAGAAGGTGTGTAGGAGAAATCTGCTCATGGTTGCCCCACTCCACAGGCAGCTTGGGATGTCTGCCCATGGCATCTACCCGCCCGAGACCGTATTTCAGCTTCTCTCTCTTCCCGAATGCCCGACACTGGACTTTTCACCTACTCTCAGGGCAGGACCTCACCAGTATTCTTCCTTTTGCTGGATCTCTCCATGTTTACTTCACTTGCCACAGTCCTGGCTGATAAATCTGGTCTCCTCTGGGCTCTCTCCTTTCCTCTGAAGCTATGACTCACTAACGGTGGGATTTCGGGCACTGTGGTGGATGGACTGGGTCTAGCTTGGTCTGGTGGTCCTTCCTGGCCTTCCCATAGCTCAGGCAGCCTGTGGGATCACTGATTTGGAAGGCAAGGTGCTGCCCTTTCCACTACAAATACCCAACTTCTAAGATCTGTAAACTCCTCCCATATCTGTTTTCCCTCCTCCCCTTACCCTCTTCCACCAGCCTGAGCTCATCCTCAATTCCAGAGAACGATTCCTTGTTCTCTCAGCCTCCATCCTCTCTGCATCCCCTGGCCCCCAGTCAGCTTGGGGATCTCTCTCCCGTTGCTGACCTCCCCGAGCCCAGAGGAAGCCACTTCCTCATAAGCCATTCATGCCTTAGCCAGGAGCTAAGCCTAGCCATCCATCAAGTGGAAAAACTGAGGCCCACAGATACAAGAAACTGCTCAAGATCTATGAGAACATCTGAATTAAAATTGGGACTAAAAGAGTAGGGCTGGGTCTTCTGGACCTTACTGGTAGACGACATCTCTGCAAACAGTTTAGAGAGAGACTGAGCTGGGGAGATAGGGAGGGAAATAAGAGAGAGAGAGAGAGAGAGAGAGAGAGAGATGGCCCAGCTGGGAGAGAGGAGCATGGCCATCCTGCCTGGTCCTGATTTCTTATCCCCTGTGCCTTGGAGTAGTAGGGATAGGAGGCTCTCTCAGGGAAGAATAGAACAAGAACCAGGTGACCCAAGTGCCCATGACCAGCTCTCCTCACCCAATCAGTGGTCACCACCGTTGGCCTGGGCAGAGGAAGGGATGGTGAGTGCTGAGAATGCTCTCTCCAGCAGGCCAGAGTGTGCCTGAAACCAAAGCCAGGGACATTCCTTCCTCTGTCCTACAGCTGACCATGCACAGGGCAGGGATGGCACGCGACTCTAGATGGAGTTTGCTACAGTCAGACCTGCTGGGCCACTGATCCAAGGGTATGTGCCTGGAGCTACCCCTGGGTTCATGGTCACTCTGATGCTGGCCTGTGTTTCTCACCTGAAGTGTAGGATTCTCATCCCAAGCCAGAGGGGTAGTAACATCTGGCTTCAGTGATGCTTGTGACCTCCCCTCCTCTGAATGTGGGGAAATGGCCAAAAGTTGAGAGCTGGTCTCCATTTTAGGTCACGAGGGAACATCAACCACCAGGGAAACCAAGCCAATTCAACCCAACATTTATTGTTGCACAGACTGTTTGCAGTCCTGAGGGGGTCTCCTGGCTGAAGCATGGGCAGGAAGCCATGTGGCCACAGGGTGCAGGGTCGACAAAGGATGTCACGACCACCAGGCTCTTGTCCAGACAATATACAGGCTCAAGGACTTCCCAGCCATACTCCAGTGTGGCTCCGGTGGGAATGGGGTTGCAGGGATGGTGGCAATAACATAACTAAGAGGATGAAGCTTGTTACAATATATAAAAAGCAGCAGTTAAGAATTTGTGCCTTTGCTTTCTCATCTGACAGAACTGAGATCAAGCCCTATCTGTGTGAAAAGGCGAAGTACCTCTCTGTGAGACTTGGTTTCCTGACCTGTGAAATAGGGACAGTCGTTCCCATCTTGCTGGGTTGATGTGAGGATTAAGGGGCCCATGAGTGCACATCTCTCAGCCTGATCCTAATCGTTGGCACACCTGGTGGGAAGCCAAGGGGCACTCCCACTGCATAAAGAGATGGGAGGGCTGGTGGCAGTCCCAACCATTCCAGCCACCCTGGGACCACTTCACTACAGCAGGGATTATGTAGATACCTGTGCCCCCTAAACTGAACTCCCTGTAAAACCACACCTGCCTGAGGCAGAGAAACTCCTCCACTCGGAGGAGCCAGCTGCTCAGAAGACGACGACGGGGGAGGCGATTACATTTTGGAAGATGATTATCATTAATGATAATGATGCTTAACCTGAAGAAACTTGACAGGAACGGTGGAACTTCAGGCTCTGTTGAGGTGATGGTGGCAGTGGGTGACCTTTAGGTGCAAGATCTTTGTGTCCTCGGCACTGGCCACACTCCCCAGCCATTGCCCAGGGATGGGCTGCTGCCTACGTTGGACTGCGCCTGAGAGCTACCAGTGCCGAGTCAGGTGAGAGCATGTGGGTTTCTTGCCCCTGATTGGTAGATGAGGACTCTGATGGCTGAGCTCCACCCCACATCTTCCCAGATGAGAGCACCCAACACCCATACTTGCAGAGAAGTGGCTCCCGCATCTGTGCACTCTACTCTCCTCAGGAAAGCACAAGGGCAGAGTTCTTTGGGGGCGTCCGGACAGTAGCCTGGGGACCAGGGCAGCCTCCGAGCCCAGGGCTGGGGCTGGTGTCCCCCGGGCAGGCCTCGGTGCCCGGTGCCACCCGGGGTGGGAGGTGCGGAAAGAATGGCTGGTGGGGGCCCATGGGAGCTGGCGGTCAGACCAGGGAGACTTCAGCCTGGAAACTGGAGGAACGGCGTGCACCCGGGCTGACACGGGTCAGAATGGAGACCTGCGTGCTGCATGTGGCCCCGGTGCTGCCTCCTGAGGGGTGCTGGTATTTGGGGTCCGAACCCAAGAAGCCCTGCAGGTGCCAGCGCCTCCACTTCCGCCGCAACTCCGCCTGCACCTGGGAAAAGCGAGGTATTCAAGTCCGCTCCTAGTAAGCCTCCTCCGTGGCTGACTGGGCTGCTCTGGATTTAGGGTGCTGAGCCAGCCAGTCAGATCCTCTAGGGGAGTCTAAATTGAGAGACCCAGATGCTACCTTGGCTAATGCACAGTGCACTAGGGATAGGGGTTGAATAAAGGCCTTGGAGGAGGTAGGTGGGGAGGTAGGAGGGAGAGAGAAGATCAGAGAATGAGGTCTGGGGAGGGAGAGGGGTGCTGCCCCGACATGGTCGAATCCCCATTCTTCTGAACACTGCCCTCCAGCTCACACGAGCTCTTCTGAGTGGATAGATTTCTGTGCTTTGTAACCCTCCACAGTAACTCAGCCTCCACTGGCTGCCCACCCCTTTCCCCTATCCCCACTTGCCACTTAACCAAACCAATGTGCACACGAAACCCAGGTATCCCAGGGGTGTGTGTGTGTGTGTGTGTGTGTGTGTGTTAACATGCAGATTCTAAGCAGGTCTGGGCAGAGGGCAGAAATCAGCATTTTTCACAAGGTCCTAGTTATGGGCCATCACCTATTTTCTAGTCTGAGAATCACACTTGGAGTCATAAGATTTAACCCATCCTTGCTCTGCACATATCCCATTTGTGTTTCCGGATCTTGAAACCTGAGTGCTATTGCCTGGTCCCCAAGGTCTGGGAGTGGCTTACCTCGCCATTGAGGAAGCAGTACAGGATGGCCACCACAAAACCCTAGGGAGGAAGAGGGTAGGGGGGGTGAGGTAGACAGACTCCAGGAGACCCCAGCCCCTGTACCACCCGTCCCTGTCCCTAGGTTCCCCTGATTAACCAAAGGACTAAGTATACAGTAGGTCTTAATCACGACTTATTACAGTGGGAGAAAAATGGAATCCAGTGGCAAGGGTCCAAGACCCCAATTCCCTTTGAGCCCAGAGAAGAACACAGACATTGGTTGATGGTTCATACCTGGAAAGACCCCATGACGAGCTCAAAGACCATTTTCACCTCAGCTGTAAAGTTGTTGGGAAAGAAGGCAAACATGATGTAGTGCACTCCAAACAGGGGAATCAGAAGAAGAGTAGATTTGGCGAGCCTCCTGGGGACAAGGGAAAGACAGACAGTGGGTACAGGAGGTAGGGACAATGATCGGGCTGTGAGGATGGGCTGCTGGCTTCCGGAAGTACTATGTGCCGATGTGTTCCTGTTTCCTATCTGCAGTGCCTCTATCCTCATCCCTCTCCCCGCCACCTCCAGGTCTCTTAGCCTAAAGGCAAGCATAAAGGAGAAGGAAACTCTCTTTTCTCACCTTTCTGGAGGAGGGACCATAAAGGAGGCCAGTGCTGAACCCCGAGGATGAAACCTAGTATTTCAGGCTCTGTGGCAGCCAAGGGAGAGATGCTCTCAGCCTACAGGAGGTCTTGGTTCCCTCTTTCCTGGTCTCAGCTTTCCTAATCTTTATGGTGGGATACATGTATGCTCAACATGAAAAATTATGGAAACAAGGGTCCACTGGCAACTCAGAACTGCTTTGGATGTTATTAAGTGCAGTTCATCCACAAGAAACTAATTCTCTACTAGGGATGAGGACATTTGGGAAGGAAAACTTTGTAATTGGGGTCCTGACCACATGTGCCCAAGGCCACTTGGGAGAATGCTGAGCTCTCCAGTTTAGTACAGCTCTGTCTTTGGCTTCTCTGTTGTCCACTTCTCTAGAAGTTGCCATTTTTTTCTGAGATTGCATCCCTCCCTCCAAGCCTCCCACATCCATGCACACACTCTCAGCAGGCTCTGAAGGACCAGCTCTTCCTCCACCAGCCTTGTGTGCTTGAAAGGGTCGATATTCATAACAAATGACTCATACCTCTCATACCTCTCCAAAGGAGCAGGGATCATCCTGGTCAGGCCTCCCAGCCACCTGACCTCAGAGCTGGCCCAGGCAGTGTGAGCTCACAGTTCCCTGGCTGGGAGAGGTCTGAGGGGCAGGAGGTTTCCGCCTTGATCTCTTCTGCCTTGGCAGTCAGTCCAGGGAAGCCTAGTCCTGGGCCTGAGGTCCCACGGACTGGCCCCTCCTGCTCCTTCCTGGACCTGGTTCCCAGCCATGCCAAGATCCTAAGCACTGCCCACCCCTCTTTGCCCACAACTCTATCCCACATGCCCGAGGCTGACAGATGGTGGCTTTCTTTAAATTGAAGGCTTATGGGGAGGTGGAGAGTGGGAACTGACAGCCCCTCAGCGGGGAGCTCCATCTCCTGTTCCCTCCGCCCCCTGCCTGCCAACAGCTGTTCAGTTTCTATCTCAGCCACGTGGACCTGGTGATGACCAGCTTCCTTTGCCTCAGATTCAAGCCCTTTGGAGCAGTTTTCCATTGGGGCAAACTGGGCCCTGCAGGCAAAGCAGAGGATAAGGATGCACAGGTCTATTGTACTGCCTCCGGGCAGGCTACAGACCCCATTCTCAGACTGGAAGGGAAGTTCCTCCTACGCACACAGCAGGGGAGAATGCCATCACACCAGGAACATGAGTCTTAGTCTCATCAGAGAGAATCACAGGATTCCAGAATAGAATCCTAAATCCAGCAGCTGGTGACGTTCTAGCTAAGAATCTTAGAACCACAGCACAAGACTCTCCCAAGAGAAGCCAGGCCAAGAATAGTCCAGAATCCCAGGACTGGGAGGCCCTTAAGGGACACTTAAGGGTTGTCCCATCTCTGCAGCACCGAAAATCAGTCTTCTATTCTCGTCTGACGGCACGCAGACCCCTACTCACCTCCACACAGCCACCCTGTCCATGTTTCTTTAGTTCTGTCTTCAAGCCCTGTTCTCATGAAAACCTTCCTGTTTCCACAGTCCTCCCAAGAGCAGAGGGCAGCCCACACACCTTTCCAAGCAAGGAGCATGACCACTATCCCAGGCACACTGCCCCCTCCCCCTGCCATGGCCATGTGCTTCCCACCCTTGAAGAGGAGGGAGTGTCAGTTTCCTCACCTGCAAAATGTGGACAGTTTATATGGGACTGTGTGGATGACATAAGACGATCTGTGGAAACCCCTTAGCACACACCTCACATGCAAACTGCTGTTACTATTACTGGGGACTCCTGAATCCTGAATGCGGTGACCTCGTTGTTCAGCTGAGGGCTTCCCCAGGGCATGCATCTACTGTGTCCCTTTTCCGTGCCAGGTACATGCCAGGGACTGGGCACATGGAGTGAATAGGGTACAAGTTATCTGTTGTCTTCTCAAGCTCCCTGGCTTGGCAGAAGATAAATATGTGGGTCAGGTCACCTGCTAAGTGAGTGACTGCAGGAGAAGCAGGCACAGGGTTTATGAGCCTGGTGAGCATGGAGCTGGAGCAGGGGACACTTGTGAGCTGAGCCAGGTCATGGGGGTGGTAGTGGGCAAGAGCAAGGTGGCTTTGGTGACTCTGGAGTCACCTAAGTTCCTGGAAAACGTCAAAGACACGTGGGCAGGTTTGAGGACCAGGGCTGTGGACACCGACGAAGCCAGAGCATACTCACGAGTATGGGCTGCTGTGACTCTTCCCAACATCTGGGGACTGAAGTTTCTGAACCAGGATTCGGACGATGCGAATAAACAGGATAAAGTTCACCTGGCAGATGGGGCCAAGGTTAGTGGTCAGAGAGGGGAGGCTGAGGTGCCTAGCTCCCCGGACTGATGGCCTGGTTTTTTCCCCAGGACCCTGTTGTCTGTCTGTCTTATCTCTTCCCTAGCTTCCCCCACTTTGGGCGGGTCATCTGGGAACTCTACTTCACATCTTTAGGGACTGGCCCTCCCAATCTGTTTTCTTCATCTTAGAGCAGGAAGTGATGGGGAAAAGGATGGTGATGATCTTGCTTAGGGGTGCTGGGAAGCCTATGTTTTTGTCCTCATTCTAACACGAATTTCCTGTGTGACCTGAAGTAAGTGAATTCCCAGTCTGGGCCTCAGTTTCCCTATCTCTACATGGTGGGAAGAGGCCTTACCAAGATGGAGGTGAGGATGGGGGCCTTTATGATCCACCAAAATGAGGAGTTGATGGTGTCCCAGCATCTGGACAGGGCATGGAGTGGGGGAAGAATGAGAACGGTTGTCCTCAGCCAGGTCAGAGGTCCTCCTGGGTGCTCCAGCTCTGCCCCTGAGCCCTTTAGACACCACAGTCCCAGGGTCTGTGCCTCCCGGCTTCCCCTCATCCCACCTGGGGGTTCTCCCCAGATGATGGCAGCCTGGGGGAGGGGGTGGGGCAGCAGCTCACCCCATATCCTCCAGATAGAGCCTGATGATTGTCCACACGATAGTGAAGGTGCTGGGCACCCCTGTCAGGACCAAAGAAGAGAAAAAGAGAACAGGGCACAAGGCAGAGATTTAGGAGAAAGGAGAGAGAAAGGGAGGGAGAGTGGGTTTCTGGGGCTACCACCTGTGGTTGCACAGACCATTTACTGTGCAAAGATGCTTGCTCTACTGAAGGGGTGGAGCACTATGCCTGTAGGTCTGTATCCACCTAAAAGGAGGATCTTTTCTTAAATTTGACAGGGGCACTTTACAGACTAGCAGTAGCCCAGGGCTTCAAGGGCTGAAGAGGAAATGGATGCCCATAGAAACTGTCTGTCCCACAGATCAGGCCTAGTTTCAGCTACAATCTGAAGGCACCTACCCTGGGGTCAGACACTGGGGGGACATTTGTCAACTCTTGGCCTAGATAGAGCCTGGTAGGCAGGCCCTGTAGCCCAGGGAGACCTAAGAGTGCAGGCAGGGCTGGCACCCACCCCCTAGTGAGCTCCCCAGGCCTTGCCCCTTCTGTTTCCAGCCTGGCAGCCCTCCCTAGTACCATACCCCAGCCGATGAGTATGTACCCCCAGAAGTACTTCCGCTCAGAGAAGAAGGAGACGGCCAGCAGGGTGTGCAGGTAGAGGCCCTCCACCAGCAGCCAGAAGAAGTTGGCCATGATACAGTACTGGAAAAAGACCATGGCTGCCTTACAGCTCACCTGCAGGGGGAGGAACCGAGAAGAGGCTCACTGGGGTCCTCTGCTTGCCCACATCTCTGTTTGGGGCAACAAACACCGGTGCAGAATGGCCAACTTAATCTCTTTGTTGTTCTTGCATCATTTCTTAAGAAATATACCCGGTGGTATTCCCATTATCCTTGATTTTAGATGATCTGATATTTGGGGATATGCGTGCAGTTTTTTGTAAAATATTTATTCATTTTTGAGAGACACAGAGAAAGAGAGTATGAGTAGGGGAGGCACAGAGAGAGAGGGAGGCACAGAATCTGAAACAGGATTCAGGTTCTGAGCTGTCAGCACAGAGTGCAACACGGGGCTCGAACTCATGGACTGCGAGATCATGAGCTGAGCTGAAGATGGATGCTTAATAAACTGAGCCACCCAGGCACCCCTAAGCGTGCAGTTTTAATGATCCATCCATCAATTTATCATCTATTCATTTTCCTTCTATATGTGTATCTATCCACCTACCCATCCAACCATCCACCCACCCATCCACCTATCCATTTATGTATCTGCTAGGTATCTGCTACCAGCTCATCTATCTGTCTATCTATGGTCCATGCATCCACTGATCATTTATTTCTTCATCTTCTCATCTAACAGTCTATCCATGACTCACCTATCTATCTCTCCATTCTTCTACCTATCCATCTACTAGATATCCACTATCAATCCACACCTAACCATCCATTCATCCATCCTCCTATCTACTCATCTGCTCTTTTACCTGTCATCTATCCAATTTTTCTTACTTTATCCATCTATCCTTCCACCTAGACAGCCATCCATGCACCTATTTACTCAGCCGTCTACCTACCCATTCACTGAACCCCTGTCCCACCCACTCATTCACCTTATTTCAATTAGGATGGAAGGTGGCTGGAAGAGGTATGAGGGAGAATTCTTGCTTGGGTTTGCAAGAGTTCCCTGAATATATGAGTTGTGGGCTATGGGCTGTGGAGTGGGGCCCTGATGGAAGTGTTGAGAAGAGGCAAGAGGAGGCAGAAGTAGGGCAATTGGGGGCTCTGGGTGGCCCACCTGGCACGACTGGAAGACCTCTGTCCTCTCCCAGAAACAGTCTTCCATTTCAGATCAAGCCCCAATACCTGTGAGCCAGAACTTAAAGCCCTCCCGCTCCAGGAAGCCCTTTAGATTCCACTCCTGTCTGGAACACAGGTACCCACCCATCCTTCCTGTGCCCTTGGCTTTGAGACATCCTTAGAGAGTCGTCTGCTCTCCTCTTCCTGTGGCTGCGAGCTCCTTCCGGTCCCACTTCAGTCCTTCCAGCTACAGGTGGGCCTGTGCCCCCCCATCCTCCACCCACTTGCCTTGCAACTAGAATAGCTCATCTCTTTAATAGGACAATTATCTGTGCTTATTGCCTTAGAAGAGCTTCAGAGAGCTGCTAATGAATTGGAAAGCCAGTCTCCACAGTTATCCTCAACAAGTGTGCTGGAGGCTTCCTGGCTTCCCTGGTTCCACAGCTCATAGGCCCCAGCTCCTGGGTGGGATCCTCAGAGGAGCTCTGGGATTGGCCAGGGCAGTCACCTGGGTCTCCCTTCCTTCTTGCTACCTGCGAGACCCCACGATCATCGGTCCATTCTCTAAGGAGAAGGTATTGCTGACTCCCAAAGCAATGCACTGCCCCTGAGGTAGTGCCTCATGAATGCCTGGCCACAGGAATAGGTAGGAGCCAGGGCTGGTCTTGACCTCTCTGCCTTAGCTCTGAGGGCACTCAGGGAGGGGGCCCTGAGCTCATGATCATTTGTAGATGTACTGCTTAGTGATGGGCAATTAATTCCTTAGACACTCTTAACTTCCCTTCCTGAGGAAGGCCCAGAATGGACTGATGGCAGGGGAAGAAGGGAAGACGAGGGCTGTGTGTGTCCCTGGACAGGCTCCAGCTGGTGGTAGGGGTGGGAGAGTAGGATGGAAGCTTGGAAGTCCTTGCAAGATGGGGAAACTGAGGCAGGGAGTTCCCGAAGATCACTCTAGAAGTTAGCAACAGAGGAGGGATGGGGGAGTGTGGACTCTGGCTATGAAGTGTTGCATTTCCCACTAAGGAGGGACATCTGTCATGGGCAGGGGCAGGTCTGTGAGCTCCCAGGTGGCTGAGGTGGGATTCAAGGAACTGAAGATGGGGTTGGGTAGGGGTTTGACCATCCTTGGGGAGGGAGAGGAGGAAGGAGAAGAGAGGAAAGAAGGAGCAGGGGAAGGACTGAGATGTGAGAAAGTAAAGGTGAAGAGGGAGAAGGACGTGGGCCTGGGCGGGGTCCTCACCGAGCCCTGGGCGCAATAGTCCACATCCTCGCTGTTGAAGAGGGTCAAGTCTTTGATCAAAACCGCGGTGGCCCTCAGGATGAAGGACATGAAGAGGTGCATGTGGATGTAGTTCCGCGTGCAGTGGAGCTTCCTGTGCAAGGCGGGCAGAGCTGGGAGGCTGGGGAGGCCTGGGACCCCCACTCCAGCCACCTGTCTGGTGCTCTGAGCAAGTGGCGGGCAGGGGAACTTCGGGCTTCCAAGTGCAGGCCCCACCCCTAGGGCCCCCAACCCGGGTGTAGACTGGCCTCCAAGTGCCTCAGCCTCCTGAGCCTGCCCTCCTCTGGTGCCCTACCTCCAAGTGCAGGGCCATCCTGTGGGGACTAGGCTGAGACAGGTGGCATGCTTTGAGCAGCCTGCTCTCACCAGGGGAGGTTGGCCTGGTAGGGGGACAGGGCAGGGACTCTATGCTGCCTAGGGGTGACAGGGAAGGGGGCCAGAGCATGACCAAGCCAGGCTGGGCTCGAGCACAGGAGTGACCTGGCTAGGTCTGCTCTGAGGCCTGTTGCTGTGGCTGGACCTCACCTGAACAGGCTCAAGATGGCTGTAGCAACCAGAAGGGCAGCAAGGGACAGGCTGTGGCCGACGGTATAGACGGTCTTCAGAGAAGTGTAGAACATTGACTGCTGCTGCTAGAGGGAAGAAGGTGGCAGGGGAGGGGAGGTCTTAGGGGGCCGTGGGCTCACCTAGCGGGCATTGGCAAGGGTGCATGTCTTACACGCCCTGCCTCCCATCCCTGCCCTGGCAGATGAAGAGATCCAGGGGTCCCAAGAGTAGCTGAGCCACCCCCTTCAGTCCCCAGACTTCTGACCCCCCTCCCCTGGGTTTCTACAGACATCAGAGGACTGCTTCCCAGGGTGGGGCGGGGGTTGACTTAAGCCTCCTCTCTGCTCTTTCATGAGGGAAATGCCAGTGACAGAAAGAGCAAAGACCTCATGGGTTCCATTTGCCTGTTTTGCAGTCATGCGTCCAGCACCCCTTCCATGCCAACTTTGGCCTTGGGCCCCTGGCAGCCCAACACTGTGCCCTTCACACTCCACATGAGGACCTCCCACCATGCAGCAAGAAAGCCACACAGGGAATTAGAATGCTAAAGATGATACCCCAAAATCTCCCTTTTAGAGCTCCCAGCAAGAGGAAGGCAATCTAGCCTTTCAGGAGGGTGCAGGACTAATCTGGAATCCAAAGGCTTCTTGCCGGCCCCCTCCCAAAAGCCTCCCTATGGACACATATGCAGAGCCCGTGATCACTGGGCAAGGCCCTTGTTTCTCTCCATGTCCCATACCCTGCTGGAACGCAGGCAAGTGCTTAAGTGGGATTTAGGGGATTTAGATCCTGCCTGAGGACCTGGTGGGCTTTGAAGTCCTCTGAGGAAGCTGCCCTTGTGGGAGGGGTAAAAGCTCTGAGAACAGTGTCTGGGGGCGGGACAAATGTCACAGCAGACAGACACACATACATACAGGTGTCCCCACACCAAAGCAGTGAGGGGGCTCCTAGCTGAGGACTCCAATTATACTCTCACTTCCCATCAGTATCCCCACGTGGCTCTGGGGCCCACATCCGTACAGTGACCACTCACGCTTCATCTGCTCCAGGGCACATACCTTTCCTGGGACTGGGGACCTGTCCCTGTCCCTGATGCCTACTGAGGCTGTGCCCCTCAGTTTCCCTTCTGCATGAGCTAGGAAGATGCTATTTACCCTCCCTGTCCCTCCAGAGCTGGAGCAAGGTCTCATGAGTCAGTGGGGGGGCGGGGGGCCAGTCTGGGGGCAGAGGGCTGCTTTAGCTTTTGCTGTTGTGTATCATCCTCATGAAAGTCCCCTTCCTGTTCCTTGTCAGGCACAGAGAGGGGGATGAGCCCCTGGAATGCAGTCCTGGTGAGGAAGGAGGCTTGGGGAAGGCAGACCCCTGGAGTCCTGGCTTGCACACAGATGGCAACCTTACTCCTTGTTAGGGGAGAGTGGAAGAGCCTTGCAGGCCAAGGCACTCTGGGAGGGCAGGAGTGTGCTGAGGCCCACCTCATCCAAATCTGATGCTCTGTCATTCAAGCCACAGGCAATGGGGTAGGGGCCAGGCTCCAGGGGCGTCCAACCTTCGTTGGTGCAGTTACGGCTCACGTTTCGGCCTGGGTGGAGGGGAGAGGGGAAGGTGAGACAGAGAAGAGGAGAGAGGTTGAGGCTGGGAGCAGGGCAAGTGCATGGAGTAGGCATGAGGCTGGGCTGTTTCTGAGCTCAGCCTTATCTCCAGCACTCTGGTTGTTATCAGGCTGCCCTGACCTAGACCCCCAGGGCGTCACGGGGGGACTTGGGGCAGGGAAAAGCTCTTCTGGGGCTACAAGGGGACCCTTCACCATGAGTAACAGTCAGAGCAGACTATGGGCTTCGTGGGCTCAGTCTTGCCCCTTGTCATGCCTGAAACTGACCCTGGGTGCAAGATATAATAAAGTGATCTTTGTCACAGCCTGGATTCTTGGTATAGAATGACCTACGACCCTTGTCATGAACTAAATGTTCACCCATGTCACAGGGCCATAGGAGCTGGTGCGGCAGATGATTTCTCTGTCCTGAGGGTGCAGATGGCAGCCCTGTGGCTGGGCCGAGGGGCTCTTCCGGGGTCAGCCTACCTGGGCTGATGCTTGATTTCCTCCCACGCCCAGTGTGGCTCAGATGTGCTGCTGAAGAGGGACCAAAGGTGAGGCTGGAAGTGGGGTTGGAGGGTACCTGATAAGGGTGCCGGTCTGAAATGCTCATAATAGGGAAGCAGGGAGTCCTGGTAGGGACCTGCCTGGGCAAAAGCACCTGTGCGGGGAATCAGGCACCACAGCACCGCAGGACCTTGGGGTTGAACTTGGCTGAGGCTGAGGCTCCAGGGCAGGGGTATTCTCCACTGTTCTTGGGGGCCCAAAGCTGTAGCAAAGGGACAGGGCTGACGAGAGCACATGGGGCGCGAGGGCTACCTCAAGGCTGCTCACTCTCTAGCCCTGGAGAGGACTTGAATAGAAAATGGGTGAGCTGGGGGTACCTGGATGTCTCAGTCAATTAGTTAAGCATCCAACTTTTGATTTCAGCTCAGGTCATGATCCCAGGGGCATGAGTTTGAGCCCCACATCTGGCTTTGCGCTGACAGCATAGGGTCTGCTTGGGATTCTCTCCCTGCCCTGCTTGCTGTCTCTCTCTCAAAATAAATAAATAAACTTTTTAAAAAAAGAAAAAGAAAGAAAATGGGTGAGCCAAAGAAGATCCCCTCCCTCTATACCAGGACTGATTAAAGAGGCACTGGAGTCCAGGGTGAAAGCTGGCTTACTGGGGTGAGAGGAAGAGGAAGGGGGAGAGAGGAGGAGGAGGAGGAGGAAGAGGAAAGAGAGAGAGGAAGGCAGGGGTGGTGGGAGGGAGAAGAGGCAGGAGGAGGAGGTAAAGGGATAGAGGAAGAGGGAAGGAGAAGGAGGAAGAGCACAGTAGGGAAGGAGGTGAGGTAAAGCTGAGAAGGAAGATGGGTCCTTGGGGCGCCTGGGTGGCTCAGTGGGTTAAGCGTCTGACTTCGGCTCAGGTCATGATCTCAATGGTTCGTGGGTTCGAGCTCCATGTCGGGCTCTGTGCTGGCAGCTAGCTCAGAGCCTGGAGCCTGTTTCAGATTCTGTGTCTCCCTCTCTCTCTGACCCTCCCCTGCTCACACTGTCTCTCTCTCTCTCAGAAATTTAAAAGAAGAAGAAGAAGGAGAAGAAGAGTCCTAATGTCCTTGCCCTAAGCTCCTTTCTCACCAGCACCACAGCCACTGTCCTCATCATCACTGGTATCATCACTGTCACCATCACCATTAGCACCCCTACTAGCAGCATCACTATTGTCAACATCATGGCCACCACCATGGTCCCCATCACCACCACCAGCAGCAGCAGCATCACCGTCATCAGCTGCATCACAATGACAAGTTTGAGAACTCTTCATTCATCAGTGCTGTACAGAGGGTTTTAGGCTCAGTGTCTCACTGGGTTCCCTCCACCCTCCAGTGAGGAAGGGAATCCCACTTCACCCTTGAGAAGTGAGGCTCCAAGAGGTTGGCCACTTGCCCAAGACCACACAGAGAGAAGGTAGAGTATGTGTGATCCCCAGAGTCTTCTCAGGTGCCCCCTTGCCCCCACCTGCACTGAAGGGACCTGAGGACTTGTGTCAGGTGTGCAAGTGCAGAGCTGTAGGAGGTGTCGAGCTGTCCTGAGAGCCCAGGGTGGCAGGGTGGGGTGGTGGTCACTGTGCATGTACATCTACTATTTCTAAACATGGCTGTGTGCTTGGAATATACCAGGTGATTCCCCTTCCACTATTTCTGTTAATCCTCCTGGGTGCCATTTGAAAGAGGTTATTAGCACCCTAGTTTATGGCTGAGGAATTGAAGGACAACTGGGGGGCTGGGGACAGTCAGTGAGGAGTAGCTGGGCCTGGGTCTCTTTCCACTGTGAGGTTCTGGAGGGAGCAGGAGGGATGAAGAGGCACTGGGCTGGGGTGGTGCCTGATTTAGGAGCCCTTCCCTGTGCAGGCTTCTCAACCTCACTGCTGCAGGAGGCTCTCAGCACGAGAGAGAAGTCCTCCTGCGGGCCCTGCTCAGCCCCCCAGCTCCCTCACTGCAGCCCAGGCAGGCTTCAACCAGACAGTCAGTAAAGCACTGACCTGGCTCAGCCCCAGATCTAAGGAGCCCACTGTGGGTCCTGCCCAGGACCCGATTCTTGCATGAACATCCCCCAACAGCCTGGGGCAAGTAGAAAAAAGGGACAAGGCCAAATCAGCCAGCCTTGAAGGCAACACTAATGCCTCAAGTTTTGAGCTCCACTCTCACTGGAAGGACCAGAGTTCCATGGGCCAGGCCCATGACATAGCAGGCACCTGGGACCATCATGAACTAGGTGGCCCATCTGAATCTACACAGAAGCTTCTCATGCCTTCTGTGGGGGAGGGGCAATAAATATTACTGTGTGAAAGCTAGCGATTAGGAGTTATTATTAGTTCCACTAGAAGAGGGCAATGCCACGGCTGAGAGAGGTTGGGTGACCTGCCCATGGTCACACAGCAAGGAAGCATCAGGCTCGGGATACAGACTTGGGTTAGCCTGACTCTGCACCTTTCTGAGCTTCCAGACAGGCTGAAGGTACGCCCTGTCCCCTGGGACCTTGGCTTCCCTGGGTATCCAGGGAAGGCAGGGGGGATAGTGGTTCATCATCAGGGCTGGGTGGCCTCTTTGAAGAGCCCTGGGGCTGTGGCCCATGTCTCAACGGGAACTGTTCCTGAAGAGATCTCAAAGATGGCCACTACGGGGCCCCAAGATGCACCCCGAACTTGCGTGTGTAGAAGGCAATATGTAAGAGCCTCTTCCTGCTCACCATGTCATGAAAAGGAATCACAGCCACCCCTCCACTCCTCCTGGGGCCCTCCATGTGAAAAGCACAGCTCAGTGACTAAAGGTAGAAATTGGGCATTCCTTTCCTTCTCTCTCTGTCTCCCCCAACTCTCCCTCAGCCACCAGTCCTGTCCCAGCCTCCCTTCCTCACCACCACCATCTCACCTCTCCGGAAGTAGGTAGGAGCCTCCTGGTGGCTCTCCCCGTTTTCCTGTCTCCGCTCACCCACTCCCAGCTCGAGAGAGCTGGAGAGATTGTTCTAAATCCTCGATGTGACAGGAAACTCCCCTGCTGAAATCCTGTCAATGGTATCCTGTCCCAATCAGCCAGGGCAAACGTCTTAGGATGGCATCCAAACTTTCTTACCCGTGGCTTCGCCATGCAGGTGGTGAGGTGGGGAGAGGAGATGTCCCACAGACCCCACGGACAGAGTTAATGTAGCGTGTGTTGTTTCCTCAACCAAATTAGCGGTTCTAGTTTTCACTCTTAAAAAATGCTTTTCAAATATCTAAAGGTGAAAACACCACAGATGAAAGACATGAAGGGGCGCGTGGGTGGCTTAGTCGGTTAAGCGTCCGACTTTTGCTTAGGTCATGATCTCGCGGTTCGTGGGTTCAAGCCCCGCATCGGGCTCTGTGCTGACAGCCAGCTCAGAGCCTAGAGCCTATTTCAGAGTCTGTGACTCCCTCTCTCTCTGACCCTCCCCTGCTCACGCTGTCTCTCTCTCTCTCTCCTAGAAATAAATAAAAAAAAAAAAGAAAGAAAGAAAGAAAGAAAGAAAGAAAGAAAGAAAGAAAGAAAGAAAGAAAGAAAGAAAGAAAGAAAGAAAGAAAGAAAGAAAGAAAGACATGCAGACCACAAATTAAAGGACCAGGTCCCCACAGACATTTTGGTCCCTTGATGAGCAGTCCCTTGCCTGGCCAGTGCTCCTCCTCCAGGAATTTTATGCAGCCCAGGTGGATGCCTTCTTTCTAACTCTACAGTCTTTATCCTCTTCAGGTGTCTTCAGCCTTCCCTGTAGAACTAGGTCCCTTCCAGCCCTCCAGGGAGGACACTCCTTCCCCAGTCCTCTCACCCAAAGGGGCTAGAGTTAGGGATGGCATTATTTCTATTCCACACTTGCCTTTCTCGCAAACCCCCCTCTTTGGAGTTTAAGGTCACTGGCTTACACCTTCTTCCCAGGAAAATACATCTCTTTCCCTTACATTTTCAGCCCCAGCCTAGTCTCCTGTCTCTCTCCGTCTTTTTCAGAGGCTAAGGGACCAAGTACAGTTGTGCAGGTTGTTTACTGCACAAGGGCATTTGGCTGATATATGGTGGGGGCTACAATCTACTTCATCTTCAACTTGTCACTAGGTGAGTTCTGGTGACAGGCTGACTCTGCCCAAGGAAGGGCACCACGTGAGCCCCATGGAGGCTGGCAGTCTCAGGGTTAGCAGATGGTGGAGGCTGCAGTCCAGGTTCCTATGCGAAGTTGCTGCCTTGACAATTCCAGCAGGGACAGAAGGAAAAGCCATCAGGAGGGATGTAGTCAGCAGAGTGTCCGGAGGAGCACAAGTCACAGGCCCTTCCAGGGAATCTGAGAGAAGGCTGGTTGCAGGCTCTGCTGACTGGACACACGAAAGCTCCCGGAGGGGCTCCTCGCCTACCTACCCAGGTGCTGGGTTCCCCTGGAGAGCTGGGCTGAGTGGCGGCTGGCCTGGAATACGACCCCTCTGTGACTGCTCCGACTCCTCAGGGAGGGCGATGCTGAGGTCACAACACTGAGCGCTGGGGAGCAAAGCCAGCCTGCCCCCAAAGACTCCCTTTGGCCCACCTCCTGTCCCCATTTTACAAACAGGGAAGCAGGTCCAGAGAGAGAAAGGTCACCTGAAGTAAGAGATGCCCAAGTGTCTTTCTGCTCAGTCTCTGAATTCTTTAAAAAATTTTTTCAATGTTTATTTATTTTGAGAGAGAGCCAGAGCATGAGCAGGGGAGGGGCTGAGAGAGAGGGAGAGAGAGAATCCCAAGCAGGTTCCAACTATCAGGGCAGAACCCAACATGGGGCTTGATATCACAAACTGTGAGATCATGACCTGAGCTGAAATCAAGAGTTGGAGGCTTAACCAACTGAGCCACCCAGGCTCCATCTCTGAATTCTTCTCTAAGTCCTGCTCCTCATTAATCTCTTCCTCTCCAGACCCACTCCTCCTTCCGATCCTCCCCACTTGGGACCCACTCCTCCCACGGGCCCTCTCCACTCTGGACTCACCCTCCCTCAGGTCCTTTAGTCTTTTTTTTCTCCCTTAGTCTTTGATGAGTCCCCCAGCTCATCAAACTTAAACCCAAGAGGGGCATGCTAGGTCCCTCCCTCCCTGCATGAGCCTTGCACACCTTTCCTAAGCAAGTTTCCCTCTTCTTTCCTCTGCCACACTCTAAGTCCAAACCATTACTGCCTTTCATGGGTCTTCCCATTGCACTACCAGAATCCCTTCTTTTCATGAAAAATCTGAATTACTGGTTAAAAACCTCAACCTAAATTGGACCATGTCAGTTACTGGCTTAATGCCTCCAGTGGCTTCTCAGTGAACTTAGGAAAAAATCCCAAGTCTTCAGTCAGTGCTCAGGGCCAGCGTGGTCTGGCCTCCGCCAGCTGTCTCTCTCCTCTCCTCCCTCCCCTGAGCCCTCTTTGCTCCAGCCGCCCTGGCTTCCACTGCATTTACTGAGTGCCCATCCCATAGGCTGCTGATTCTCTCTCCCCCAACCCAGGATCTTTCTCGCCTCCAGGTCCTCAGAGAGCAGCTGAAGCAGTACCCTCTCGCGAGCTCGCCCATCCGTGAGTACTGCCTTGATGTTGCACCTTACCCCCCTCTCCCTCCTGGCACTTCTTACCATTTGTGACACATGTTTGTTTTCTTGCTAAATGTCTCTTCACCTAGAGCATTAGGTCCCTGTGAGCAGACAGCATGGCTGTTTTAATGTTGTGTTTGTCTAGCCCATGCTTGTCATTTTAGTAGATGTTTAATAAACATTCACTGAATGGAAGAACGGCTGAATATATGCAGGAAGTTTCTTTAGTTAATCGGTAACAAGAAAGCCCAGTTCCTAAAGAGGCCCCTCTTCTTTCCTGCCTTCTATGGGAACATTCAAGAATATGATAAGGTGTGGGGCACCTGTGTGGCTTATTCGGTTAAGTGTCAGACTCTTGATTTCAGCGCAGGTCATGATCTCACAGTTGTGGGATAGAGTCCTGCATCAGGCTCTGCGCTGACAGCATGGAGCCTGCTTGGGGTTCTCTCTCCCTTTCTCTGCCCCTCCCCTGCTCACTTTCGCTCTCTGTCTCTCAAAATAACAAAAATAAAAACAAACAAACATGACAAGGCATGTACGCAAAGCCAAAAACGTCATCAGCTCCGAGCAGTGAAAGACTGAATCATGACCAGTCCAAGACAACGGGGAACATGGGAGCTATAATTTAGTCATGCATCTGTCAGTCAACTGGTTATCAATTGCTGAACAAATATTTAGCGAGCCCTTCCCACATGAGTGTCTTTTATGTGAAGAGCTAGTCAAATCCCACGAATCCTTCAAAGACCTAGTTCTGGCACATCACCTTCCCCAAAGTCCCTCCTCCACAATTGCTCATCCCCTTGACCCCTTTCCTTTTGCCTTCTCACTTCCTTGAAGGTGAGTACCCACTCCAGCTGGCACCACTTCCACCCAGGGCTCTCACCTTGAACCGGGGAGAAGAACTTATAGATGAGAGGACAGTCCAAGACGACTACTTGGCCCAGAGAGGTGGCTGGCCAGCAGGTGAGGTTGTCCCACATCTTGCTGCAGCCTGAGGGGTGAAGGCAGAGGACACAGAGGTCAGCATGGCCACCAGGTGCTTCCAGCCTTGGGGCCTGAGCCCTTAGGCACCCACTCTGCTTCTTCCTCCAGGCTCCCACCTGGGGGAGCCTCCAGTTGGAGAGGTGTGACACTGTCCTGCCCAGGCTGTAAAGGGCCTGCTCTGACAGGGAATGGGGAGAAGGCATGACTCCAGATCCATGGCCCTCAGTGAGGGCTAGAGTGCTCCCTGGGGGTGTTTTGGACACTGGTGGGGTTTTGTTTGTTGCAGAGATTGGAGGCCTCACCTGGAACATGATGGGAGATATTCTGCAAGTGGAGTCTTCTGCAAGACTTTCAGATGAGCCACTGGGCCTTTGTGCAGGTGAAACTCTTTTGTAATGACCGGAGCCTAGACTCTGCCTCCATGTCTCATCTAAACACGAGGCACTTACCACAGAGCCTTAACATACATGGGGTTTTCCTGAAACACAACCAATAAAGGGAGATGTGCTCTGGGTACGTGCTTTGTCATATGCTGAACATTATTAAGAGTCATTCAAGGTTTGGAACATCACGTTACCTACAGCAATGTTGGCCATGAACCTGTGTCAGTGAAACAATTGCCGTGTGCATCAATCTACATCTATAGCTACCACATTCCCAGAGTTTAGATTTACAGGTACAACCTTCAGACTGTGTCTTCTTATTTTTTAGTGTGATTGTGCCTGAATATGTACATAGTATTTTACTATAAATCACTTTGCTTTTTATGTTCCTTTTACAACCAGAACTTCATTTACAAGAAAAATGAAGGCCCATGTCCTGAATTTCATTTTATAGTAAAGGAGACCTTAGAAAACATTTGCTCTAAAAGGAGGTGTTGGGGATGATGGGATGGTGGGTATATTGGGTTTCGGCTAGTTCTCGGGGAGCCTTCGTATAACTCAAAAAGGCAACATAGGTGCCTCCAACTCGGTCAAATGGTGACTTGTGCTGTGGGGTGGTGGTGTTCAGGATGTGAGTGTAGGGAAATCCCTGCACTGCAGGCTGTGTTTTCCACCATGAACCTACTAGCCCTGAGGGCTGCCTAGTGAAGGGTGCACAGTGGAGTCCATAGGGGGCTGCTTTAATTGGCAGATACATGGTTTTGCCTGTTCAGGGTCTGAGCACCCCTGAGGGGCTAGGACTCGCCTGGATCCCCTTCCATGGGGGAGGTTTAATTGTTTCTTTGCAACCCTGCCAGTCTCATAGATTTTTCAGGAAACCCAACCCCTGAGTCAAAGTCAATGCCAGCTCAGCCCAGCCCAGCCCAGCCCAGGTCCAAAGGTTCCTAGGTTCTCAAGAAAGGAGCCTGGGGAGAGGAGGTGAAAGGATGTCACCATGTGGGGGAGAGCCTCGGGACTCTGAGTGCTGGGGTGACCTGGTGTGGAGGAGGGGGCTGGGGGGGGGAAGGGCTGGTGGGGGGAGGGGATCTTTGGGGACTGCAACAACCACATCTGCGGCTGAAGGCTGAGAACACCTGCATCTGTGGGGCCCAGCCAGAGACCACGGCCTCCCTTCCTTGGGGATCCCAAGCTCTTCTGTCCACTCCATCATGAGGCTTCTGTGGCCTTACTCTGGTTCCCGGCCCCTTCCCTGCTCCTGTGCCAGCCTCTCAGGAGGCCACAGAGGGGCTCATCATGCCAGGCAAATCCTGCTAGTGGTTCAGGACCCTATTGATAATATCAACAAATACTTAGGTAGCCTTTGTAAGTAGGAGGCACTCTTCTATCCTCTTTATTTATTTTTTTTTAAATGTTTTTTTTTTTTATTTTTAGGAGAGAGAGAGAGACAGAGTGAGCGGGGGAGGATCAGAGAGAGAGGGAGTCACAGACTGAAACAAGCTCCAGGCTCCGAGCTGACAGTCAGCACAGAGCCCGACGCGGGGCCCGAACCCACGAACCACGAGATCATGACCTAAGCGAAAGTCGGACGCTTAACCGACTAAGCCACCCAGGCGCCCCCTATCCTCTTTAAATACATAACTGATTTAACCTTTCCATTTTACAGATGAGTAACTGAGGCAGGGAGCAAGTAGGTAACTAGCCCAAGGTCACATCGCTGGTGAATGGTGCAGCCTGTTCACAGGTTCATATGCTCCCTTGCCAGCAAACCTCGCACTCTCCTCCTCTTCTGAAGGGCTCGATGTCTGTTCCCTGGGGAATTTTGCCCTGCTGGACCCTGTTTAGCCGTCTCAGACAGTGCCTGGCACACCTTGATTTGTAGGCCAGCTATTGTGTCTAAATCCTCACCAGACTTAGAGCTCTCTGCATCTCCAGCCACCGCATAGTCGGCCGGTAGGTTTGGAGCTGGGTCTCTGGCCCTGAGGTCGGCTTCACCGGAAGTGACACAGGGCAAGGGAGACAGGGCACTGCCCTTGGGTGGGGAGCTGCACTCGGCCTCAAGGAGTCTCAACACCACCAGGACTGGGCTGTGAACTGTCCTGGGGTGCAGGCCAGTGAACACAGCAGGGGACCCTGTGAAGAGAGGCCACTAGAGGCGTGCGGTCAGGGAAGATTCCTGGAGGAGGCAGCAGAGTCAGGAAACTGAGAAGGGAGTAACAGCCAAGAAAATGCTAGAGCACCTGGAGGGCTCGGTTGGTTAAGCATCAGACTCTTGACATCGGCTCAGGTGATGATCTCACAGTTCGTGAGTTTGGGCCCCAAGTTGGGCTCTGTGCTGACAAGTGTGGAACCTGGTTGGGGCTCTCTCTCTCTCTCTCTCTCTCTCTCTCATTCTTTGTCTGCCCCTCCCCCACTCATGCTCGCTCACTCTCTCAAAATAAATAAGTAAACTTAAAAATAAATTTTTAAGGGTGCCTGGGTGGCTTAGTCGGTTAAGCGTCCGACTTTCGCTTAGGTCATGACCTCGCGGTTCATGGGTTCAAGCCCCGTGTCGGGCTCTGTGCTGACTGCCAGCTCAGAGCCTGGAGCCTGTTTCAGTCTGTGACTCCATCTCTCTCTGACCCTCCCCTGCTCATGCTGTCTCTCTCTCTCTCCTAGAAATAAATAAAACATTAAAAAAAAATTTTTTTTAATCAGAAAAAAAAAATGCTGGCTGTCTGGAGAGACTGTTGTCTTGGGTTGGGCCTCAGGAATCTTCTCTGTGTGCCTGAGAGAGAGGCCCATAAGCCCAACCACACATGTCCCCAGGCCCATAGAGAAACAGGGCTCTTCTTGGCCGTGTGTGCCCCTTCAACAAGCAAGACAGCCTGGAGACCAGGGTGGGGTTAGTGAGGCAGGGTGGGGGCTGGCTTCCACTGTGCTGTTTTATAGGTATGTGTGCACTGAGAGACACACAGCCCAGCAACCCCAGGCACATAGAACCACAGTCATACATGCAAATATACATACACGAATGATTCCTTGGACAAGGGAAAACCAGACACAGGCAAAAAGAGGCACAGAGAGACACATGCAGCTCACAGTCACGCACGCATAGACATGAGTGGGCACAGAGCAGATATTCACACTCGTACATCCACGATCACACACAGACGACACACAGACAACACATGGAGACACAGCGCACCAGGCAGACAACCCAGGCATGTCCAGGCTTATGCGGACACATGCTCCTGACACACAAAGACACTCAGAGTCAGACATCGAGCTTGCAGACCCCAGAGGCCCAGGCAGCTCCAGACAGACATGAGCCGGGAGCACACACCTACATGTGCATGAACATGCCCAGAGCCCCACCCACACAAGGTCATGGGCAGACTCACTTGCCCTCGTCTGGATCCCAGGCTGCCTTCCCAGTGACAGGATTTTGGCACCCAACAGGCACCCTGTGCCAGCAATTACCTCACTGGGATCACGAGGATGGCTTTCCTACGGGGTGTAGGAGGCAGTGCCATGGGGGGCCTAGATTTGGGGTCTGGGCCTCTCTGGGGTACGTGCACCCCGGATCCTACTGTTGGGGGTTGCTGAGGATGGTCCACCATGTCTCCAGCCTCTCTGACCTGGAGGGTAGGACAAGGTGCAGAGGCAGTGGGTGGTCTGGCCACCCTTTACCCAGGTCTTGAGCTTAAGGCCTCTGGCGACAGGAGCCTGTCCTTCCTCAAGAGCTGGGGAGGTAAAGACCATCCGTGAGGCTAAACACACTCACTTCTGGTGCAGGAAGCAGATTCTGGGCACCAGGGCCAAGAAAGAGGGATCCAGGAAGGGTTGCATAAATGTCAATCTCTGAGAGGTGACAGGAGACGGGGAAGCTTGGGACATGTAAAGATGTTTCTGCTCCAAGCAAGGCTGTTACACAACTGCAAGTTTGGCCTCAGGGAGGTAACCTGATAGAGAGGCCCAGAGCAGGCACATCCACCCAACTGCTCCAGCCCTACTCTGCCCTCAGTGAGCCTTGAACTCCATACCCTCCCCCAATCCTGAGGGGCAGTCTGCCTAGGCACCTCCCACCATCCCAGCTTCTCTGCTTCTCCATGCCCTGCCCACCCTTCAGAATCTGTCCCAAGGGCACCTTTCTTTTTCTTTTCTTTTTTTTAACAAAGAGTTTATTGTCAAGTTGGTTTCCATATAACACCCAGTGCTCATCCCCACAAGTGCCCTCCTCCATGCCCATCCCCCCCTTCCCCTCCACACCCACTAGTCCTCAGTTTGTTCTCAGCATTCAAGAGTCTCTCATGGTTTGCCTTTCTCCATCTCCCCCACTATTTCCCCCCTTCTTCTCCCCCATGGTCCTCCGCTAAGTTCCTCCTAATCCTCCTATACGTGCAAACATATGGTATTTGTCCTTCTCTGCCTGACTTATTTCGCTCAGCATAACACCTTCAAGGTCCAACCATGTTGCTACACATGGCCAGATTTCATTCTTTCTCATTGCAATGTAGTATTCCATTGTATAGATAAACCACATCTTCTTAAACCATTCGTCCGTTGATGGACACTTAGACTCTTTCCATGTTTTGGCTATTGTTGAGAGTGCTGCTATGAACATTGGGGTACATGCACTCCTATATGCCCAAGGGCACCTTTCAAAGGAAGGCCTCCGGAATCCCTCCCATTCCTATCTCAGCTGTGGTGTGGGGCACCCAGGGTAGGGAGGGGTCATCGGAAGTGCTGGCCTTGCCGGCTCCGGGAACTTGGGCAGCCTCCGCCCAAGGGTGCCTCTGGCGCCACCCATCAGGTCCTCATGCTACCAGACCAGAGCTCTCCCACACCCCTGAGCTGGGCCTGCACGTGCTCGGCCTCTGAGTGTGACTGTGACTTGTCTCACCAGCTGCACAATGAGCAGGTGGTTCACCTGGCCTGATGACAGTGGGTTGGGATAGGGAGGGAAGCCTGTGTGCCTCGAGGCCTATGTG
>NW_024080980.1:1893851-1899768 GCF_003009895.1 Hyaena hyaena
TAGAGAGGCCCAGAGCAGGCACATCCACCCAACTGCTCCAGCCCTACTCTGCCCTCAGTGAGCCTTGAACTCCATACCCTCCCCCAATCCTGAGGGGCAGTCTGCCTAGGCACCTCCCACCATCCCAGCTTCTCTGCTTCTCCATGCCCTGCCCACCCTTCAGAATCTGTCCCAAGGGCACCTTTCTTTTTCTTTTCTTTTTTTTAACAAAGAGTTTATTGTCAAGTTGGTTTCCATATAACACCCAGTGCTCATCCCCACAAGTGCCCTCCTCCATGCCCATCCCCCACTTCCCCTCCACACCCACTAGTCCTCAGTTTGTTCTCAGCATTCAAGAGTCTCTCATGGTTTGCCTTTCTCCATCTCCCCCACTATTTCCCCCCTTCTTCTCCCCCATGGTCCTCCGCTAAGTTCCTCCTAATCCTCCTATACGTGCAAACATATGGTATTTGTCCTTCTCTGCCTGACTTATTTCGCTCAGCATAACACCTTCAAGGTCCAACCATGTTGCTACACATGGCCAGATTTCATTCTTTCTCATTGCAATGTAGTATTCCATTGTATAGATAAACCACATCTTCTTAAACCATTCGTCCGTTGATGGACACTTAGACTCTTTCCATGTTTTGGCTATTGTTGAGAGTGCTGCTATGAACATTGGGGTACATGCACTCCTATATGCCCAAGGGCACCTTTCAAAGGAAGGCCTCCGGAATCCCTCCCATTCCTATCTCAGCTGTGGTGTGGGGCACCCAGGGTAGGGAGGGGTCATCGGAAGTGCTGGCCTTGCCGGCTCCGGGAACTTGGGCAGCCTCCGCCCAAGGGTGCCTCTGGCGCCACCCATCAGGTCCTCATGCTACCAGACCAGAGCTCTCCCACACCCCTGAGCTGGGCCTGCACGTGCTCGGCCTCTGAGTGTGACTGTGACTTGTCTCACCAGCTGCACAATGAGCAGGTGGTTCACCTGGCCTGATGACAGTGGGTTGGGATAGGGAGGGAAGCCTGTGTGCCTCAAGGCCTATGTGTGTGGTGGCACCTCTGGGTGCAGAGCTGGGAGTTGGGAGGAAAAAGCTGGGCCTCAGAACCCCCAGTTTAGTGTGTTCTCCTTGGCTCACAGCAGGACACTTCCAGACCTGGGACAGATGATGGGATAGGAGAGGCCCATTAGGACTTCCTACTTCCCTGCCCCCCAGCTTCCAGCGGCATCCTCTCCTCACCACCAGCAGCTCTGTGACGCTATTCCCATCTGATACATGCAGGAGGAATGTGCCCTGGATCTGGGCTCATCGGGTGAGGAGAGCAGGGCTCCCTGGGGGTGTGTGGGCTCTCCTCCTGCAGGGCCTCACCTGCTGTGTCATTCTCCTGCTGGGCCTCCTCCAGGCACTGCTTGTGCTGCACCTCAATCAGCTGCAGGTAGTAACATTCCTCCTGCTGCAGGATGGTTGCGTGGGTGCCCTGGGGAACAGAGAAAGGGAGAGGACCCGTCAGCCTCATCCACGGCCTAACTCTCATCCACAGACTCTAGGAGCATGAGAGTCAACAGGGCCTGTCACTTGACTGACCCAAGTTCTAGATGGAACCCCAAACCCAACCCCAGACTAAAACCCAACCCTGACCTGTATTGGACCCAGAACTCTTGACCGTAGTCCCCAAGGCTGGGTCTGCCTTGAGGGCCCTGTTGTAGCTTCCTGGTGGTTCCAATAGTGCCGCAGCTATAACAACTTTGTCCTTTGTGTGGGTGGCACTGCTCTGGTACCTCTCTGTAGAGCTCAGAGCTGGCCCTCTAGACTCTGCTACCCTTCAGCCTGGGTTGGGAGTCCTCAGTGCTTGCCTCAGACACTGCGGACGAGTAGGGCCCAGCTAGTGCTACCTGGTTACGAAGACTTGGTCCCTGGAGCCAGGCCTGGGAGGAACCCAGGAGTCTGGATGCATCTTCCAGCCCCTGACCTAATTCCAGGAGCCTGTGCTTGGTCTCCTGGGTCACCAGGCTGGAAAGGGACACAGGCAATCTTAACTCACACGTCACCTGCCTTCTTCTTAGCTTCTAAACAATTTAAGCTATAACAGATCTAATGAAGGAGTGGAGGTTTCAGGAAATAAGAGGGGCTCCTCTTGGGTGTCTTGCCATCCCACTAAACCTCCTCTGTCCCTGTCCCTGTCCTTGTGCCTGCTTCTGGGAGGTAGGGAGAAGAGGGATGGGAAACCCCAAGTCTCTCCCCTCCCTGTTCCTGAACCCTGGCCAGGGATCAGGGATGGAGCCAGACCCATGTACTGGCATGGGGGGTGGTGGGCATTGGCATTGGAGCCAAAGGTGAGCAGGGGATGATGGCTGCCCAGGAACAGGCAGTAAAAAATACAGGTCTTGGAACCACTGGGTGGGCAAAGGCAGGTGAAGGCCTCCGTGGAGGAACCAGTGAGCTGGTAGCTTCTGCTGGTCTTTTTGGCTGCCACCCCTGGGCAACCTTCTATCAGTTTCCTCATCTTTGCTCAGGGAGGAAGAATGCCTTAGTCCCCAACAGAGCTGTTGGGGAACGTTCAGCAAGGCAGCTCCAGAATCAGGGATTCTCAGTGTCTTGTTCCTACTGCCCCGGGACAAGGTCCTTACCTCCCTCAGTGACTTGTAGGCCAAGTGGGCCTCCACCACCTCTGTTGTTGACTCAAAGTCTTGTTGCAGTGGGACTATGGGGGCAAAGCACCTCTTTCCTTAAGCATATGCCCATCTGGCTGGTGTCAAGGGTGTGACTTTGACCACTGTTTGAAGTAAAGTGATCCCCTGGAGGGATAAGCATTCCAGGTGCCAGGGAGCTCTCCATTGCGATAGAGGAAGGGGGTCTAAGCTGAAGCTGGACAACTCAGTGACCAAGAGGCTGTGCAGCCGACTCCCTCCACTTAACACTCTCTCATCCCTTGTGGAGGCCTTCGTGGAGACTCTCTGTCACAGAGGTCCTCACCATCCAACTTTCCCACATGCAGCTAAGCACCACAGCTGGCCTAGCCCAGGTGCAAGGAAAGACATCCTTGTCCAGGATGTCTTTCAGACTCCCTGGCACCTAGACTCGCTCACCCATGTGCCATGGCCCGGAAGCCCCATTGGGTTTCATCTTGGACCGCTAACTTTATCAGCTAACTGGGGTAGCGACATTAGCTGGTTAAGTCATTGAAAACTTGGCATATGGAGAGTGCCACAGATCCATATATGGATATATGGATTTCTGTATAACTGTTTAAAAGAAAGTACATGAGAGTTGAAGGAAATGTGCCGTAGTCCCTCTTTGCGGTCCCATGCTTCCCTTCTTGCCCAAAAGCATTACTGAGACTGTAACACTCAAGATGCTCTGTCTTAAGTGATCTGTGGTGGGCTTATGCTGTTCAGGCACGGGAAGAGGGGTGGCCAAAGGTGGCCTCTGGAATAAGAACCTGGGGATTGGCTTGTGTCCCACTACTGGTCTGTCTTGCTTACCTGGAGCATGCTTCTCCCTGAAGCACCTTCCCAGACCCACTGCCCTCCAGCAACAGGGTTTGTTCTGCCTTCTGCCCATTCTCCCCTCCCATCCCCCCACCACATGAACACAGGTTGGATGGTGGTAGACGTTTCTTGTTGCTGCCTTCCCACCATCCTTTACCCTCCACTGGTGCCATGTCCTCATCTCTATCGGGGAATCCACATCCTTCCCCACTCCTAATTCTTGGGGTTCTAATGAACCCTCTTCTTTTTTTAAAAAAAAATTTAATGTTTTATTTATTTCTGAGAGAGAGAGAGAGGCAGCGTGAACAAGGGAGGGTCAGAGAAAGAGGGAGACACAGAATCTGAAGCAGGCTCCAGGCTCTGAGCTAGCTATCAGCACAGACCCCGACGTGGGGATGGAACCCACAAACCATGAGACCATGACCTGAGCCAAAGTCGGATGCTTAACTGACTGAGCCACCCAGGCGCCCCTGATGAACCCTCTTCTAAGAAATCTACATGTGATCAGGCTTAAGACCGTCAGAACATTCCTGGCCTTAGTGACTGGCACACTGCCCAAGTCAGGCTGCTCAGAGCCAGCAGGCTCATCCTTGGGACTTTGGACTGAGCAATTAGACAAGTGGATTTGTCTTTCCCACTAGACTGGAAACCTCAAAGGGTGCAGGGGCTGGAACTACTGTCACTATCTTGTTGCTTCTTGTGTTGTTGTGGAACACAATGACGAAAGCCACACAGGTAAAGGCTGAATAAGGAGATGGAGAAAAACTGGATCCTCTTGACATTGTCTAAGTCCCTGGATGCAGCCATGCCTAAAAGTAGCCCTGCTTCCTAACAACATGAGTCAGTGTCTTTCTTTATT
This sequence comes from Hyaena hyaena, assembly GCF_003009895.1. Lineage (NCBI taxonomy): Eukaryota > Metazoa > Chordata > Mammalia > Carnivora > Hyaenidae > Hyaena > Hyaena hyaena. The sequence goes on from NW_024080980.1 coordinate 1,898,177, forward strand.
TCTTGAATCAGTTGAGTTTTCTATCCCTGTAACTAAAAGAGTCCAGACTAGTTCTCTGAGGACAGGACAATGGATGCCTTCGTTTAATGGTTCTTCTTAAGCCAGAGCTGTGGCCATGCTGTTTACCAAGAGAGAATTCTTTTTCAAAATCGCCGAAGGTTCCTAGTAGCTTCTGACGATGAAAGCTTTGGGTCAACTTCTCTAGCCAACTCTGCCCGAGCCCCCCAGCAACATAGCCACAAAGCCTTTTCTGAGAGGCAGTTTGCAGGGGGAGGGACAGGAGGCACTAGGATAACCTAGGAGCCTGGGGTATCTCTGAATAAAGTGAGGGTAGTCTGGAAGATGAGCTCTGTCTTTACCACAGCTTAGTTGAGCACTAGACTGCATCTGCAGAAGGGTAGAGGAAAGAGAGACCCAAAGAGGGATCTCGGGTCACCTAGCAAATGCACATTCCTAGATAGGAGCCACATCTCCGGCCACGAATCTGGACTGCATCAATCCCTCTTCATGGCTTAGATTTCGGCCATCTAGTCTACCACTGCCCTTTGGAGGACAGGGCCAGGTCAGCTCCCTGTAGTCCTTATCACTGAGGAATTCAGACACACTTTGAACTTCCTCTTCCACTTATTTCCCTATGCTAAATAAACATCCTCATTATCCCTCTGGACTCCAGACACACAAAGTTGGAAAATTCCCAGCCAAATATAGCCAAGCCTACTGATTCTAGGAAAGGGTTACAGGGTGGGATATAGGTGGGGTGTGGGCTTCATAGAGAATCAGTAGTAAAGATGGGTTTTTGAAGATGTGTGACTTTTACAGTTAGCCATGGAGTAAGATCATTCCAGAAAGTAGGAGCAGCGTGTACAGAAGTATGAAGGTATGAAAATGCCTAATACATGCAAGGTTGCAAAATCCTGGGGTGACTGTAGCAGGGGTCCTGAGGCATCAGGAGACAAGTTGTGGGATACAGGCAGGGGCCAGGCCTCATCAGTACCTGCTTGGATCCGTGTACTAGGTTTCAGCCCCACCACCGGCAACCCAAGGTCCCCAAGGCCTAGCAGTCAAAGCCCACCCTTCAAAACTGGCATTCAAGTCCCTCCTTATTTCTATGACTATCTACCTTTCCCAACTTGTCTCCTGATGCCGCACGTGGAGAGGAGAAAGCAGGGCTTTCTCTAAATCCCTCGCCCATTCCTGTGCTGGGCTGAGCTCCACGTGGGCTTAAAGTCACCTGACCCTGTGGGTGGGTTGAGGTGAGAGTTTCAGGCCCTACGGAGTCCCCAGTACCTTTTCTATCACAGGAATTCCTGAGGCCAGAAGAGGAGACCTAGGCCAGAGTGAGCAAGTCTGTAGCCTGCCTTCAATCCGGGTCCTCTTATGTCACCTGCCATAGTACTGGCTGGATGTGGGGGGTGATGACTAGAAGCTGGCAGGAGAACCCTGAGTCTCTGGTTGGGGGCAGGTATTAGCCAAGTCTCATTAAGTCTGCTTGCTTACTTGGGTCCTTTCCTCTCTATCCCCACTGTGAGCGCTTTCTCCTGCATGTGGGGCTCCCTTAAATCTGGGGTAGGGTGTAGATGCTGGGAGCTGTG
>NW_024080981.1:0-16762 GCF_003009895.1 Hyaena hyaena
AAAGTTGGGATAGAAGGAACCTACTTAAACATCATCAAAGCCATCTATGAGAAGCCTTCAGCTAACATCCTCCTCAACGGGGAAAAACTGAGAGTTTTCCCCCTGAGATCAGGAACACGACAGGCATGTCCACTCTCACCACTGTTGTTTAACATAGTGCTGGAAGTCCTAGCATCAGCCATCAGACAACAAAAGGAAATCAAAGGCATCAGCATTGGCAAAGAGGAAGTCAAACTTTCCCTCTTCGCAGATGACATGATACTCTACATCGAAAACCCGACAGACTCCACCAGAAGCCTACTAGAACTGATCCAAGAATTCACACAGTCACTGCTTAATAGCAACTCTTAAATCCCACTAGACAGGTCCAGAAAGAATCCCCTGTGTAAGAAGTGAGAATATTCCTTGATTAAGCCCTGATTGTGTTCCATGGGAGGGGATCCCTAGCAATTTTTCTCTATGTACCTTGTTTCTACTTTCAGAGGGTTTCTTCCTTTTTTGGGTCACCCTCCTTGACCACATCTGAAATGAACATTGGAAAATATATTTTCATTGGGGGCTGAAAAATTACTAACCTTCATCCTGTTTATAGATTTAGAGTCCAAGGGTAATTTTAATCTTAAACAGTCACAGTAATTTATTCCAGGCTTCTTATCTATTTAGTTTGATTCAGCTCCAAATGTCAACAACCATACCCACAATTCATTACTACACACACTTCTTTTGTTTGCTATATTTATTTGCTTTCTCATGGTTCTGTCCCTCACAACTTAATTGTGAGTACCTTGAGCCCTTCAGGCTTTTATGGGAGAGCTAGACACTAAGTTTATTTTCCCTCAAACATTTGTCCAATAGAAAAGATTTACTTGTGCCAACAGCCCTAATTTTTTTTCTGTGAATTTTTATTTTTAAATGCTGTCACTATTCCATAGGAGACAAAATTCAAAAATATAATAGAAGAACAATATGCAAAATAAATACAAATATCTGGGTAAAATGTAGTGGTATGCTAGCTTAAACATATATTTTTTTTCTGTTGTCAGTGTCTACATAGTCTTTCTCTGACTTATGTATCTATAATGCTTTCAGGCACAGTAAAAGAGCCCCTGGGCTTGACTAAACTGAGGGCTCTTAGAGGATTCCTGTAGAAAACTGCAGCTTTCCCTCTTACTGGCCAGAGGAGGCTGTTCTTTTTTTGTTTCTGTTTTTTAACTTATTTTTTAAGTAAACTTTTTGTTGTTTGTTTATTTATTTGTTTATTTAGAGAGAAAGCATGAGTGGAGGAGGGAAAGAGAGAGGGGGAGAGAGAAAATCCCAAGCAGGCTCTGCACCATCAGTATAGAGCCCAATGCGGGGCTCAAACTCACAAACCCTGAGATCATGACCTGAGCCAAACCCCAAGAGCTGGACACTTAACTGACTGAGCCATCTAGGCATCCCTAACTTATTTTTTAAAATTAAAGTTCATTAATATACAGTGTAGTATTGGTTTCAGGAGTAAAACTCAGTGATTCATCACTTACGTACAATACTCAGTACTTATCCCAACAAGTGCCCTCCTTAATGCTCATCACCCATTTAGCCCATCCCTCCACCCATCTCCCCTCTAGCAACTCCCAGATCTTTGTCTTTAAGAGTCTCTTATGGGGGTACCTGGGTGGCTCAGTCGGTTAAGCCTCCAACTTCGGCCCAGGTCATGATCTCACAGTTCGTGGGTTCAAGCCCCGCGTCAGGCCTTGTGCTGACAGCCAGCTCAGAGCCTGGAGCCTGCTTCAGATTCTGTATCTCCCTCTCTCTCTGACCCTCCCCTGCTCACACTATGTCTCTCTCTCTTAGAAATAAATAAAAAACATTAAAAAATGAAAAAAGAGTCTCTTATGGTTTGTCTCCCTCTCTGTTTTCATCTTATTTTTCCTTCCCTTCCCTCATGTTCATCTGTTGTGTTTCTTAAATTCCACAGATGAGTGAAATCATATAATATTTGTCTTTCTCTGCCTGACTTATTGCAAATGGCAAGATTTCATTCTTTATGATCACTGAGTAGTATATCATTGTGTATGTGTATATACATATACACACATTCACATACATATACCACATCTTCTTTATCCATTCATTAGTTGATGGATATTTAGGCTCTTTCCATAATTTGATCTTTCCTTTGAGAGAACACAGTCCATTCAGACATTTTTCCAATGGTCAAATGGCCATGCCCTTGACTTAATCCTGCTGCAAAGCTGTTTTAAGAAGCTTTTATCAGCAAAAAACTTTGTTTTACCTTCTACTCATTGAGTCTAGAAGCAGTTGGCTCTTCCTATCATACAAGTCCTCACACTTCTGGACTCTATATTCCCTTTCACCACACTGCTTGAAAACAGCCAATTCTTTTCTGACCTTAGTAATTTCTTGTAACAACTTCTCAAATGTGGTCAACAATGACTAACAGTGTCAACATTCTCTATTCCAATCTCTTCCCTTAGAGCTAAACATTCATTAGGTAAATTATCTGCCTTATAAATTAATGTAGGCAGTTTTGGCAAATATTTCATCCCTACAAAACATGGATCACCATTCTTCCAGCACCTGATAACAGTTTATTTTGTATCCACTATCTGGTACCTCAGCCAATGCTGCTTATTATTTTATTGTTATGGTAATAATGTCCTGTTTTAGTATGAATAGGCTAGATTATGCAGTAAAAAGAAACAATCCAAAAATGTCAGTGGCTTGAAACAATAACAGATTTCTTTCTTTCTCATACTGCTTGTTCAGTGTTGGGCAGCCAGACCAGGGTTACAGAGGCTTTAGATCAATGTGGGTTTCCATAATTATTATTGTAGAGAGAAGAGAATATGGCAAACTGTGTAATGCTCTTAAAGCTTCTCATGGAAGTGATATGTGATTTCTTCTCAAATCTTAGCCAATAGATGTCACAGGGCCACAGGTAACTTGATAGGGTCTGGGAAATACAATTTACCATATTGCCCAGGAGAACCAGAAACATTTAAATGATGGCACTAATGACTTATCACAAGAAAGCTAGGCACATCCTAGATCATTTTTCAAATTCCATTGATAAAGGGGAAACACTAATTTTCTACAGAGAAAGGCTACTTTAAAAAAAAAAATGTGACTCCAAGTCATATCAGACTTCTCATCCACAACGGAAGATGTTAGAAACCATGGGGTAAGAGAAGAGGATTTTTAAAGTAGAATTCCCAGAGTGCCTATCTGGTTCAGTGGGTTGAGTGTCCAACTTCAGCTTAGGTCATGATCTTGTGATTCATTAGTTCGAGCCCCACATCAGGCTCAGTGATGCCTAATGACAGCTCAGACCCTGGAGCCTGCTTCAGTTTCTGTGTCTCCCTCTCTCTGTCCTTCCCTGCCTATGCATGTGCTCACTCACTCTCTCTCTCTCAAAAATAAATTTAAAAATGTTAAATTAAAAAATGTTTTCATTAAACTAAAATTCCCTAGCTAGGAAAATTATCAATCAAGTACGATGGCAAAATAAAGGCCTTTTCATACAAAGACTCAAGAAACTGATAACCCATGCAGTATCACTGAAATAATTATTCCAAAACGTACTCTGGCAAAAGGAAAACAATTAAGGCAAAAGGACGGCAAAATATAGGAAATAGTGGTAAGCAAAAAATCAAACTTGCAGTTCACAATAGTTATTAACAATAAGGCTATAAAATCAATAATACTATGTAATAGTTTTTTAATGTTTATTTTTTTTTTGAGACAGAAAGAGTATGTGTGAGCAGGGGAAGAGCAGAGAGAAAGGGAGAGAGAGAGAATCCCAAGCAGGCTCTTCATTGTCAGCACAGATCTCATGACGCACGAGAGCATGATCTGAGCCAAAATCAAGAGTAGGATACTTAACTGACTGAGTCAACCAGGTGCCCCTTTTATGTAGTGGTTTATAAAATAGAAGGTACATACTATTAAAACATGATTTGAAATAAAATTTCAGTTAATATCAATAAAATCTGGATAATGTGGGAGGGGCAGAAAATAAAAGCTTACACAAATCTTATTTGTTGTAAATGTATACAAATTTGCTAGAAATTTTAATGCAACAACTTGCAGAATGGAAATAAAAAGTAGAACTTACAAAACAGCAGATTATGGTAGAGAAGAGAAATATGATGCTACTCAGCTACCAAAACAAGAGAAGAAGAAAATGGAGAAATTACCTGGAAAACAAGATAAACTAAAAATTAACCAAGTAACAAAAATTACATCAGGAGAGTTCCATTTCTTGCACTGATAACGTGAAAAGCTCCACGGATTTACTCCCCAGTGAAATTTGTGGAAATTATTTTTAAAACAATCATTTAAAATATCTGGAAATGGTCTTAAGGGCATATACAAATGAGGAAACACTTATTTAAACAAAATTACTGACAGTAAGAATAATGAGAGTTTATGGCATTGACCCATATGGCATATGAACCATGACCCTCTCTCCTAGCATCCCAGAACAGTGTGAAGGGAAACCCACTCCAGATATATGCAGTCAAGAACACAGGGCTCCCTCTCCATCCAGCTCCCAGTTAAGGGCTTTGGTATCTGCCTGGGAGGGATGGGAATCAGTATTTCTCATCCCATCCCAAGCTACCTGTTGCAAAGGCTAAGTTACAGGAAATTGAGGCTGAGAAGTAGAGACTCCCTTCTTCCATCCAACCACCACTTGGGGAACAGAGAGTCTACCCCATAAGAACAGTGTACTGTGAATACTGGGACCCCAATTTACCTCTCCCTGACAGTTACCATTCCAGGAGAGACAACTCAAAAATATCTGAGGCTACTGGCTACTTCCCCTCCATGCCACACACCAAGCTAGTAAATCAGGGGTGCTATTAAGAAAGAAGTATTCCACTGTCCCTGCTTACAGCTCCAGAGCCATGGCTCAGAGATTTTGACAATGAAGAGGCAATCCATTAAAACAGAGATCTCTGAAGCTCTTTCTAAAGGAATTGATTTCATTTTACCTCATTGATACAAACTATGGAGAAGTCCATGCCTAAAAGCACTCTTAAAAACAATGGAGGCTTTGATGAAAAGTAAGTAAGTGGATACTGGTAGATCCATTACAGATATAAGGTAAACAGGAGATGTAATACTTCTACACTAAAAACTACAAAACACTTCTGAAAGAAAATAAAGAAGAAATAAATGGAAAGGCATACTGTGTTCATGGATTGGGAGACTTAATAGTGCTAAGATGGCAGTACAACACGAATTGAGCTACAGCTTCAATATATTGTCTATTAACATTCCAATAGTTTTTCTTTTTGCAGAAATGAAAAATGTAAAATTTCCTTGCCTAAAATTTTTATGGCGTCATGACACTGAATAATCAAAATAATCTTGAAAATGAAAAGTGGAGTTGGAAGACTCCTACTTCCCAATTTTTAAATGTACTACAAATCTACAGTAATAGAATAAGTGTGGTATTGGCACAAGGATGAATGTGTGTGTGTGTGTGTGTGTGTGTGTGTGTGTGTATACATATATCAATGGAATTGAAATGAGAGTTCAGAAACACTTACATATCTATGTTCATTTTATTTTTTTAAATGTTCTATTTATTATTGAGAGAGAGATAGAGACAGCATGAGCAGGGGAGGGTCAGAGAGAGAGGGAGACAGAATCTGAAACAGGCTCCAGGCTCTGAGCTAGCTGTCAGCACAGAGCCCGACGCGGGGCTCGAACCCATGAACCATGAGATAATGACCTGAGCCGAAGTCGGACGCTTAATGGGCTGACCCACCCAGGTGCCCCTGTTCATTTGATTTTTGACACGAGTGACAAGGCAAATCAATGAGGAAAGAATAGTCTTTTCAATAAGTGCTCCTGGGACAACTGGATAGTCACATGCAAAAAAATGAAGTTGGATCATTGCCTCACTCCATATACAAAAATTAACTTAAAATGGAAGAAAAACCTACATGTAAAATCTAAAACTATAAAACTCTTAAAAGAAAACATAAGGGCAAATCTTTCTGTTCTTAGATTTGACAATGTTTTCTTTGATAGGACACCAAAAGCACAACAAAAGAAAATGTAGATAAGACTTTCTCAAAATTAAACTTTTTAGCACTTCAAAAGGAGAGTATCAAGCAAGTGAAAAGACAATCCATGGAATGTGAAAGATATTTGCACATCACGTGTCTGATGTCCATGTACATGAAGAACATGAATACATGAAGAACACTCACAACTTAACAAGAAGATAAGTAACTCAATTTAAAAATGAGGAAAGTATTTAAATAGGTATTGTTTATCCAAAGAAGATATACAAATGGCCAACAATCACCTGAAAAGATGCCTAATAAAAAATAGTCATAAAGGAAATGCAAATTGAAACCACAATGAGATACCACTTAACACTTATTAGGATGGCTACAATCAAAATGACAGATAATAACAAGTGTTGGTGAGCATGTGCAGTAATTGGAACCTTTATACACTGCTAGTAGGAATGTAAAATGGTGTGACTACTCTGAAAAACACTTTGGTAATTCCTGAAAATTTTAAACATAGTTATCATTTGACTCAGAAATGCTACTCCCAGGTATATGCCCAAGAGAACTAAAAATATATGAATAAACAACTTGTACATTGGTATTTGTTTATAGTAGCCAAAAGGTAAAAACAACCCAAATTTCCATTAATGGATCAGTAGATTTAGAATATGTGGTATATCCATACAATGGAATATTATTCAGCCTTAAAAAGGAATTAAATACTGATGCATTTTAAAACATGGGTGAAACTTGAAAATATTATGCTACATGAAAGAAGTCAGTCATAAAATATTGCATACTATATGATTCAATTTACATGAAATGTCAAAGTAGGCAAATCTATAGAGACAGAATGGAGATAATGGTCTTCTATATTTAGCAGGAAGGGGGCAGGTGGAGGAGTCACAGTGAAAGTGTATGGAGTTTCTTCTGGGGTAATATTCTAAAATTAATTGATTTTAGTGATGTTTATACCACTCTGGATGTACTAAAAATCATGGGATTATGCATATGTGAATTGTATGGTATGTGAATTTTAAGGTATTTTATCTCAATAAGCCTGTTACAAAAATTTGCATTAAATATATGTAATTTAAATGTAGGTAAGCTGATTAAACACATTCCATTAAAAGAAAAAGACACACATACTTATTTTAAAAAAAGAAGTCTAGTTATACATAATTTCCACGGCATTGCTTAAAACAAAATGATTAAGAAAGTAGAAAATAAACAGATGGAAAGTATACTTAAAGCAAATGCCAAAACAAAGGAAATTCTAGTAGGGATAATATTATCATCATACAGAGCAAAAGTCAATGTAAAATGTATTCAACATATTAAGGATTATAGAAAAACTATACATTTCTAATATCAATTCACCTAAATATATCACTCTAGAATGTAGAAAGCAAAAAAATCATAAATACAAGAAAAAATGGACACATACACAATTATAATAGGAAATTTTAGTAATTTTCTTCTCAGAAATGAATAGGTTAAAGAGATAACACTAGTAATAAAAATATAATTTGACAGAAATCATGTAATAAGTCTGATTTTACTCATGTACAAAAGTATAAAAATGCAAATATATATTGTAACAGATTGCTACATTTGGCTATCCAGTTAGTCTCCTATTTCCAGCCTCTCTTTCACCAAATGAGGCCATGTGAATAAGTTCTTTCAAATGTCATGCAAGCAGCTGTGATGTGTACAAATCCTGCCAAAGTTAATGAAATTAAATATTTTTTTCCTTGGACATCCTCTTTCTCCTTTCCAATGCTTGGAATAAATATGTTCCTGAGTCCCAGCTCCAATCTTACAAATAAGAACAACATTCAAGTGATAGTAAAGCAGTAAAATGGAGGGATTGCAAGTTCCAGAATGACCAGGTGAAGAAAAGCTGTCCACAGACCTGGGTTACATCAATTAGGACTTGTATGAAAGAGAAATAATGACAATTTTCCTTAAGTCATAATGTTGCAGGTTTAAGGTTTCAGGTTATCTTTGTTACAGGAGCTTGGGCTTACTATAAATAGATGATAAATACATAGATAATAGATGATAGATATTTAAATATACATAAATAGAGCTTTGTACCTAAACTAGAAAAAGGTTTTTTTTTTAATGTTCATGGGATATTTGAAAAAGTTGATTATGTACTAGCAAATGAAAACTTCCTCCACTTTCCCAAATAGAAAAATACAAGCCATATTCTTGCATCATAATGGACACAAAAAATAAGCAAGCATATGATAGATTGATAGTGATGTAGATGAGTGAATGGATGATAGAGAAGTGAAAGATGATAGATAGATAGATGTATTGATTGATAGGTAGATTAGATAGATGATAGACAGAGAACCTAGAAAATATCACTATACTTTTAAATAACTCTTGGGTAAAGAGGAAATAAAACTAAAATATCTGAACATATATGAAAGATAATGAGATTACTACATATAAATAACACATATGGAATGCATGCAAATTATAATATTCATAAAAAACGTATAGTCTTAAATGTATTCATTAGAAATTACTTCTAAAACAAAATAATTGAAGTTAAATAAATTAAGCATTCAATTCAAGAAGCTAAAATAAAGAAAAACAATATTAACCAAAGGAATACAGGACAAAGAAAATAATCAAAACAATGTCAGACACTAATTGAAACTAAATTACACAAATAAAACAAATAATAAATAATAAAATATAAACACCAAGGTACTTCTTTACAATAATAAAACAAACCTCCAGGAAGTCTTGAGAAATAAAACTCAAACAAAAATGAAAAAGAAGATAAAAGTTCCTTGAACACAGTTGGAAGATGGCAGCATAGTAGGAGAACCTTGTCTCATCTTGAAAATGCCACTAGATAACTATCAAATCATCCTAAATATCCCAGAAATTAACCTGAAGACTGGCAGAACAAACTCCACAACTAAAGGTAAAGAGGCCACATCAAAGAAGGAAGTATGGAGATGTGGTTTGCAAGAGAAACATATTGTGGCTGCCTCTGCAATGAATAGGGAACTGCAGTTGTAGAGAAGACCAAGAGACAGACCAGCACACAGAGGGCCACTTGAGGAAATGAAACTCCTTAGCAATTGGCTTGGAAAGCAAGAGGGGCTGAGTTTTGTGACTTGTAGCATGCTGCAGGGCTTAAAGCCTAGAGTTTTAAAGGTCAGAATGTTTGGCTGTGACAGAGCCTGGAAGGCATTACACTGCTCTTGGAGAGAAGGTAAGCAAATAACCTGTGGACATACAGCATCGAAGCAGCAATCCAAAGAGTGCCCGGGGCACACAATGGGGAGGTTATTCATTCACCTCAGGTCATATCCCAGAGAGACAGCATTCACAGAGAGACCCTTTGAGGAGCAAAGGAACTTGCCAGCACCATATCTATCTCCCACCACTCAGCGTAAACACAAGGCCACCTGCAGGAAGCAGTACAGTACTAACACTCATATCTAACTTGCTCACACCAAGCCCCACCTGGTCACTCTGGTGGAACCACCCCCCTGGTCACACTCGCCTAAGTCCCAGCCTGATGCACTCCCCCCCCCTCAAAGGACAGGCCCAAACCACTGCTCACACTGCATCTTCTGATACAGGTGTCTATTGGCACCTCAGTTCCTGCAGCAGTGGTGACAGGTCACATTTTACAAGCAGAAAAGAGCACACCTAGTTAAAACTCATCACATTCAGGCCTGGGACCACTGTCCACAATAGGCAAAGAGAGGCTCTGAAGAGAGCCTCTGAAGGTAATTGGCCTAAAGCGGCCAAGACACAACATCAGAGTGCATGAAACATACATTGAATACACCCCTGGAAGCACCAAGCCCTGAGAAACAGGGGCTACCACACAGCAGGGCACTAAAAGAATTCTTCGTAAGGCCATTACCTTAAAGAATAGGAGATGCAGCTGACTTTCCTAACACAAAAGCAGCTACAGAGACTTCAACAAAAGAGAAGTTAGAGAAATTTATCCCAAATGAAAGAATAGGACAAGTCCATGGCCAGAGATCTAAGCAAAGCAGATATAAGTAACACGTCTGATAGAGGATTTAAAGTAATGATCATAAGCATATTCACTGGATCTGAGAAAAGAGTGGAAGGCATGATAGAGATGATAACACAGAGATAAGGTATGACACAGCAGATCTAAAGGGATCAATAAACAAAATGAGAAACACACTTGATAGAATGAACAGCAGGATAGAAGAAATAGAGGAACAAATTAGTTACCTAAAAGACAAAGTAATAGAAACTAATCAAGCTGAACAAAAGAGAGAAAAATGAATTATGCAGAATGAAAACAGGCTTAGAGAACTCAGTGACTCCATGAAAGGTAATAACATTCATGTTATGGAAGTCCCAGAAAAAGAAGAGAAAAAGAAGACAGTAATTTATAAGGGAAAATCCATAAGTTTAGCAGATTTTTCAGGAGAAAATTTCCAAACCAGGGGGAATGGCAAGATGAATTCAAAGTGTTGAATGAAAAAAATAACACAGCCAAGAGTACTCTATACAGAAAGGTTATCATTTAGAATAGAAGGAGAAAGGGGCACCTGGGTGGCTCAGTTAGTTACGCATCCAACTCTTGATTTTGGCTCAGGTCCTGGTCTCACAGTTCGTGAGATTGAGCCCCAAGTCGAGCTCTGCATTGACAGTACAGAGCTTACTTGGGATTCTCTCTCCCTCTTTCTCTCTAAATAAATAAATAATATTTAAGAAATAGAATAGAAGGAAAGATAAAGAGGTTCGCAGACAAACAAAAACTAAAGGACTTCATGACCACTAAACTAGCCTTGCAACAAATATTAAAGGGGACTCTTTGAGTCGAAAGGAGAGACAAAAAGTGACAGTATAAAGGTAGGAAAATACAAACACAGTAAAAATGAATATTTAGGAAATCAGCCAACAAACTCACAAAATAAAAGGAAGTAAAATATAAAACATATAACTAAAAAATCAGAAGGAGAGGAGTAAAAAAATGGGTTCAAACTTAAATGACTATCAACTGAATATAGACTGCTATATGCAGAAGTATTTATATACAAACCTAATGTTAAACATATAATCAAAAACCGCTAAATAAAAATGCAAAGAGTAATGAGAAAGGAATCCAAATATATATTAAAAAAAAATCAGCAAACCATGAAACAGAAAGAACAGAAGGGATCATAGAAAATCATCAGAAACAACCACAAAACAAATATTAAATATTAAATAAAATATTAAAATGGCAATATATTTCTATCAATAATTACTTTGAACATAAATGGATTAAATACTCCAATCAAAATACACAGAGTATCAGAAAGGATAAAAAACAAGACCCATTTGTGTGCTGCATACAAAAGGCTCATTTAGACCTAAAGAAACCTGCAGGTTGAAAGTGAGGGGATGGAGAAACATCTATCATGCAAACGGATGTCAAAAGAAGGCCAGAGTAGCAATACTTGCATCAAACAAAATAGAATTTAAAACAAAGAGGGTAACAAGACACTATATAATAATAAAGGGGACAATTATAAAAGAAGATATAACAATTGTAAATATTTATGCACCCCACATAGTAGACCCAAATATATAAAAACAGTTAATAACAAACATAAAGGAAATAACTGATAATATAATACCATAACAGTAGGGGGCTTGAACATCCCACTTACATCAATGGATAGATCATCTAAACAGAAAATGACAAGGAAACAATGGATTTGAAGGACACATTAAAACAGATGGATTTAACAGATATATTCAAAACATTCCATGCTAAAACAGAATACACATTCTTTTCAAGTGTATACCCGACATTCTCCAGAACAGATCACATAATAGCCCATAAAACAAGCCTCGACAAATTCAAGACAATTGAAATCATACCATGCATCTTTTCTGATAACAACACTATGAAACTAGAAATCAACTACTAGAAAATTCTGGAAAGAGTACAAATACATGGAGGTTGAATTACATGCTAAAAAACAATAAATGGGCCAACCAGGAAATAAAAAAGAAACTAAAAATTACATGGAAAGAAATGAAAATGAAAACACAATGGTCCAAACATTTGGGATGCAGGAAAAACAGTTCTAAAAGGAAAGCTTAGAGCAATAAAGGCTTACCTCAAGAAGCAAGAAAAATCTCAAATAAGCAACCTAAACTTACACATAAAGGAGTTATAAAAATAACAACAAAAAAATGTAAAACCAGCAGAAGATAGGAGATCATAAAGATTAGGGCAGAAATAAATGATACATAAACTAAAAAAAATAGAAGAGATCAATGAAACCAAGAGTTGGTTCTTTGAAAAAATTTGATGGAATTGATAAACCTCTAGCCATACTTAAGAAGAAAAAATTACAGAAGGAACTCAAAATCACAAAAGAGGGGAGAAATAACAAAAAATATCACAGAAATACAAACAGTTATAAGAGAATATTATGAAACAAAAATTATACGGCAACAAATTGGTCAATCTAGAATAGATAAATTCCTAGAAACATATAAACTATCAAAACTGACACAGGAAGAAATAGAAAACTTGAACAGACTGATAACCAGCAAAGAAATAGAACCAGTAATCAAAAAACTCCCAACAAACATAATTCCAGTACCAGACAATTTCACAGGGAAATTGCACCAAATATCTTGTTTTTTTTCTTCTTAAGTAAAGCTGTAATCATCAAGACAGTATGGTAATGGCACAAAAACAGACTCATAGACCAATGGAATAGAATGGAGAACTCAGAATTGGCCCCACAAATGTATGGCCAACTAATCTTTGACAAAGCAGGAAAGAGTATCCAATGGAAAAAAGACAGCCTTTTTAAGAGATGGTGCTGGGAGAACTGGACAGCAACATGCAGAAGAATGAAACTAGATCATTTTCTCACACCATACACAAAAATAAACTCAAAATGGATAAAGGACCTGAATGTGAGGCAGGAAACCATCAAAACCCTAGAGAAAGCAGGAAACAACCTCCTTGACCTCAACCACAGCAATTTCTTACTCGACACATCTCCAAAGGCAAGGGAATCAAGACCAAAAATGAACTATTGGGATTCTCGTCAAGATAAAAAGCTTCTGCACGGCAAAGGAAACAGTCTATAAAACTAATAGGCAACTGACGAATGGGAAAAGATAGTTGCAAATGACATATCAGATAAAGGGTTAATATCCAAAATCTCTAAGGAACTCACCAAACTCCACACCTGAAAAACAAAGAATCCAGTGAAAAAAAGGGCAAAAGACATGAACAGAAATTTCTCCAAAGAGGACATCCAGATGGCCAACAGACACATGAAACGATGCTCAGCATCCCTCCTCATCAGGGAAATACAAATCAAAACCACACTGAAGATACCACCTCATGCCGGTCAGAGTGGCTAAAATGAGCAAATCAGGAGACTATACATGCTGGCAAGGATGTGGAGAAATGGGCACCCTACTACACTGTTGGTGGGAATGTCAACTGGTGCAGCCCCTCTAGAAAACAGTGTGGAGTTTCCCCAAAAAATTACCAATAGAACTCCCCTATGACCCAGCAGTAGCACTGCTAGGAATTTACCCAAGGGATGCAGGAGTGCTGATGCATAGGGGCACATGGACCCCAATGTTCATGGCAGCACTCTCAACAATAGCCAAAACATGGAAAGAGCCTAAGTGTCCATCAATGGATGAATAGATCAAGAAGATGTGGTTCATTTATACGATGGAATACTAAGCGGCAATGAGAAAGAATGAAATCTGGCCATGTGTAACAACATGGAGGGTGTTACGCTGAGCGAAATAAGTCAGGCAGAGAAGGACAGCTACCATATGTTTGCACATATAGGAGAATTAGGAGGAACTTAACGGAGGACCGTGGGGGAGAAGAAGGGAGAAAATAGTTGGGGAGAGGGAGGGAGACAAACCATGAGAGACTCTTGAATGCTGAGAACAAACTAAGGACTGATGGGGGTGGGGGGAGGGGAAGGGGGTTGATGGGCATGGAGGAGGGCACTTGTGGGGATGAGCACTGGGTGTTATATGGAAACCAACTTGACAATAAACTATTAAAAAATAAAACATAAATTAAAAAATAAATAAAAGTTTTATCAAACAATACAAACTGAAACTATATTAAAAACTCAAGCTACCATCAAATGTTCCAGGACAAGGCAATTTGGGAGGCCAGTTCTACCACATAGTCAGAGAAAAACAAATTACCACCTTATGTAAACTCTTCCAAAGCATATCAAAATGGGCAATTATTCAACTTATTTTGCCAGGCTAGTGCTCCTTCATTCAAAAGCCAGGTGGGAACATCCCATGAACAGAACGCTTGACCCAAGCTCACTCACATAGCAGCAAATATTCTAACTAACTTAATAGCATATTCCACATAGCAATGGATTAAATAAACAAATAGACTGTACCTGAGGAACAAAATGATTTAACATTAGAAAATATTTTCGGTTATAATTCCCTGTAGAAATTAAAGGAGAAAAAAAATACTTGATTATGCCAATGGTACATAAAATGCCTTTGAAAGAAATTCAAAACTAGCTCATGGTTAAAAGAAAGTAAACTAACACAAGACTAGAACTTCAAACTCCTAAGTTCTATAGCAAATACAATTAAATGTGAAATATTAGAACATTTCCCATTAAATCAAGGGACAAAAATGTATGCCCTCTCCTCTACTGTGCAATACTGCACTGGAACACATACAGCTATGAATATCAAAACAAATAAGAGATATGAATATTGAAAAGAAACATAATATTTGGTGACAATATTATCTATTAAATATTTTTATCTAAGATAGCAAAGTAGCAGGAGGACCCTAGGCATGCCTTGTCCCTTGAACACAGCTAGATAAATATGAAATCATTCTCTGAACACCAAAGAAATTAATCTGAGGATTGAGAGAACAAACTGCACGACTAAAGGGATAGAAGAGAACGGAATGTTCATCATGCAGAGACATGATGTGCGGGTAAAAAGGATCGTGAGTGCTGTGCAACGGAGGGACCCCTGATCATATAGAGAGGAGAGAGATAGAGAGGGAGACAGAGAGAGAGAGAGAGAGAGAAAGGAGCACACACAAAAACATTTCCACAAAGCCACTGACTAGGAAAATGAGAACGGGGGATTATTGTGAGTTTTTACGACCAGTGGAGCTAAAAGACTGGGATTTTAGAGGTCTGTGCCACAGCTGGTGTGGAACCTGGGCAGGCATTGCAGTGTTCCTGTGGAGAAGGAGGCAAGTAGCCCAGTAGCAGGCTCAATCGGAGGATAACCTGGGATGCACTGGGAGAGATGGTTCCCCCTTCTTGGAGTGCATATGGGAGAGAGGATATTGCCTCTCTGAAGACAAAAGATCTGCCAGGCACCATTACTCTACCCACCCCTCAGCATAGGTGCAGACACCAGCCGAGGGCAACTAATTAAGGGAGATACCAGCTTTTTGCTGTGCTTTATTCCAAACTCCAAGCTCCTGCACTTTGGTTCAACTGCCCTTCTTGGAAAAATCTGCACCAGCCACAGTGAGGTGAGACCCTCCTCCAGAGGACCACCACCAGTCCACACCACACTAGGGCCCTAAAGTTTGGAGCTTGAAAACTCAGCCAGATAAGCCCTTCTTGAGGAGGAGGCAAGAGGGCGGGGAAGTAGGGAGCTCAGTACATTTCACTCGCCCCTGTCTCTCACACGGAGAGGGCCTGAAGCCATAGGAACCCTTACAGAATCCAGGAGTTTGGGAGGAAAAGAAGACAGAGTCCGCTGAGAAAACCTACTAGTGTGAGTGCGAACTGGGGAAGATAAAAATGGGCCAGGACCAGAGACACAGAGGGAGGGGAGGGAAGCCCTTTGTGGGGAGCTGCGGTGAGTCTAGGGGAAAAGAAAGAGCGGCTAAAACTGCTCAAGGAACTGCCCCTGTCCCTGGAGAAGAGAAAAAGCTTGGCTCAGGACACAGAGGGATCCGGTTTCCATCTGTGCAGCTTACCTTGAGCAGGATGCACTGGTCCCAGGCGACCCGGGAGAAACAGCTCCTCTGCTCACCAGCTCAACCTGGAGGAGAAGCGGCATGCCTGAAGCCGCTCCGCCGCTCTTCTGGCTACGCTGGATTCCCAGTGGGGAGGCGACCAGCTTGAAACTGCTCAGAGGGACTCAGCCTGCAGGTTTATGTTTCGGGCGGTATCAATGGGGCCCACAGACTAAGATCTGGAAATGAGGCATGGCTTTGGACATAGAGCATGGCCCACTTGGCTACGCCCACTGCATAGTGACATCGGACCCAAAACAGTGAGTTGCAATACTTGGGTCAAGAGGGGACTGGGGCACCGCCATTTTCTCCCCACAACCACCAGGGCAGGACCTCAGGGAGCAGCCCGCAGGACGCAGTGGAGGCTAAGACCCGCCTACGCCAAACCACGCCCATCTCCACTAGGGAGCTGCTTTTTTTTTTTTTTTTTTTTTTTTTTTTAACCAACATGAATGCACTGCCATGATTAATTCTAGATCAATTCTTTCTATTGAGATATATTTTCCTTTGTCTCATTCGTATCCTCCACCCTCTGCTGCGCTGGGCACTCTGGTCATTACAGTAACTTTTAATTCATTCTCTAGATGTATAATCTACACCTCCACCATTACCTCCCTATCTCTCTCAGGAGTAATCAGACTATATAGTTTTTCTGCATAACATTATCTTTGTTTCTTTC
>NW_024080981.1:20137-37235 GCF_003009895.1 Hyaena hyaena
TTTTTTTTTTTTTTTTTTTTTTTTTTTTTACCAGAGCCCTGGGCAAGACCAAAATGGATACACTGCCGTGATTACTTCTAGATCAATTCTTTTTATTCAGATATATTTTCCCTTGTCTCATTCGTATCCTCCCCTCTGCTGGACTTGGCACTCTGGTCATTGGTTTGCTTAAACAGTCACATTTAATCCATTCTCTAGATGTATACTCTACACCTCCACTGCTACCTTACTATCTCTCTCTCCGGAGTAATCAGACTATATAGTTTCTCTGAGTAACATCTTCATTTCTTTCTCCTCACCTCTTACCATATTCTCCTCTTTCTCTCTCTGAATTAAGTCTCTTAGTCTCTCTGCCTGGTCATTTTTCTTCCAATTTTGCTTCCTCCCCACCCTGTCATTTCTCTCTTTGTATATGCTCTTCCATCAGCACTGCATACACCTGGCTCTTTATTTGAACATGGGAATTCTGGTTTTATGCTTTTAGACTATCCCTTATCTTTTGCGGTTTTTTCTTTGCTTTGTTTCCTTTTTATTTTTTTATTTTTATTTTTATTATTTGTTTTTCATCCTTCTTTTCATTCCCTTCTTTTTTTTTCCTTTTTGTTTTTCCCTTTCAGTTTGCACGTTTGTTAGATTTCTCTGTACATTTGCATGCCTTTGTTCCCTGTGTGTTTGTCTGTCTGTTTTCTTTTGCAGGGATACCTCAAGAAACAAGCCAAAGTACACATGGTGGAGAGTCCCAAACACCACTACAGTAGGGAAATAAAATAACCAAAGTCTCAACAAGAGAGACTAAGAGATGCCATTCAAAGAACACTTCCTGAATGGACAGGCCCTGGACAGTCAAAGAGCCTTCTTTAATATATCAGTACTCACAGGTACAGAGAGCATAACAAGCTTTTAAAACTAACAAGAGACAGAAAGCTACCCAAAATGACGAAATGGAAGAACTCTCCTCTAAAGAAATTCCAGGAAAAAAATGACAGCTAAAGAAATGCTCAAAACAGACATAAGCAACATAACTGAAAAATAATTTAGGACAATAGACAGAAAATTAATCGCTGGGCTTGAAAAAGGCATGGAAGACATCAGAGAAACTATTGATACAAAGACTATGGAGCTTAAAAATAGTTGTGAAGAATTTAAAAATGCTATAGATGAGATACACGATAAAATGGAGGCGTCAAATGCACGGATTGAAAAGGCAGAAAGGAGAATAAGGGATTTAGATGACACAATTATAGAAAAAGAGCTAGCCGAGAAAAAGAGAGACACTAATCCAGGAACATGAGAGTTTGAAAGCTGAGTGATACAATCAAATGGAAAAATATCCGTATCTTAGGAATTCCAGAGGAGAAAGAGAGAGGGAATGGCACTGAAGGAGTCCTTGAACAAATTATAGCAGAGAACTTCCCAAATCTGGGGAAGGAAACAGACACTGGAATCCAAGAGGCACAGAGAACTCCCCTCAGACGTAACTTGAATCGACCTTCTACACAACATATCATAGTGAAACTGGCTAAATATAAGGACAAAGAGAGAATTCTGAAAGCAGCTACAGATAAAAGGAACCTAACATACAAAGGGAAATCTATCAGAGTGGTGACAGACCTATTTACTCAAACTTGGCAGACCAGAAAGGAATGGTAGGAAATCTTCAATGTCATGAACAGAAAAAATATGCAGCCAAGAACCCTCTATCTAGCAAGCTGTCATTCAGAATAGAGGGAGAGATAAATGTCTTTCCAAATAAACAAAAATTGAAAGAATTTGTCACCACTAAACCAGTCCTACAAGAAATCCTGAGGGGGACTCTGAGGGAAATTTTGCAAGGAACGAAGACACCAGACACACCACCACAAGCATTAACCCCACAAAGGACACAATGACTCTAAACCCACATATTTCAATAATAACATGGAATGTAAATGGGCTGAATGCTCCGATCAAAAGACATAGGGTAGCAGAATGGATAAAAAAACAAAATCCATCTATTTGCTGTCTACAAGAAATGCATTTTAGATTGGAAGATACCTTCAGATTAAAAGTAAGGGGATGGAGAAATATCTATCATGCTACAGGAAGTCAAAAGAAAGCTGGAGTAGCTATACTTATATCAGACAAACTGGACTTTAAAGTAAAGACAGTAACAAGGGATGAAAAAAGGGTATTATATAATAATTACAGGGTTATCCATCAGGAAGAACTAACAGTTACAAATGTCTATGCACCAAATATGGAAGGACTTAAATATATAAAACAGTCACAAACAGAAACATTCTTATGGATAAGAATGTGCTAATAGCAGGGGACTTTAATACGCCACTTAACAGCAATGGACAGATCAAGTAGACAGAAAATCAATAAAGACACAATGGACTTGAATGACACATTGGACCAGATGGTTTTGACAGATATATTTAGAACTCTACATCCTGAGGCCATGGAATTCACTTTCTTCTCAAGTGCTCATGGCACATTCTCCAAGATAAATCACATACTGTGTCATAAAGCAGCCCTCAATAAATATAAAAGAATTTAGATCATACCATGCATACTTTCAGCTCACAATGTTATAAAACTCGAAATCAATCACAGGAAGAAGTCTGGAAAACCTCCAAAACCATGGAAGTTAATGAACACCCTACTAAAGAATGAATGGGCCAATCATGCAATTAGAGAAGAAATTTAAAAATATATGGAAACAAGTGAAAATGAAAAAACAACAATCCAAACTCTATGGGATGCGGCAAAGGCAGTCCTACGAGGAAAGTACATTGCACTCCAGGCCTATTTCAAGAAATTAGAAAAAACATAAGTGGAAAATCTAACAGCTCACCTAAAGGAACTAGAGGGAGAGCAACAAGAGCACCCCAAACCCAGTAGGAGAAGAGAAATAATAAAAATCAGGGCAGAAATAAACAATATAGAAACCAAAGAAAAAGTTGAACAGATCAATGAAACCAAGAATTGGTTTTTTGAAAAAATAAACAAAATTGACCAACCTCTAGCCAGGCTTCTCAAAAAGAAAAGAGAGAGCACTCAAATAGACAAAATCATGAATTACAAACAACCCCTCAGAAACACAAGCAATTATCAGGGAATACTATGAAAAATTATATGTCAACAAATTGGACAACTTGGAAGAAATGGACAAATTCCTAAACACACACTCACAACCAAAATTCACAGGGAAATGTATAGCATAACAGGCATACCTCAACAAACAAGAAAAGTCTCAAATACAGAAACCTAATTGTACACATAAAAAAGAAAAACAAATGAAGTTTAAAGGTTGAAAGGAAATAATAAAGATCAGAGCAGATATAAATGATACAGAAAAAAAATGGTACACTGAATCCAACTTGACAATAAACTGTTTAAGAAAATAAAAAATAAAAAATAAACTCAGCCAGGCTGCCTGGGATAAAACACAGGCGCACTACACTGGTGGGTGGGCAGATATCCCAGACACAGACTGGGTGAATGCATGGATCTGAGAGATGCCTGGGACATATGAAGGGAGATTGTTCATTCTTCTGCAAGAGCATCTCAGGTAGTGATGGGCCACAAACTCCCCCTCTGGGGATGAGGGAGGGGGCTGTCACTATTTCTCTCCCCCACCCCACGTCATAAACTAACTTCATTAAGCAGCACAGTGCCAACAGTGGAAGCTTAAATCACTACACCAAGGCCCAGATCCCTGTGCTCTGCAGGTGCTGCTTTTCTAGGGCAATCATACATAAGAACCAGAGCATCAGGCCCCTCCCCCAGGAGACCAGCAAAAACTTCCCTGCATGCACCATGTCTACTGACTAAAGAGTGCTGCAAGTCCCCAGCTCTAATAGAAATAGCATCAGGTCTCTTTTAACAAACCCACCAGGCACACCTAGTTAAAACTTGCCACACTCTGGCCAAGGTCCATAAGTTACCATGCTTATATCAGACAAACTAGATTTTAAAACAAGGACTGTAACAAGAAATAAAAAGCACTATATCATAATTAAAAGGTCTATCCAATAAGAAGATCTAACAATTGTAAATATTTATGTCTCCATCTTGGAAGAACCCAAATATACAAAACAATTAATTGCAAACATAAGGAAACTCATTGATAATAATATGGTAATAGTAGGGGACTTTAACACCCCACTTACAGCAATGGACAGATTATCTAAGCAGAAAATCAATGAGGAAACAATGGCTTTGAATGACACACTGGACCAGATGGATTTAACAGATATAGTCAGAACATTTCATTGTAAAATAGTAGAATACACATTCTTTTTGAGTACATATGAACATTATCCCAAATAGATCGTATACTGGGTCAATAATCAGCCCTCAACAAATATAGAAAGATTGACATAATACCATGCATATTTCAGACCACGACACTATGAAACTTGAAGTCAACCACAAGAAAGAAAATGAAAATATATGGGGGTTAAAGAACATCCTACTAAGGAATGAATGGGTGGGGGTGGCTAAGTTGCTCAGTCAGTTAAGGGTCTGACTCTTGATCTCAGCTTTGGTCATGATTCCATGGTTCATGAGTTCGAGTCCCACATCAGGCTCTGCACTGAGAGCATGGAGCCTGCTTGGGGTTTTGTCTCTCTCTCTCTCTGCTCCTTCACTGCTTGTACTATCTCTCTCCTCAAAATAAATAAATAAACTTTTTAAAAAAATCTTTAAAAAGAATGAATGGGTTAACTAGGAAATTAAAGAAGAAATAAAAAATACATGGAAGCAAATGAAAATGAAAACACAATGATCCAAAATCTTTGGGATACAGCAAAAGCAGTCCTAAGAGGGAAATGTTTAGCATTACAGGCATACCTCAACAAACAAGAAAAATCTCAAATACACAAACCTTATCATATACATAAAAGAGAAAATAAAAACAAATGAAGTTTAAATGTTGAAGGGAAATAATAAAGATCAGGGCAGAAATAAATGATACAGAAAAAAATGGATCAATGAAACCACGAGCTGGTTCTCTGAAAGAATTAAGAAAATTGACAAACCCCTAGCCAGACTAGTCGAAAGAGAGAGAGAGAGAGAGAGAGAGAGAGAGAGAGAGAGAGAAAGGACCCAAATAAACAAAGTCATGAATGAGAGGAGAGATCACTACCAATACCACAGAAACACAATTTTATAAAAGAATGTTATGAAAACTGTAAGCCAACAAATTGGGCAATCTGGAAGAAATGGATAAATTCCTAGAAACATAAACTACCAAAATGAAACAGGAAGAAATAGAAAACTTGAACAGACTGATAACCACAAAAGAAACTAAAATCAGTAATAAAAAATCTTCCAACAAACAAAACACAGGCTCAGGTGCCTTCTCAGAGGAATTCTACCAAACATTTAAAGAATAGTTAATACCTATTCTTTTCAAACTGTTTCAAAAAATAAAAATTGAAGGAAAACTTCCAAACTCATTCTATGAGTCCAGGATTACCTTGATTCCAAAACCAGACAAAGACCCCACTTAAAAACAAAAACAAAAACACCAAACACCAAAATACAAAATACCAAATACCAAATACCAAAAAAATACCATCAGGCCAATATCCCTGATGAACACAGATGTAAAAATTCTAAACAAAATAAGAGCAAATCAAATCCAACAGTACATTAAAAGAATTAATCCCTATGACCAAGTGGGATTTATTCCTGGGCTGCAAGGGTGGTTCATTACTGGCAAATCAATCAAGATGATATACCATATCAGCACAAGAAAGGATAAGAACCATATAGTCCTCTCAATAGATGCAGAAAAAGCATTTGACAAAGTATAGCATTAATTCTTGATTTAAAAAAATACCCTCAACAAAGTAGAGTTAGAGGGAATATACCACAACATAATAAAGGCCATATATGAAAAACCCACAGCTAATATCATCCTCCATAGAGAAAAACTGAGAGCTTTTCCTCTATGGTCAGGAACAAGACAGGGATGTCTATTCTCTCGATTGTTATTTAACACAGTACTGGAAGTCTGAGCCTCAGCAATCAGGCAATGAGAAGAAAGAAATGGCATCCAAATTAGCAAGGAAGAAGTCAAACTTCAACTATTCATAGGTGACATGATACTCTATGTAGAAAACCCAAAAGACTCCACCAAAATATTGCTAGGACTGATAAACAAATTCAGTAAAGTTGCAGGATACAAAACTCAACGTACAGAAATCTGTTGCATTTCTTTTTTTTTAATGTTGCATTTCTATACACCAATAATGAAGTAGCAAAAAGAGAAGTCAAGAAATCAATCACATTTACAACTGCAACAAAAACCATAAGATATCTAGGGGAAAAAAACTAACCAAAGAGATAAAATATCTGTACTCTGAAAACTATAAAAGACATATGAAAGAAACTGAAGATGACACAAAGAAATGGAAAAACATTCCATGCTTATGGATTGGAAGAACAAATATTGTTAACATGTATATACTACCCAAAGTAATATACATATTTCATGCAATTTCTATCAAAATACAACCAGTATTTTTCACAGAGCTAGAACAAATAATCCTAAAATTTATATAGAATCATAAAAGATCCCAAATAACCAGAGCAATCTTGAAAAAAAAAAGCAAAGTTGGAGACATCACAATTCTGGACTTACGCTATACTACAAAACTGTAGTCATCAAGGCAGTATGGTATTGGTACAAAAACATACATTGATCAGTGGGAAAAAATGGAAAACTCAGAAATGGACCCACAACTATATGGTCAACTAATCTTCAACAAAAAGATAAGAGAATATCTGATGGAAAAAAGATAGTCTTTTAAAAAACTGGTCTTGGGAAAACTAGACAGCAAACATGCAGAAAAATGAAACTGGACTTCTTTCCTACACTATACCCAAAAATAAATTCAAAATGGATGAAAGACCTAAATGTGAGACTGAAACCATCAGAACTCTAGAGAAGAATACAGGCAGCAACTTCTTTGACATCAGCCACAGCAACTTCTTACTAGATACTTCTCTGGAGGCAAGGGAGAGAAAAGCAAAAATGAAGTATTTGGACTTCATCAAGGTAAAGGGTTTCTGCACAGCAAAGGAAATAATCAACAAAGTAAAAGGCAACCTTTGGAATGGGAGAAGATATTTGCAAAAGACATATTTGACAAAGGGTTAATATCCAAAATCTATAATGAACTTATCAAACTCAACACCTAAAAAACAAGTAATCTAGTTAAGAAGTGGGCAGAAGACATGAATAGACATTTTTCCAAAGAAGACATACATGGCCAAAAGATACATGAAAAGATGCTCAACATCACTCATCATCAGGGAACTACAAAACTACAATGAGATACTACCTCACACCTGTCAGAATGGCTAAAATTAACAATGTAGGAAATAACAGGTGTTGGTAAAGTTGCAGAGAAAGGGGAACTTCTTACACTTTTGGTAGGAATGCAAGCTTCAGCCTTTCTGGAAAATAGTATGGAGGTTTCTCAAAAAATTAAAAATTGAACTACTCTGTGATCCAGCCATTGCACTACTAGGTATTTACCTAAAGGATACAAAAATACTGATTCAAAGGGACACATGTACCATGATGTTTATAGCAGCAGTATCAACAACAGTCAAATAAAGGAAGAAGTCCAAATCACAAATGTGCATTGACTAATAAATGGATAAAGAAAATGTTATATATTCACATATACATGAATGGAATATTACTCAGTTATCAAAAAGAATAAAATCTTGCCATTTGCAATGTCATGGATGGAGTTAGAGTATATTATCCTAAGCAAAATAAATCAGAGAAAGAAAAATACCATATGATTTCACTCATATTGGAATTTAAGAAACAAAAAAGATGAACATGGGGGAAATAAAAAGAGAGAGGCAAACCATAAAACATACTCATAAGCATAGAGAACAAACTGAGGGTTGCTGGGGGTGGGGAATGGACAGGGCAATGGGTTAAATGGGTGATAGGGATTAAGAAGGGCTCATGTTGTCATTAGCATTGGATATTATATATAAGTGATGAATCTCTAAATACTACTCCTGAAAATATTATACTATATGTTAACTAACTTGAATTTAAACAAAAACTTGAAACAATAAATAAATAACTAAATAAACAAAACCGTAAATATTCAAAAGAAAAAAAAGAAAATACGGATTGTAATTGTATCTACTTTATAAGTTGTTGTGAATAATTGAATTTAACAAATGGAAGTATTTAGATTAGTGCTTAGTACAGAATAAACACTATACAAGTATAAATTCTTAGTATGACTTAAGATTCTTGATTAACTACCATTCTAGAACATGTGGAGTTTCCAATTGACTATTTTTTGAAAGATACTAGTGAGAGCTTTCTGTTAGTGTGAGTCTGAAGACTTGAGAAAAGCCCCATGGAGAATGTGGGCACTTAGAATAGTTTTAGGGGATGACTAAATTGGGGATGATTAGAGACAAAAAAAATTAAGGGCATTCCAGGTGAAACTGGCTTAGACAAAGGAATAAATTTTTGAGAGGAACACATGAAAGCAGGGAATCGTGTCTACTATTTGTCAGGAATTTTGAAGAAGGTATGGGGTGAGTAGAGCAGAAGTCTTGTTAGGCAACTGAGGGGCTGAGACTGGATCTTCGTAATTCCAGACTAAAAATTGGGAGAGAGATACATAGAAAGATAGATAGGTATATGGTTACATAGTTGGCAAATAGAGTGATACAGGAAAATATTAATAGACATGATGGCTCAGCAGAAGAAAGAAAAGAAGAAGCATGATTGCTTATTAGACCTGGAGAAAATATAGGGGAGGAGGCAATTATAGCTCCAGGATTTTAAGTGTGAAGGACCATAAATTTCAAGGTGCTTTTAGCAAAAATGAGAATATAGATGCTTTGAGAAAAAGTTATGTTTGTTTTTGGAAGTGTTGAGTGCAGGTGATGGAAATACTTCCAATAAATGATTTGGCAGATGTAATAGAGCTCCATTTGGAAGAAGGGTCAATCATACTTTTACATTCTATTTTTATATTACTGAGTGCATTACTACCATCAATACAAAAGTAAACCTTAAGAATTCTAAAAAATAAAAACAAAATAAAATGTTTTATCTATAATATTATTTATATTTAAAGGACTAGGTACACAGAATATTCAAATAAGTAAGAGACTTCCGAAAAATGTTATATTGAAGATCATTATAGCAAAATCAAGAACCTTGCCACATAAAAGCAGTAATTAATTAGAACATTTAAGAGAAAATATCCCATTCAAAAGGCAACAAAATTCAATATTGCCTAAAAAGAATGTACAAGATACTAATGGAGACAAAAATAAATCTATCTGTTGATGAATCCAACTAAGAGCAGCTCCAAATAGAGCACTAAAACATATTCATTAATGAGTAGCATATTATAAAAATGGGAATTATCCTTAAATTATTTACAAGTTTAATGCCTTATCTGTAGGTGCCAAGATGACCGTCAACTTCCAACTGCTGACTTCCACTCTTAAAATCAACACTCAATCAATATTTATAAAAAGGAGAGGAGAGAAATATAAAAAAATGTAAACAAAACTGAAAAAGCTCTGGGAGACACTGAAGATTGCTTAGCTGGTGCTAGTGTCTGAGGCAGGGGAATGGGGAGCAGCAGGGAAGTTAGGAGGTGCTGTAGGCTGCATAAATGCAGGTGACAGAATAGGCAGTGGGAACGATTTTCAACTTCTGCTTCTACTTTTTGTGGAAATATGAGGCAGGTCCTCAAATCACAGATGCCAGTAACCCTGGGGGAATATCAGAACCGAAAGAAACATGGGATGATTGAAGTAGTAAGTCTCCTTCAAAAAAAAAAAAAAATCTGTGATAATAACCACCTGAAACAATTTTAGTGAGTTAACAATCAAAAACAAAAGGACACCAGCCTTGAAAACACCCTGAGCAGACAAAACCAATTAAACCACATAAACTAAGCTTAATTTAGCTTATTTTGCAAGACTAACAACCTGGGTCATTTCTGGCTTATACCTTTAAAAAGCATAAGCAAAACTTAAATTGTTTCTCAAAAGTGATATGAGGAAATTACTAATCAATTCCCTATTATTTAAGAAAATTCTGATATTATAACCTATCACTGTAAGGAATAAACAGCCGCTGCCTTCTCACTATATTAACTGCTTTATAACAATACACCCCTAGCCACATTTCATGTTTGGTCTGAGTGTTCCTAGTTCACAAATTGTCTTTTTGGTGTATGCCTAATAAACTTTTACTAATTACTATTTTGGTAATTCATTGGTTCTACTTCTATATTTTTTTATCTTTTGACGAGTGAGGAGTGGCCTTTCAAAACATTTTATTAGAAGAATGCACTGGAAAGATTCATAAATACACAGAAAAAAACTGGTGGTTGCAAGAGAGAAGAGGGTGGTGGGATGGAGGAAATAGGTGAAGAGAATAAAGAAACA
This sequence comes from Hyaena hyaena, assembly GCF_003009895.1. Classification (NCBI taxonomy): domain Eukaryota; kingdom Metazoa; phylum Chordata; class Mammalia; order Carnivora; family Hyaenidae; genus Hyaena; species Hyaena hyaena. The sequence continues at coordinate 30,593 of NW_024080981.1, forward strand.
CAAACTTCCAGTTATAAAATAAATAATTCATAGAGATGAGAAAAAAGAGAATGAACTGGAAATAGAATAAGAAGTTTCAGAGTGATCCACACACAGTAAGTGTAGACACTCTTTCATGAAATGTTATGAATATTCTAATTAGACTCTTGGTAGAGACATAAAATACATATTTTTTAACTAGAGGTGAGGGTTAAGTGAAAAGCACTGCACTCAATGATACAATGTTAAATAACCTCGTAACAGCAGGATCTCCCCGAATCCTGCCGCTCACCTTCTTCCATGTGGAAAATAAATCTTTTCAAACAAAACGAAGCCTGGCTGGCTGGTGAAGAAACATGATAGGAAAGAATGCTTCTTCTCCGACCATCCTCTACAAGTCTTAGGTGCTGCAGCTGCCCATTAACATCGACTATGGAACCCTGAGGCATCCTCTGCAAGGATGCTAGCTGAGCGAGAACTTGGATCTAACAAGAAAGGGGCATTTCCAAGGCAGCATCTAATCAAGGGGCCAGAAGCTGAGGACACTCACGACTATCGACTGAGGGGGTCCACCCTCTCCACAGGGCCCAGAGAATACAGTCCCAAACCTGATGACAGGCTTGGGAGACCCTGGCAGAACTGTCAGGATGATAGGTGCCCCCTCCTCTTCATTTCTGCCTCGGGGGTCTAAGAGCAGTGATAGCCTTGGCCTGAAGGGGAAGGACTCAGGTCAGCAGAGGGAGGAGCCTAAGGCCATGCCAGAAGCCCAGGTGAGGATCTTCAAGGAGCATTGAAGGAACCTCCCAAACCTTAAGAGAGGGATCTCGGCTTCACCCTGTCCTTGTGGTCATCCCCTAGAGCCCCATGGCAGAAAGATATAGAGGCCCCTGACTTCCTCCTGGGGAAGAGAGATGCAGGTCTCAGGAAATTGAGACTTGGATGAGGGGTATGTCTTCAGAACAGCAGAAAGGTATGCCAGTACCTCCCAGGAATCCAAGAAAGGATCCTGATGAAGGAGTAAAGGGACCCTCGATCTCAGAAAAGAAGGGTCCTCAGCCCCACCATGCACCTACGATTAGCCTTGGGAGGCCTCAGGAAAACGCAGCCCTATATGATGGCCTTTGAGTTCTTTTGGAGGGAGGGGAGAGCTCAAGGAGAGGAAATCTTTGATCTGAAAGGCGCTGGACTCGGGTCAGCAGAAGGGAGGGCCCAGGTCCTGTCAGTAATGAAGGGCACGGTCCTGAGGGAGGATTATGGGGGCCCCCACCAGTAATAAAAGCCCAACCTAGCTGTCAGCTATGGGAAGCCCCATGACGTCAAGTTTGGGCAATTGCAGTTTTTTTCACTTCCACCTTGGAATAGGGAGGTCTGGCTTCGTCTGAGGTGTGAATCCTTGAGTCAACACAGGGAAGACTCCCAGAGTCTTCCTGAAGGTAATTAAAGACCCTGAGGGAGGATCGAGGGTTTCAGGTCCCCAGGACACACAATGGGGACTTCCCAGAGCTGGGGCCTTGTGTCCTTCTGCGAAGGGCCATCGGCAGGATGGGGACTCTCAGGGGCAAGTCTGGCCAGACTTCTGCAGCCAGGTCTCAGAGACACCAGGGAGCCTGGGTCTCCAGAAGGAAGGGCCCTTGTCCTGGGGGGATTCCTGGTAAGGATGCAGAGGGAGGATGGAAGGAGCTTGGACCCCACATCAGAATCAGTCGGGCAGGCCCCCGGGTGGGATGGGGACACTACGTGAGGCTGGACTTCAGCATCCAGGTCTCATCAAGGACCAGGGAATGGGGGGTGGCTTGGGGGTTGGAAGGGTGAGCTGGGAAGGATAGCTCCACTATCTGTCAGGAGCAGCCGCTCAGGTGGGCAGAGGGAGAGGGCCCAGGTGCTGTCAGGAGACAAGGCCCACTCCAGCCCACAGCGAAAAAGTCTGTCCCTGCTGCAGGCCCAGGGAGCCCCTACATCCGGTGGCCAGAGGTGGCGGCGTCCGATCACTGTGCCTGGGCAGTGCATCTCAGAGACCTTCATCTGAGACTCAGTTCTGAGGGGCAAGAGCTCGGGTCCGCAGTGGGCATGTGCAAAGCCATCCTCGGAGTGCAGGTGTCCACCAAAGGAACACTGAGTAAGGGACTCTGGCCCCCAGAATAGAGGCCCTGGCCCAGAAGGCAGCGTTGGGAGCTCCTAGCAGGTATGAGGCCCGAGGGGTGTCTAGACTTCCTCATCCTGGTCTGAAGAGACTGACTGGGGGGAGGGGGGAGGAGGTTTGGTGTCTTGAGAGCAGGGTGTTGCCGAGGGTCCTCAGTTCGAAGGGCCCAGAGCCTAATAGGCTTCAAGGTGAGGACAAGAAGGGAGCACCAAGGGATCCAGACCCAGAAGGGAATCAGTCCGGGTGGGGGGGGGGGGAGGGGGCGAGGCCGCAGGGTGGGGCGACTATAAGGACTATGGGAGGCCTTTGGGGACTTCTGCATCTGGGTCATAAGACACGGGGTGCGGAGGGTGCTGGGTTTCCTGCCGCAGTGCCTTGAATCGAGTCGGCAGCAGGAAGGGCTCAGAGCCTGCTAGGCTTCAAGGTGAGGACCAGAAGGGAGGATCCAGGGACTCAGGACCCAGAGGGGAATCAATCCATCAGTGGCGGGGGTGTGGGGTGCAGGCTGCAGGGTGGGGTGACGATGACGAAGTGAAGAGGGTGGGCACTTTCGCTCTGGGTCCCAGTCAGACTGAGAGCTTGTTGTGTGTGAGGAGCAGCCCTCAGGAGGCAGAGCCCGGGGCCCAGGCCATCCGGGGAGTCCGGGTGGGGACGAGAGGATAGGGCTGAGGGACCCCAAGGAAACCATCGCAGCCCCTGCCGTCAGCTCCGGGACACCATAAACCTTGTCGCCTTGTGTGAGTGACGTCCACAGCCTTGGCCCGTGCTTCTCGGGGCCGGACTGGACTGGGGTCTCTGGTCAGCGATGCCTCCTGGGCAGCTGATCACAATGAAGCGCGAGGGGACAGTGGCCACACTGCACTCACTGCCTCGATCGACGAGTGAGAGCCTGGGTCTCAGGCACACGGACTCATGTGAGCAGAGGGTGGGGCCCTAGCCCGAGCCTCCCGGAGTCCAGGTGAAGATCCCCAGGGAGCATGTACTCTACCTTGACCCTCCCCCCTGCTGATGCCCTATCCCCGGATCCCATCTCTGGTCGATGTTGATGGTGCTGCGTCCCAGAGACCTTGGGACCCGGGTCTGTGGGGCACGAGCTCCAGTTGGGCCGCGCGCGGGCACCCGCACCCGCCACCCCCAGAGTGCAGGGGGTCACTAAGGGAACACCGAGGGAGGGACCCTGGCCCCAGAACAGAGGCCCCGGCCCAGAAGGCGACCCCTAGTGGCAGCCTAAGAGAGCATCTCCTGGGTAATGAGGTCCCATGGCGTGTCTGGACTTCCGCATCCGGGTCTCAAGAGACTGGCAGGGAGGGATTTTGGTGTCTCGCGAGCGGGAGCTTGGCGTCTCGCGAGCGGGATTTTGGCGTCTCGCGAGCGGCATTTTGGCGTGGAGCTTGGCGTCTCGCGAGCGGGAGCACCGCCCAGCCTCGCGTTGGCAGCTAGAAGGCCCCCGAGCCTACTAGGCTTCGAGGTGAGCACCACAAGGGAGAGGAAGGGCCGTTGGACCCCAGCACGGAGTCGGCGACTGGGAGGGTCCCGGGCAGGATGGACGGGCTGTGTGTCCTGACTTGGGAGTCTGGGTCTCAGAGAGTCGGCACCTTGGGAGCAAGGACCCACCAGGTCACGACGCAACGTGAGGCGATGCCACGCGACTCCACTCGGGGGTCCGCCCAGGGGAGGGCCCCTGATCCGCGGGGAGTTGGCGTCCAGGGGAGGACACACAGGGACGAGGAGGAGGGGAAGGCACCAAGGCCCCAGAACAGAGGTTGGTTAGCGCACCGGGTCCTGAGCCTGCTGTTACCCCGGGGAGGCCCCAGTGTGCGTGTGGTGATGCCCCGTGGCGGGTCCGGACCTCAGCAGCCACGTCTCGGGGACTCGGTGGGGCCTTGGGGGAAGAAGCTAGGCCTCCAGTCGGTAGAGCGCAGGGCCAGACTCTGACAGGGGTCTAGGTGAGGAGCAGAGGGAGGGCCAGGGACCCAGAACCCAAAAGGGAATCAGTGAGGGGGGGGGGAGGCGGGCGGGGTGTAGGCCACAGGGCGGAGTGACGCGAACGGGAAGCCTGTGGGGTCTTCCACTCCGGGTCGGGCCAGACTGACGGCTTGTTGTGTGTGAGGAGCAACCCTCGCGCAGCAGAGCCCGAGGCCCAATTCATCCAGGGGGTTCCTGTAGGGGAAGAGAGATGACAATGACTTGAGGGACTTGAGGCCTGTGGGAACTTCCGATCTGGGTGGCCGCCAGACAGAGCTTTTTGTGTGTGACGAGCAGCCTTCAGGCGGCAGATCCTGAGGCCCAGGCCGTCCAGGGACTCCAGACAGGGACGACACGATCCGGCGGAGGGATCCCAAGGAACCCATCGCAGCCCCTGCCATAAGCCGCGGGATCCCCAGACTTTGTCGCCTCGTGTGACGTCCACAGCCTTCGCCCCTGCTTCTCGGGGCCGTGAGGGCGTTGGTGAGAGGCAGTGGGCCTGGGGACGGCAGACAGAGGCCTGCAGAGGTACTGGGGCTCCTCCGGAGATCCTGCGGGAGGACTGCGGGAGGCACCTTGCTTGGACTCCAGCACAGGGAGAGCCGCCCCCGTGGGGGAACCTGGGACCCCAGGGCAGGGCCTGTCAGGCTGAGCCCCTCCGCCTTTCCAGTCCCGGGGTATCAGCGAGGGGAGGCCTGGGTGTGAGGGCCTGGACCCAAGTCAGCTGAGGCAGGATGCCGCGCTGTGGTCAAGGTGGAGGTGAGAAAGCAGGAGAGGCCTCCCAGTGCAGGAAACCTACCTAGGGACCAGGCCTGCCCAGACACTCGTGTCAGCCTAGGGGGGACCCGGGCTAGGTGGGTGGACTACTTCCTCCTGACGTTTTCTTCTGGGGTCTTGGAGAGGAGGCCTCGGCTTAAGGAGGGTGGCCTGAGGTCCACACAGGGAGTTCTTCCAGGCCCCCCAGGGGGTCCTATTGAAGGCTGAAGAGGGGCACCCATCCCAGCACAGGTGGAAGCCAGGAAGTGGCCATCCCTCCCGATGGGGGACAACCACTGTGGACCTTTGGCAGGCGTGTCCAGATGTGGCCCCAGGGCTTCCTTATGTTCCACTATCAGGGCTGTGTGGTCTGGTCCTGAGACTTTTGCCTCAGGCCAGCAGAGGGGCGGGGCCCAGACCTGCCAGGGGCCATAGCTGTGAGCAGAGGGGCCAAGTAGGGGAAGGCCCAGGGCCAGATTTGTGGGGCACCGCACAGAGTGCAGCCCAGAATCTCCTGGCAGCCCTGGGGGTGTGGGGTGAGGACCCAGGGTGGTGCTTAGAGCCTGCACCCCCCACCTGAGGTGCCCCCTCCCTCTGTCTTCCAGGGGCTACCGGCTTTGGAGTTGAGGCCCTGGTCTGAGGCAGGAGTCCTGAGGTCACAGAGCACAGGACGTGCAGACTGGTGCCCGCCTGTTGTCAAGGTGATGTGCATGTTGTGTGTGTGGAGCCAGGTTCTTGCCCATCCCACCCCAGAGGGGCCCCTTGGCCCCCAATCCCAACACGTCCCTGCTCTCAGGTCTGGTTCCTCGGGCTCTCTGGGCTGGGCTGCCCCCTGAGGACCCCCCCTCATCTTTCCTCAGGTTCTCACAAACATCATGCCCCTGCAGAGGGAGGGCTGGACGCTGGAAGAAGACCCAGAAGAGGCCGAGGGCCTGGTTGATGCACAGCTCTCTGGGGCTGAGGATGAGGAGGAAACCCCATCTCCCTCATCCTCCTCCCCCTCCTCCTCCCTCTCCTCCTCCTCTCTCTCCTCCTCCTGCTCTTTCCTGTTAATGATCCCCGTGGAGGAGGGGTCGGCTGCTGGGTCCCTGAGTCCTCCCCAGAGCCCTCAGAGCGCTGGCCCCTCCCCTGCTGACATGGCAGGTGCTCCAGAGAGCCAGTCTGATGAGGAGCCCAGCAACCCGGATGAGGAGGAATCGAGCTCCTGGGGAGACCCAGCAGTGGCCGAGCCCTTGCTCCAAGACGCACTCAACATGAAGTTGACCGACCTGCTGGCGTTCCTGCTCGTCAAATATCGCACCAAGCAGCCGACCACGCAGGCAGAGATGCTGACAGTGGTCAGCCCAGATGTCCAGGACCAGTTCCCTGTGATCTTCCACCAAGCCTGCCAGTACCTGCTGCTGGTCTTTGGCGTTGATGTGAAGGAAGTGGACCCCGGCGAGCACTCCTACGTCCTGGACACCATCCTCGGCCTGACCTGTGGTGGGATGCTACGTGGTAAGCAGGCCATGCCCACGACCAGCCTCCTGGTGGTGGTCCTGGGAGTGATCCTCCTGGAGGACGAATGTGCCCCTGAGGAGGAGGTGTGGAAAGTGCTGGGGGTCCTGGGGGTGTATGATGGCAGGGAGCACATATTCTATGGGGACCCCAGGGAGCTGCTCACCGAGGTCTGGGTGCAGGAAGGGTACCTGGAGTACCGGCAGGTGCCCGGCAGCGAGCCCGCACGCTACGAGTTCCTGTGGGGTCCCAGGGCCCACGCGGAGACCAGCAGCGTGCACGTGCTGCAGCATATCCTCATGGTCA
>NW_024080981.1:40883-139906 GCF_003009895.1 Hyaena hyaena
CCTGGGGACGGCGGACAGAGGCCTGCAGAGGTGCTGCGGCTCCTCCGGAGATCCCTGCGGGAGCACTGCGGGAGGCACCTTGCTTGGACTCCAGCACAGGGGCAGCCCTCTGAGAGCCGCCCCCACGGGGGGCCCTGGGACCCCGGGGCAGGGCCTGTCGGGCTGAGCCCCTCCGCATTTCCAGTCCCCTGGTCTCAGCGAGGGGAGGCCTGGGTGTGAGGGCCTGGACCCAGGTCAGCTGAGGCAGGATGCCGGGCTCTGGTCGGGGTGGAGGTGAGAAAGCAGGAGAGGCCCCCCAGTGCAGGAAACCTACCTAGGGACCAGGCCTGCCCCGCCGCTCCTGTGAGCCTCGGGGGACCCAGGCTGGGTGGGTGGACTGCTTTCTCCTGATGTTTTCTAATTTTTAAAAAATGTTTTGTTTATGGGGCGCCTGGGTAGCTTAGTTGGTTAAGCATCCGACTTTCGCTTAGGTCATGATCTCACGGTTCATGGGTTAGAGCCCCGCGTCGGGCTCTGTGCTGACTGCCAGCTCAGAGACTGGAGCCTGTTTCAGTCTGTGACTCCCTCTCTCTCTGACCCTGCTCATGCTGTGTATCTCTCTCTCTCTCTCCTAGAAATAAATAAAACATTAAAAAAATTTTATTTATTTCTAGGAGAGAGAGACAGCATGAGCAGGGGAGAGTCAGAGAGAGAGGGAGATACAGAATATGAATATAGGCTTCGGGCTCTGAGCTGTCAGCAGAAAGCCTGACACAGGCCTCGATCCCACGAACCATAAGATCATGACCTGAGCTGAAGTTGGACGCTTAACCGACTGGCCACCCAGGCGCCCCTCTCTTGAAATTTTCTTCTAGGGTCTTTTAGAGAAGAGGACTTGACTTAAGGAGGGTGGCCTGAGGGCCACACAGGGAGTTCTTCCAGGCCCCTCAGGGTGTCCAGGCAAAGACTGAAGAGGGGCACCCATCCCAGCACAGGTGGAAGCCAGGATGTGGCCATCCTTCCCGATGGGGGACAACCACTGTGGACCTTTGGCAGGTGTGTCCAAATGTGGCCCCAGGGCTTCCTTGTGTTCCACTCTCAGGGCTGTGTGGTCTGGTCCTGAGACTTTTGCCTCAGGCTGGCAGAGGGGCGGGGCCCAGGCCTGCCAGGGGCCATAACTGTCATCAGAGAAGACAAGTATGGGAAGGCCCAGGCCGGATTTGTGGGGCACTGCAAAGCGCGGCCCAGAATCTCCTGGCAGCCCTGGGGGGTGTGGGATGTGGGCCCAGGGTGGTGCTTAGATCCTGCACCTTCCATGAGGTACCCCCTCCCACCCTCTTCCAGGGGCTACCAGCTCTGGAGTTGAGGCCTTGGTCTGAGGCAGGAGTCCTGTGGTCACAGAGCAGCGGAGGTGCAGACTGGTGCCAGCCAGTTGTCAAAGTGAGGTGCATGTTCTGTGTGTGGTGCCAGAGGCTCACGCATCCCATCCCAGGGTGGACCCCTCAGCCCCCAACCCCAACCCCAACATGGCCCTGCTCTCAGGCCTGGAACCTCAGCTCTGTGGGCTGGGCTGCCCCCTGAGGAGCCCCCTACTCTTTACTCGGGCTCTCACAAACATCATGCCCTGCAGGACAGGAGTGAGCACTTGACGTTGGAAGAAGACCCAAGAGAGGTTGAGGGCCCAATGATTGCACAGCCTTCTGGGGCTGAGGATGGGGAGGAAACCCCATCTCATTCCACCTCCTCCCCCTCTTCTTCCCTCTCTTCCTCCTGCTCTCTCCTGTTGCTGATCCCTCTGGAGGAGGAGTCAGCTGGTGTCCCTGAGTCCTCTGCAGAGCTCTCCCCAGAGCCCGCAGAGCTCCTGCGTCTCCCCCGCTGGCATGGCAGGTGCTCCAGAGAGCTGGTCTGATGAGGAGCCCAGCAATCCGGATGAGGAGGGGTTGAGCACCTGGGGGAACCCGGCAGTGGCCCAGCCCTCAGTCGAAGACACACTTGGTGTGAAGGTGGTTGACCTGGTGGCGTTCATGCTTGTCAAGTATTGCACCAAGCAGCCGACCACACAGGCGGAGATGCTGACAGCGGTCAGCCAAACTGACCAGAACCAGTTCACCATGATCTTCCACCAAGCCTGTGCCTGCCTGCAGCTGGTCTTTGGCGTTGACGTGAAGGAAGTGGACCCCAGCGAGCACTCCTACGTTCTGGTCACCATCCTCGGCCTGACCTGTGGTGGGATGCTAAGTGGTAAGCAGGCCATGCCCACGACCAGCCTCCTGGTGGTGGTCCTGGGAGTGATCCTCCTGGAGGGCGAATGTGCCCCTGAGAAGGAGGTGTGGAAAGCGCTGGGGGTCCTGGGGGTGTATATCGGCAGGGAGCACTTATTCTATGGGGAGCCCAGGGAGCTGCTCACCGAGGTCTGGGTGCGGGAAGGGTACCCGGCGTACCGGCAGGTGCCCGGCAGCGAGCCCGCACGCTACGAGTTCCTGTGGGGTCCCAGGGCCCACGCGGAGACCAGCAGCGTGCACGTGCTGCAGCACATCCTCATGGTCAGTCGCAGGCTGCTCAGGGCCTCCCTGTCCCCGTGTCACGAGGCTGCCAGCAATGAGGAAGTGCGGGCTTGAGCCAGAGGGGCAGCCAGGCCCTTTCCGCCCAGGGTCCAGCAGCCTCCCTGAGGGGCAGGAAGCCAGGCCCCTTCTTCCCTGTGCCTGGGAGCAGGGAGGGCACAGAGTGCTGTGAGTAGGGGAGGGCCAGGGCTGCTTGGGGAAAGTGGGGCCCACAGCACGTTTGGGTGGCTCCCTGTTTGTTCTCTGTCTATGCTACCTCGGACATCCGTGTTTGTTTCCTTGAGGAAGCTTTCCCATGTTGTTCCTTGTGTTAGAAGGTTTTCAGGAGCTTTGGTGGCTCAGTGTGTGAGTGGCACCCAAACCACAGTTCTTTGTACTTGTCAGGTTCAAGAGTCAGTGTTTTGCCATTTGGTGCAAGGAACTGGGAACCCCTCCATCCTCATCTGGAATCCGGAAGGGAATCTCGGTGCCTGCATGGGCACAGGGATATCTACTAATGTGGAAGACCTTGGCAACAATGTGCCAGGGTCAGGAAAATGAGAAATAAAAGATGTTTTGCTTCTTATCCCTTGCTGTCTGCCATTCTGTACAAGTGGCATAGATATGTGTGCCTGCATTGGCTCGGCTCACCACGAAAGGAGCAGCCAGTGGATCTGGGCACAGAGGACCCCAGCTTACTGGTCCATTTGTTGCCAGATATTCTCTGAGCTCTGCTCGCTCTCGGAAGGGCCCTGTATTAGCAGTGCGGACACTAGGAGAGGCAGGGCACGCCCCACCCATACGTGACTGTCTAGCAGCAGCCTTCCAGCGGGAAGGTGGGGAGGGGTCCCCAAGGCTAGCCGAACAAGTGAAAGAAGGCTGAGGCAGCGGGGCTCCAGGGGCGGGCCCTGCAGTGGGGATGCCCCTCCTGAGGCAGGCTGGCCTGGGGTCTCTGGTCAGAGGGATGCCTCCTGGGCAGCTGATGACAACGAAGCTGGATGTTGACAGTGTCTAGGCCCACAGATGGTGTGCCTTAGGGGTGCGAGCAAAATCTGAAACAGAAAATGGCTCCGAGAAATTCCTTTTGGATCATGAGCAAACCAAAGAGAAATCTCCTCCTGTGTCAGGAAGCGAAAGGGACAAGCACGCTTGTCCCTGTGGAGTTGAACACAGTGCACAGAGTAGATGTTTTCTACCCATCATCTGCAAGGATTTCTGGAGAAATAGGATGGTATTCTTTTAAAAAGTTATTTTTAATGTGTCTTTATTCTTTGATAGCTGAAGAGCAGAGAAGGGGCAGAGAGAGGGAGACACAGAATCCAAAGCAGGCTCCAGACTCTGAGCCGTCACCACAGAGCCCAACACGGGGCTGGAACTCAAGAGCTGCAAGATCATGACCTGAGCCGAAGTTGGACGCTGAACCGACTGAGCCACACAGGCGCCCCTATAATGGTATATTCCTTTAAAGTGGAGCCCAGAAGGTCTAGACTGACACTGTTGTTGCTGGCCATGGCAAACCATAGCCCAGTGCATTCAAAAGACATTTTAATTTGATTATTTTGAGTGTCATTGGACAGCTGTAAGCCAGGTCTGGGTTTTGGTCCGGGAGAAATGAATGAAAGTAGTGGTTTGGATGGAAGAGCATGTGCACGGGAAGGGAAGAAGTTGGTCTTTGATTCAACTTCTAGCAGCTTCGTGTAATATCCAGCTGGGACAACTCCCCCACAGACACATTCCACACATATTCTCATATATCCCACATATGTCCTCTGCCTTCGAAAATGAAATGGACCGGGGCGCCTGGGTGGCTTAGTCGGTTAAGCGTCCGACTTTCGCTTAGGTCACGATCTCGCGGTTCGTGGGTTCGAGCCCCGCGTCGGGCTCTGTGCTGACTGCCAGCTCAGAGCCTGGAGCCTGTTTCAGTCTGTGACTCCCTCTCTCTCTGACCCTCCCCTGCTCACGCTGTCTCTCTCTCTCTCCTAGAAATAAATAAAAACATTAAAAAAAAAAAAAAAAAAAAGAAAAGAAAATGAAATGGACCTTGGGGACCCTGGGCAGCTCAGTCGGATAAGCGTCTGACTTCCACTCAAGTCATGATCTCTGTGATGTAGCTAGGAACCTGGAGCCTGGAGCCTGCTTTACTTTCTGCATCTCCTTCCTCTCTGACCCTCCCCTGCTCGTGCTCTGTCGCTTCTCTCAAAAATAAAGAAAACGTTTTTGTTCATTAAAAAAAAAAAAAAAAGAAAATGGATCGAGTTGTATTTATGAAGCATCCTCTTTGGCTTATTAGCTGTTCTGTGTCCTGTTGAGCTGCATATTCTCTAGTGTGAGCTAGAAAACAGAGAATATCCCATAGGAGAGAGTAGAAGGCTCTGGGATCAAACCGACATTAGAAACACCTGCCATTCATCAACGTTCTGATATATGCCCAGCACACAGTGCAAAGTTCTTTACATACATCACATACATTCCTCCAGTCCTGCAAGACGGGGCTTATCCAACCCACTTACTTAACAGATGAAGAACCTGAGGCCCACAGGGCTTGGTCCTTTTCCCAGGATCACACGGCTACCAAGTGACAGAGCAGAAACCAGACCCACTAGACCCCGGGTCTGAATTCATGTAGAGTCCCCGCTGTTCTCACACACCCCAGCCTGTGGCCACCTTCTGACTCCTACTTCATTTGTCTTCTCGCTGCCATGTTATTTCCCAGATGACAAAGAGGAGGACTCTGAGGTCCAGGTAGCTAAAGCAGGCCTCAGGAAGAAAGGTGACAAGAAGAAGGAAGCACAATTTGGGGACTGATTCCTGTTCAGAGCAGACTCTGCGAGGTGCTGCCATTTCTGTCCAGTCCCCACACTTTCCCACATGACAGCCCCTCTTCCCACATGTACCCTCCTGTCCAACTCTGGAACATAGTATGCTGGCCGGCTCATCTCTGCCGCCTCCTCTACTGGCTGCACAAGGGCTTCATGCCCTCCCATGACATGGAGCAGGCCTACTCCCTGCCCAGGTTCCGTGGCTCTCCTGGAGTTTACTCTCCAACCGCTCTGACAGCTAAAGCTGTTTTGATGGAAAATGGGACTTGGACTGTGACCTTAGCACACTTGTTCATCCTCCCCAGGTGGTCTTAGATCCACTCTCTGTTTTCCAAATGGGCTGTGAGGAATGTCTCATTGCACCTATAACCTTCCAGGGACTTAGGGATCAACCCTGATGTTACGCAGAGGAGTTTTGAAGCCACCCTGGTGTTTGCAGAAGGACTTGTAGGTTTTTCTTATTTGAGGCTGGGAACTGAACATGTATTCAGATGAAAGCGCTCATTTATGTGGTCAGATAGTAATGCTTCATCAGAAGTGGTCGATGAGGACCAAACATCCACTGAAGTCAACTTCCTAACAATCCTCCTGGGTGGTGAAACATGATTACTCGGTGGACACGTGAGGCCAAATCAAACCCGAAAAAAATAACCATCCTCCCACTGCCACTTCTCTAGTACGTGCCCCACAGAAAAAGCCCTGGCGTTCAGTGAGCCTAATGGCACCTGTGCAGGTCAGGTGTTCAGGCAAGTTTAGTCACATGGAGGGTAACTGAGACACACAGGTTCAGATTTTACCCATGTTTCAAAAGGAAGGAGGAACATTTCAGCCTACTGTGATTACAGATGGCAATGCGGGGAGTGCAGGCAATGTAGAAAAGTACTATTGCGTGAGGAAGGTGAACACTCCCTGACAATATGTACAGGATCCTCTTCGCGTTAGATGTGGTCCTGTATTTGAAAGCATCTGCCATGAGGTAGGCACTTAAAAATGCAAAGAAAACCAAGCAAATCTGACCTCGGAGATACCTCTAGTTAATAGAGTCGGTTGTCATAACAAATTATGGTAGTTGTCTTTGGTCGAGCACCTACTGTGTAGCAGTACGTGGGAGAAATTTCAATGCTCATCCATACCTTGTCTTTGCTTTACTTCCTGGACACAGGGGACCCTCCATTTCCCGTCGACTTGTGGTTAGGAAGGGTCGTGTGATGACCCTTTGCCATGGAGACATGAGCAAAAGCATCCTTCATCACATCCAGGCATCTGAGAGCCAGTGCGTCAGTATGTCACCTTCGTGCTGTCTCCCTTGGTTCGCCACGACCACCCCACACTGAGACAGGGAAGCCACAAGATGAAAGCAACCAGGCTCTCCAGGGTCTAGGAAATGCGGAGGGCCCTGCCAAATGGTATCAGAATTTATGTGCCCCAGAATGCACTTTTGTCATGTTAGCTCTTCAAATGTAGGGGTTTGTCTGTTGCATCAGTTAGCAGTTACTTTGACATGGCTGCTTTTCTGTCGTTAGGCTTACATAGAAATTTCAGTGACAAAGGTAGTAGTGCGTATCTTCCTATTGCAAAGAGAAGTCTAAAAACACAGATAAGTCACAATGTCCCCTTTTCAAAGTTCTTCCACAATTCAGCCTCCTCCTCAGAATTCCCCACGACTAACCATCTAGTGTGTGTTATTTCCAGGTGACTATCGTTTTCAATAGTATGCTGTCAGAATATATTGTTTCTCTTCAACAGAATAGGTAAGAATGTACATATTGACAGGCCACTAGCTTTTGCTACTTAATAAAATGGACGCAGGATCTTCCCCTGACAGCACATACAGATTCATCTCATTTTGAAATTACTCCCTGGAATGTTAAAGGATGCATATACCACAATTAATACCATAAACAATATTGTCCTGGTGGACCTGTAAGTGGCTTTCCCCGTGTCAGGTGATTGAAGAAATGAAAACAACATCTTTGAGAATGAGTTCTTGGGTAAAATTAGAAAACATTGTTTTCTAATAATATATACAGAGTGACATAGACGTTGGGTAAGAGTGGAAAGACTGTGGAGAGTTGAACATTTCATAAATTCATCTGAAAGTTTATTCCACAAATGCTATACCGATTTGTACTCTCATAAAAGTTGCAAGTGATTTGAGATTCTGCAAGACCAACAAGGCATTTCCCCCTTTACTCTGAGAAAGGAGGATTTGTCAGAATGACCAGAAGCCGGGACACCCTCAGCTAGTGAGGGGCATTGACAGCATCCAGGGGAAAGCGGTTGCCAGAGTCCTTGAGAGAAAAGGAGGAAAAAGCACGTTCTGAGAGCCCCAGGCAGGCGGGCAGTCAGGGCTCTGATTCTAGAGTCTAGCTTGGGGGCAAAGAGGCCAGAAGGAGACAAGGGGAGGGGCCTGGGACAAAGAACGTGAGAGGCTGGGGAAATCTCTGAATCATTATCACCAGCTGGAAGGTTCAGGTTGGTCTGACAGGGCAAGGCTGTTGCATGAACGGACCAGCACCATGGAGACAGCCCGCTGCCTTCGAGTCCCCCGACGGCTGTCACGAAGAGGACTCTTGGCTCCCTGCATCATTCAGGTGAGCGACATCTCTGGATTCCTCTAGCATAATCTAGTGCGTCCTTGCCAGGGGCCGGGGCTGGGAGCTGGGGGCTGGGGACTTTCCCCCTGGGTGCAGTGCAACCCCACAGAGAGGGCGGGGCTGAGTGAGTGAGGGGTGACTGAGCCTAGGCAGGGCCAGGAACAGCCAGGAGCAGTCGAAGGAAGTGCGCAGCGGCAAGGAGGGTGAAGTCAGGAGGCAAAAGCCCTGAGACGAATCTCCTCAGACTCTGCAGATAAAGGGCTGGGTATGGACACGCCTGAAAGCTGTCCACAGGGTGTCCCTGGCTCGAACTGCCTTCCAGGGCTTCTGAGGTCTTGCCATAGAAGGAGAGGATGTCCTGTGGCCATGATGGCTGGCCTGTGTTGCCGTCAGATTCTGTGTGGGATACAGGACAGGCCCAAGGTGTGGATGTTTGCAGGGTGGATGGAAAACCTGGAAAGACGGCCCTTTTTCTTGTTCAACTGATGAGGAGGTGTGGGCTCCATCGCAGGGCAAGGAACATGAATGGGCTGGGGAAACCTTGTGACGGACCGACCATGTTTCCTAGGAAGGAAGCACCGTGGACACCCTCACAAATACTTTCCCATGGGAATTCTGAGGTTCCATGAGCAGTTGGGGGACTATGGGTTTCGTCCATGGACGTGGAAGCCTCAGGCCGGGGACAGATGCCACATTTTGGGTTGATGAATGGCACCCTCCAGCAACTTGATATGTACACACACACACACACACACGTATACATATACACATATGTATATACAGATGTAACTTTTTAAAGGAAACACGGAGAAATTCCTCTGATTGGTGGATTTCTGGTTGAGTACAGGCATAATATGTGCGTTTTGGGTTATTTTTTAACACTCTGCTCCTGGCATCCTTGTCAAGGCCGGGTATGCATCCACCAACACTCGACACTTCACTTCCGCCAGCTATCCTTGTTTCAGACAGCTGCAGCTCCGCAGGCAACGAAAGGTACTCGTGGCACGCAGAGCAAGCAGCTAGGGGCAACTGTGGGTCCAGGAGGCTAGGATGACACGAATCCATCCTACATGTCCTGTATCTAACTGGGAAATCTCCACAACGCATTCTGTGTCTCACTGGTAGACCATGGTTGTCAGAATTTTAGGTGAAACCTGTGGCTCCATCCGAAACCTTCCACACAAATCTACCCCATAAACGTGAGCAAGGCAGGGTAGTTGGTGGAAATGAGGACTATGAACCCAGTCCTATCCACTCAGCACCCTTTCTTCTCCCTTGGGCCGGTGGGTCCCGTCACCCAGCCACAGAACACTAGGCTTCCCCACCCCACCCCAGCTCGGCTAGGAATGTTCTGTGCCAAAGGCTATTTCTCAGGCATAGACTTCTTTATGTTTCTGCACACGTGTATAGATGGGGACTCCATTCTGTCCAATATGCTGAAAGCTAGTTTTGCTGCCTGGCTTTCCAGCACTGCCAACAACTTGTGGCCTCCCAACCTCTGCAGCCCCAGCACACTTAACCACCCCCTTTCGGGTTTCCCTAAGTCCTCATTGCCCACTACCCCTGAACTAGATACACGTAAGGCACACACTGCCCTCCTACCTACCCATGTTTCTCTATCCTCAGCACAGGACTGGCTATTCTCCCTCCAGCCCACCACCCCCGTTAGGATTTTGCACAGGCTCTTTTCTCCTGCTGACACCAATCCCTGTCTCTATCTTCCCCGGCCTGGGTCTGCTTCAGACTCTCCTCTGGGAAAGAGGTCCCTCCCTTGGCCTGGTAGCCTCTCAGCACTGTAGGCCCTCTCTATCTTTCCACACGTGCCTACTTCTTTTGAAATTGTTATTAAATCATGTTCAATGTCCTCAAGGAGAATGGGGAGTTTGGTTCATTTGCTGTTACCTGATGTCTCTGTTCACAACAGGGCACACCATCTCCTTAACTGCTGCTCAGATTCCCTGCTCTCAACAAAAATCTGTTAGAGCTGTGTAATTTAATCCCCTTTCAGGACACAGGGAAAGCGGTTCCTATAACTGTTCCTTATTCAGTACAGGACAAAGAAGAAAAATTTGGATCTGGGGTTCACAGCAGCCCTTCCAGTCACGTTGTGTTCACATTTAAATGATGAGCTCCGTTTAAATGCCTGTTATATGTGCACTTGCATGGTCACTGTGCTAGGGCTTTGGGTACAAAAGCAAAACATTTGGTCATACCTACTGGTTCTCAGAATATTTAAACACATAAAAACCAACAGTATACTACCATTTCTCTCCCTTAGCCTTTCCTCTGAGGTTGGCATACAATTTTACTGCTGCATGTTAAAACTCCTCATACACTGTTATAAAAATAGTCCATTATCTCTTAAAGACATTTACAGAAATAAGAAAAGCATCTTTATGTTGACCCATGAAGTTGAATTCCTGATATTCTTCATTCCTTCGTGTAGATTTAAATTTCTCTGCTATCTTTTGCTGTCTGCCTAGTGGAGTTTAACATTTCTTTTAAACATTCTTTAATGTTTCTTGTAGTGCATGTCTCTTAATAATTAGTCTTTAAGGTTTTTTATTTCTGAAAAAGCCTTTATTTCACCATTCTTTTTCCAATATAATTTTACTGCATATAGAATTCTAGATTAACAGTTTAAATTGTATGACTTTTAATACATTGTTCCACTCTATTTTTGGTTTCATTGTTTTTTTAAAAAAATGATATATTAGGGGCACCTGGGTGAGTTAGTCAATTAACCGTCCTAATTTGGCTCAGGTCTTGATCTCATGGTTTGTGAGTTCAAGCCCTGCATCAGGTTCTGTGCTGACCGCTTGGAGCCTGGAGCCTACTTCGGATTCTGCGTCTCCCTTTCTCTCTGCGCCTCCCCTGCTTGCAGTCTATCTGTCTGTCTCTTTCTCTCAAATATAAATAAACATTAAAAAAATTAAAGATGATATATTATGACCATTTAGATTTATTCACAGAATACAGAGTTAGTTTAATATTAGAAAAGCTATTAATCCAAATAGTCAGACTTATTAATATGTTCTATTCATTATAATTTAAAAGGAGAAAATAACATGAATGTCTTAACAAATGAAGAAAATATTGATAAAATCCAATAATTGTTCATAAAAATATTTGGAGGGTAAGAATAGGAGGAGATTATTTTGTATTTTGGTTTGTTGGTTGTTTTACTTTTTTTAAATATAAATTCAACTTAGGTAACATATACCATAGTATTGGATTTAGGAGTAGAATTTAGTCATCCATCACTTACATATAACACCCAGTGTTCATCCCAATAAGTGCCCTACTTAATATCCATCACCCATTTAGCTCATCCCCCCATTCACCTTCCCTCTAGAAACCCCCAGTTTGTTCTCTATATTTAAGAGTCTCTTGGGGCGCCTGGGTGACTCAGTGGGTTGAGCGTTTGACTTCAGCTCAGGTCATGATCTCACAGTTCGTGGGTTCGAGCCCTGCGTCGGACTCTGTGCTGACAGCTAGCTCAGAGCCTGGAGCCTAATTCAGATTCTGTGTCTCCCTCTCTCTCTCACCCTCCCCTGCTCACGCTGTCTCTGTCTCTCTCTCAATAATAAATAAAACATTTAAAAAGTTTTAAAAAAAAGAGTCTCTTATGACTTGCCTCCCTCTCTTTTTTTATCTTATTTTTCCTTCCCTTATCCCATGTTCCTCTGTTGTGTTTTTTAATTCCACATATAAGTGAAATCATATATTTGTTTTTCTCTGACTGACTTATTTCAATTAGCATAATACACTCTGTATCATCCATGTTGCAAATGGCAAGATTTCATTCTTATTGATCACCAAGTAATATTCCATTGTATTTTTATGCCACATCTTTATATATTCATTAGTCGATTGATGCTTGGGCTCTTTCCATAATTTGGCTATTGTTGATAGTGCTAGTATAAACATTGAGGTGCAAGTGCCCCTTTGAATCAGCATTTTTGTATCCTTTGGGTAAATACCTAGTACTGCAATTGCTGGGTCATAAGGTAGTTCTATTTTTCATTTTTGAGGAACCTGCATACTGTTTTCCAGAGTGGCTACACCAGTTTGCATTCCCACCAACAATGCAAAAGTGTTCTCCTTTCTCCATATCCTTGCCAACATCTGTTGTTTCCTGCATTACTTAATGTTAGCCATTCTGACAGATGTGAGGTGATATCACATCGTGGTTTTGATTAGTACTTCCTTGATGATGAGTGATGTTGAGCGTCTTTTCATGTGTCTGTTAGCCTTGTGGATGTTTTCTTTGGAAAAGTGTCTATTCATGTCTTCTCATTTCTTCAATGGATTATTTGGTTTTCTTAGGTGTTGAGTTGGATAAGTTCTTTATAGATTTTGGATACTAACCCTTTATCAGAATTTTCATTTGCAAATACCTTCTCCCATTCCATTGGTTGCCTTTTAGTTTTGTTGATTGTTCCCTTTGCTATGCAAAATCTTTTTGTCTTTATGAGGTCCTAATAGTTCATGTTTACTTTTGTTTCTTTTGCCTTCAGAGACATGTTCTAGTAAGACGTTGTTGCAGCTCAAATAAAAAAGGTTGCTTCCTCTTTTCTCCTCTAGGATTTTGATGGTTTCCTGTTTTACATGTAGGTCTTTCATCCATTTTTAATTTATTTTTGTGTATGGTGTAAGAAGGTGGTCCATTTTCATTATTTTGCTTCTTGCTGTCCAGTTTTCCCAACGCCATTTGTTGAAGAGACTGTCTTTTCTCCATTGTATATTCTTTCCTGCTTTGTTAAAGATCAGCTAACCATATAGTTGTTGGTCCATTTCTGGGTTCATTATTCTGTTCCACTGATATATGTGTATGTTTGTGTGTCACTACCATACTTTCTTGTGATTACAGCTTTATAATATAGCTTGAAGCCCAGAATTGTGAAGCTTCCAGCTTTGGTTTTCTTTTTCAACATTCCTTTGGCTATTTAGGGTCTTTTCTGGTTCCATACAAATTTTAGGATTGTTCTTTCTCTGTGAAAAATTTAAATTTCTTTCATAAGCTTTTTATAGTTCTCAGTGTACAGATATTTTACTTCATTGGTTAGGTTTATTCCTAGGTATCTTATTGTTTTTGTTGCACTTGTAAATGGGATCAATTCTTTGATTTCTCTTTCTGCTGCTTCATTACTGTGTATAGAAATGCAACCAATGTACTTTGATTTTATATCCTGCTACATTGCTGAATTCACATATTAGTTCTAACAGTTTTTGGTGAAATCCTTTGGGTTTTCCACGTAGAGTATCATGTCATCTGTGAATAGTGAAAGTTTGACCTTCCTTGCCAATTTATATGCCTTTTATTGCTCTTTGTTGTCTGATTGCTGAAGCTAGGACTTCTAGTACTATGTTGAACAGTGGCGAGAATGGACATCTTTGTTATGTTCCTGGCCTGAAGGGGCAAGTTCTCAGTTTTTCCCCATTGAGGATGATATTAGCTGTGGGTCTTTCATATACGACCTTTATGATGTTGAGGTATGTTCCTTCTATCCCTACATTCTTGAGGATTTTTATCTAGAAAGGATGCTGTTTTATGTCAAATGCTTTTACTGCATCTATTGAGAGGATCATGTGGTTCTTATCCTTTCTTTTATTAATGTGGTTTATTACATTGATTGATTTGTGGATTTTGAATCACCCATGCAGCTCAGGAATAAATCTCACTTGATGGTGGTGAATATTTCTTTTAATGTATTTTTGGATTCGATCTGCTAGTATCTTGTTGATAAATTTTGCATCCATGTTTATCAAGGAAATTGATCTGTAATTCTCCTTTTTTAGTGGGGTCTTTGTTTGGTTTTGGAATGAAATTAATGCTGGCCTCATAGAATGTTTGGAAGTTTTCCTTCCATTTATATTTTTTGAAACAGTTTCAAAAGAATAGATATTAACTCTTCTTTAAATGTTTGGTGGAATTCCCCTAGGAAGCCATCTGACTTTTGCTTGTTTAGAGTTTTTTGATTACTGATTCAATTTCTTTGCTGGTTATGAGTCTGTTCAAGTTTTCTATTTCTTCCTGTTTCAATTTTGGTAGTTTGTATGTTGCTAGGAATTTATCCATTTCTTTCAGATTGCTCAATTTGATAGCATATAATTGCTCATAATATTCTCTTATATGTATTTCTGTTGTGTTGGTTGTGATCTCTCTTTCATTTGTGATTTTATTTATTTGAGTCCTCTCCTTTTTCTTTTTGATAAGCCTGGCTAGGGGTTTATCAATTTTCTTAATTCTTTCAAAAAACCACCTCCTAGTTTTATCTATTCTACTTTTTAAAATTTCAGTATTCTCAATTTATGCTCTAATCTGTATTATTTCCCTTCCTCTACTGTTTGGGGCTTTATTTGTTGTTCTTTTTCCAGCTCCATTAGGTGTAAGGTTAGGTTTTGTAATTGAGACAGTTCTTCCTTCTTTAGGAAGTCCTGGATTGCAATATACTTCCCTCTTATGTCTGCCTTTGCCGCATCCCAAAGGTTTTGGACTGTTGTGTTTTTGTTTTCATTGGCTTCCATGTACTTGTTCATTTGCTCTTTAATTTCTTGGTTAACATGTTTATTCTTTAGTAGGATATTCTTTAAAACTTAAGTATTTGCAGTCTTTCCAAATTTTTTTCTGGTGGTTGATTTCAACTTTCATAGCACTGTAGTCTGAAAATATGCATGGTATGATCTCAATCTTTTTATACCTGTTGAGGTCTGATTTGTGACCCAGTATGGGACCTATTCTGGAGAATGTTCTGTGTGCACTAAAAAGAATATGTATTCTGCTGCTTTAGGATGAAATGTTACAAATATATCTGTTAAATCCATCTGGTCCAGTGTGTCATTCAAAGCCATTGTTTCCTTGTTGATTTTCTGCTCAGATGATCTGTCCATTGCTATAAGTGGGGTATTAAAGCCACCTACTATTATTGTGTTATTATCAATGAGTTTCTTTATGTTTGTGATTAATTGATTTATATATTTGATTGCTCTAAATTTGGAAGCATAAATATTTCAATTGTTAGACCTTCTTAGTGGATAGATCTTTTAATTATGCTATAATGCACATCTTCATCTCTTGTTACAGTGTTTTAAAATCTGGTTTGTCTGATATATGTATGGCTATTCTGGCTTTCTTTTGATGTCCATTAGGATGTTAGATGGTTCTCCATCCCCTCACATTCAATCTGCAAGTGTCTTTATATCTAAAATGAGACTTATAGTCAGCATATAGATGGACCTTGTTTTTTAATCCATTATGATACCCTATATCTTTTGATTAGAGCATTTAGTCCATTTATATTCACAATAGTTATTGAAAGATATGAACTAGTTCCGTTGTATTGCCTATAGAGTTGATGTTTCTGTTGACGTCTCTGGTCTTCTGGTCTTTGTTGCTTTGGTCTTGTTTTGCTTTGTTTTATTTTTTCTCCACTCAAAGTGCCCCCCTTAAAATTTCTTGCAAGTCTCCTTAAGTTTTGTTTGTCTGGGATACTCTTTATCTCTCCTTCTATTTGAATGACAGTCTTGCTGGATAAAGAATTCTTGGCCCCGTATTTTTCCCATTCAGCACATTGAATATATCATGCTGCTCTTTTCTGGACTGCCAAGTTTCTTTGGAAAGATCTTCTGTGAACCTGATCTGTCTTCCCTTGTAGTTGAAGGACTTTATTCCCTTGCTGAGTTCATGACTCTTTCCTTACCTGTGTATTTTGTGAATTGACTATGATATTGATATACCTTGGTGATGGTGATGGTATTTTTTTTAATTTAGTGGGAGTTCCCTGTGCTTCTTGGATTTTGATGTGTGTGTCCTTTCCTAGATAAGAGAGATTTTTCAGCTATAATTTGCTCACACAAACATTCTGCCTGCTTTTCTCTCTCTTCATCTTCTGGGATGCCTCTAATACAAATGTTATTCCTCTTTGATAAGTCGCCGTTTTCTCTAAGTTTTGTATCATAATCTTTTGCTTTGTTTCCCTCTTCTTTTCAGCTTCATTTTTCCCCACAGTTCTATCTTCTATACCACTAATTCGCTCCTCTGGTTCATCCATCCTCACCATCATGGCATCCATTCGACATTGCATCTTGGGTATAGCATGTTTAATTTCAGCCTGACTACATTATAGTTATTTTATCTCTGCAGAAAGGGACTCCCTGGTGTCTTCTATGCTTTTGTCAATCCCAGATAGTATTCTTTTAATTGTGTTTTAGATTCTCGTTCAGATATCTTACTTGTATTTGTGTTAAGTCCCTAGCCATCATTTCTTCCTGTTCTTTCTTTCTTTCTTTTATTTTTTTCTGATGGTTACCTATGTACCTGTTATGCTTTTGTTTATTTATTTTTCTTAAATAGTTTATTGTCAAGCTGGTTTCTATATAAAACCTAGTGCTCATCCCCACAAGTGCCCTCCTCCATGCCCATCATCCCCCTTATCCTCTTCCCCGCCCCCATCAGCCCTCAGTTTGTTCTCAGCATTCAAGAGTCTCTCATGGTTTGCCTCCCTCCCTCTCCTCCACTATTTTTCCCCTTCTTCCACATAGTCCTCCGTTAAGTTTCTCCTAATCCACCTATACGTGCAAACATGGTATCTGTCCTTCTCTGCCTGACTTATTTTGCTCAGCGCAACATCCTCAAGGTCCATCCATGTTGGTACACATGGCCACATTTCATTCTTTCTCATTGCCATGTAGTATTCCATTGTATAGATGAACCACATCTTCTTGATCCATTCGTCTGTTGATGGACATTTAGGCTTTTTCCATGTTTTGGCTATTGTTGAGAGTGCTGCTATGAACATTGGGGTCCATGTGCCCCTATGCATCAGCACTCCTGTATCCCTTGGGTAAACTCCTAGCAGTGCTATTGCTGGGTCCTAGGGGAGTTCTAGTGTTAATTTTTTGAAGAACCTCCACACTGTTTTCCAGAGGGGCTGCACCAGTTTTTATTTGCACCAACAGTGTAGGAGGGTGCCCGTTTCTCCACATCCTTGCCAGCATCTAGAGTCTCCTGATTTGTTCACTTTAGCCACTCTGACTGGCGTGAGGGGGTATCTCAGTGTGGTTTTGATTTGTATTTACCTGATGATGATGTGTGACGCTGAGCATCATTTCATGTGTCTGTTGGCCATCTGGATGTCCTCTTTGGAGAAGTGTCTGTTCATGTCTTCTGCCCATTTCTTCACTGGATTATTTGTTTTTAAGGTGTGGAGTTTGGTGAATTCCTTAAAAATTTTGGATACTAGCCCTTTATCTGATAAGTCATTTGCAACTATCTTTTCCCATTCCATCGGTTGCCTATTAGTTTTATGGATTGTTTCCTTTGCGGTGCAGAAGTTTTAATCTTGATGAGGTCCCAACAGTTTATTTTTGCTCTTGATTCTTTTGCTTTTGGGGATGTGTCAAGTAAGAAATGGCTGCGGTGGAGGTCAAGGAGGTTGTTTCCTGCTTTCTCCTCTAGGGTTCTGATGGTTTCCTGCCTCACGTCGGGTCCTTTATCCATTTTGAGTTTATTTTTGTGTATGGTGTGAGAAAATGATCTAGTTTCATTCTTCTGCATGTTGCTGTCCAGTTCTCCCAGCACCATCTGTTAAAGAGGCTGTCTTTTTTCCATTGGATCCTCTTTCCTGCTTTATCAAAGATTAGTTGGCTATATACTTTTGGGTCCACTTCTGACTTCTCAATTGTCTTCCATTGGTCTATGTGTCTGTTTTTGTACGAATACCATACTGTCTTGATGATTACAGCTTTGTAGTAGAGACTAAAGTCTGGGATGGTGATGCTTCCCATTTTGGTTTTCTTCTTCAATATTACTTTGTCTATTCAGGGTCTTTTGTGGTTCCATACAAATTTTAGGATAGTTTGTTCTAGTTTTGAGAAGAATGTTGGTCCAATTTTGATTGGGATTGCATTGAATGTGTAGATTGCTTTGGGTAGTAATGACGTTTTAACTATATTTATTCTTCTGATCCATGAACATGGAATGTTTTTCCATTTCTTTGTGTCTTCTTCAGTTTCCTTCGTAAGTTTCCTATAGTTCTCATCATACAGATCTCTTATATCTTTGGTTAGGTTTATTCCTAGGTGTTTTATGGTTTTTGTGCAACTGTGATTGGGATCAGTTTCTTGCTTTCTCTTTCTGTTGCTTCATTATTGGTGTATACAAATGCAACCAATTTCTGTACGTTGATTTTGTACCCTACAACTTTGCTGAATTCATGAATCAGTTCTAGCAGGCTTCTGGTGGAGTCTGAGGGTTTTCTATGTACAGTATAATGTCGTCTGCGAAACTTCCTGTTATTTCTTTTGGGGTGAAATCCTCTGTCTTTTATTTTCGAGGAAGGATAAAATTAATAAAATAAAATTAAAAATTAAAACAGAACAAATAATCAAATAAAGGAAGCCAGATCCTATATGCATTTTGGTCTGCTTGTTAAGAGAAACTTGATAGAATAGAGAAAAATGAGAAATGAAAAAAATTTATTAACAATTAATTTAAAAAATACTAAAATAGAATAAAAAATACACTCTTTTTGTATCGAAGAAAAAAAGAAAGAAAAGAAAAAAACATGAACACTAACAAGAAGCAAAATAAAATGAACAAACTAATGAACTAAGACAAAGAAACCCAAATAAGCTAAATGCATTTTCCCCTAGAACTGAAACTTTGCTACACACTATGATCCACAGACTAAGTGGGTGGAAGGGATTTGTGCTCATCCTCTGGTGGAGGAGCCTGCTGCTCTGGTACTCAGGCTGACTCCCCTACTGGAGATGTGCCTGGAGTGTGCAGGTGGGCAAGACTCAGTGTAACAGCTCCATTCTCCACTTCGTGGCACTTCTTAGCTCACTGGGGTCTATCAGTACAGGTGTGCTAGTAGGAAAATGGACTCACCCTGCTGTCTAGTCTCCAGATTGGGAATTTCACACCCCCACAGATGCGCAATCAATCACCATTCCTTTGTTTCAGGCTTCCATCCATTCCCCACTTTTATCCTGTCTGTGTCCAAGCTGTCTGCCTGCCAGACGGCACCTCCTTCCAGAGTTTTATCTCAGATAGGACTGTGTTTTAAATCCCCACACTTCAGAGATCCCTGAAGCTTGAACCTACACTGATCCTCTGGGGGAGGGTCTCACTCAACAGTGGCCAGGTACCGACTTGTCTAGAAAATGTTTGTGTGACTGCACAGCATCAGAGGCTCATTGTTTATGGTAAATTGTAACACATAACTGGCTCTATGGTTTGCTACCTTCATTGGGTGTCTTTGTTCCTATAAGAGTAAAGATGGCAGCTCTCTGGGGTCTGCCAGGACTTTGGCCTGCAGAGAGGCTGAATGGCCTCTACCAAATGCACTACAAGCAGGGGAACCATTTCTCCCTGTGTGGTACAGGGACCCCTTAGACCAATCTGCACCCTCCCAAGTATTTGCCCTGCTTCCTCACCAGAGCACTGCCAGGCACTGTGCTCTTAAACTTCTGACTGCCCTCTGCTATTTATAAAATATTGGTGGTATTGAAATCCTCTTCTTTCTCCCCATCAATGGTTTTGGGGAACAGATTTCTTGTCCAGTCCCCTGTGAGTGTTTTCACTCTTACTCCCTCTCTTTTTCTCTCCAGCTAACTTCAAGGGGAGTGCTTTTCTTGTGCAATCCCAATGCGATCTCTCCCCCTTTCCCTTTCTCTTTCTGTCCTCTGTGAGAATAGCTCCCCACCCTCCATGGCACTGAGGCTTTCCTCTTCCCCAATTCACCTTTCCACACTGTATACTTGCCAAGATCTCTTGCACAAATTATGCAGATTGTTGTGTTAATTCTCAAATCAATTTCCTAGGCATTTAAAATGGTTTGATGTTGATCTCGCTGTATTTCAGAGACAAGGCAGGCTGAGGGTCCACATACTGATGAGGGAGCGTGGGGCAAGCTGAGGACAAAATACAGGTTGGCATAACCCCACGGGTGTGATATTCCTCAGACACTCCTGGCTACCTAAGAATAAAGGAAAGGGGCTTAAGTGCTTGCTGTGGTAACGTGGGAAACTAAGGTAAACAAAAAATTAAGATCTCTTACTGCCTACAGCCCATTGACAAGTCTTTGAAATTGGTCACTCACCTGCCTCAATGATGACAGTTTCCTAGGGGCAAAGGAGAACCTTAGCTTAACATTATTCCAACTTTGAGGATCTTGTAAATCTACATCTTTTATCTCAACCACCTCAAGACACATGCTGGCAATCATACTCCAAGCTTCTGGCACCCCCCGATATACATTTGAAGGGTCTCATGACTAGGGTTTTATTAAATGGTAATAAGTGGAGTTTTCCTAGCAACAGCTAGCCCTTCAAGGTCCTGGAAACCTTGCTTCCAAATTACCTTAGAGACTTACTCTATCTCTAACCCACTCCCAACCCGAGGGTATATAATGAGTTACCCATTACAACCCCAGTGCAACTCTACCTGTCCATGGGTCCTATCCCTGTGCTTTAATAAAATCACCTTTTTGCACTTAAGATATCTTCAAAAATTCTTTCTTGGCCATGGCTCGGGACCCCACAGACCACCCCTCATCACCCCAAAACTTCATCAATACTACTCTGCCATCTTAATTCCTCCAGGCTTGTTTTCATTGTTTTTGACAAGAAATATACACTTATGCTTATAAAGTCCTCTGTAGTAAAGGTTTTTTTTTTTTAATCTCTTAGTATTTTTAGGATTCTCTCTTTAGTACTAATTTTAAGTAATTTGATTATTATGGGTTATGGTATAGTTTTCTTCATCCTTCCTGTCCTTGGCATTCTTTTGGCTTTTTGAATCTGTGGGTTTATTGTTTTCATCAAATTTGGGGGGTTTCACTCAAATAGTTCTATCCTCCCATTTCCCTCTCCTTTGGTGTCTCCAAATATATGCCTTCCCGCTCACCAATGCTCAATTCATTGCCTCACAACTCACCAATGTTTTCAGCATTGTTTCCTCTCTATATGTTTCATTCTGGAAATTTTTGTTGCTATATCCTCAAGTTCACTAAACCTTTTCTTCTTAAATGTCAAATCTACAGTGATCCAAAAAAAACATTATATTTTTTCAAATCAACATTGTAGATTTCATATCTCAAAGTTTATTTAGGGTCTTTTTTTTAAAATAGTTTGTTGTCAAGTTGGTTTCCATGCAACAACCAGTGCTCATCCCCACAAGTGCCCTCCTCCATGCCCATCATCTCCCTTCCCCTCCCCCACCCCCATCAGCCCTCAGTTTGTTCTCAGCATTCAAGAGTCTCTCATGGTTTGCTTCCCTCCCTCTTCCCCACTATTTCCCTCCTTCTTCTCCCCCACGATCCTCCGTTAAGTTCCTCCTTATTCCATGTTTCTAGTTAACATGTTCAACCTTTCCTTTTATCTTTTGAATATTCAGAACACAGTTATATATAATACTGTTTTTTTATTTTTTATGTTTTTTTATTTATTATTGAGACAGAGAGAAACAGAGCATGAGTGGGGGAGGGGCAGAGAGAGAGGGAGACACAGAATCCGAAACAGGCTACAGGCTCTGAGCTGTCAGCACAGAGCCTGATGCAGGGCTCAAACTCACGAACCACGAGATCATGACCTGAGCCAAAGTTGGACGCCTAACCGACTGAGCCACACAGGCGCCCCTATATAATACTGTTTTAATGTCCTTGTCTACTTACTCTATTATCTGTCTCATTTCTAGGTCAGTTTTGATTTATTTTTCTCCTAATTGTTGATCTTACTTTCTCCTTTGAATTGTTAGTGATTTTAATTGTATGTCAGACATTTTGAATTTTACCTTGTTAAGTGCTGCATATTTTTTCTGTTTCTTTTTTTTTAATGTTTATTTGTTTTTGAGAGAGTGTGTGGTGGGGGAGAGAGGCGAGGACAGAGGGTCTGGAGTGGGCTCTGCGCTGACAACAGTGAGCCCTATGTGGTCTCAAACTCATGAACCATGAGATCATGACCTAAGCTGAAGTCAGATGCTCAACAGACTGAGCCACCCAGGCACCCCACTTTTGTGTTTCTGTAAAGAAATATTCTTGAGCTTTATTCTGGGACACAATTAAATTACTTGGAAACAGCATGCTCCTTTTGGGTCTTGCTTTCAAACTTTGTTAGATGAGATAAAAGCAATGTTTAGACTATGGCTAATATTTCTTCAGTTCTAAGGCAAAACCATTCTGTGTATTCTAACTGAGCCCCATGAATTATGAGGTTTTCCACTCTGACAAACTGCAGCAACAATACTTCCCAGACCTACATGATCTCTAGAGATTTCTCTGCGGAGCTCTCTCCTCTCTGAAATTTTGTTTTACAAGCTCTAGCCACCTAGTACTCTCAGGCTGCCAACTTCACCTCCTCAACTCGAGCAAATGGCCAGCCTCCTCCACTGTGCACTATGATCTGCAATCTCTCTCTAGGCAATAAGCTTGGGCAATTATAGGACTCATCTCACTTGTTTTTCATCTCTTAGAGAGCATGTTTTCCTTTGCCTAATGTCCAGTAAAGTAAAAATCACTGTTTTGTGTATTTTGCCTTTGTTTGTTTCAGGCAAGTGTGTAAATTTCGTCCCTGTTACTCCATCATGGCAGAATCAGAAGTCCTATAATACAGATTTAAAACCTGAATTACCTGCATATGACATACGTCCCAGTATTTCAGTTTACTCAATCTAGACTGAAAGACTGTGGGATACATATATATGTTAATATAAACATACA
Source organism: Hyaena hyaena (assembly GCF_003009895.1). Classification (NCBI taxonomy): domain Eukaryota; kingdom Metazoa; phylum Chordata; class Mammalia; order Carnivora; family Hyaenidae; genus Hyaena; species Hyaena hyaena. The sequence goes on from NW_024080981.1 coordinate 63,542, forward strand.
TACAAAGTGGGAATATATACAACAAAATAGCAACAATGTTTTTCTCCTGCTTGAAATAGAAGACATTTTTAATTCTCTCATTTATGCCTTCAATATTTCAAACACTTCTAAGGCACATAAAAATTACCATTATAATAACAAAATACTTTAAATATTTTAAAATGTGATTTAGACTACCAAAAATAAACACTCATTATCTAGATGTTTCGTTTGCAATATTGATCAACCTCTTGCTGGATTCTTTCCAGCACCTAGCTCACTTGCTGGTTAGGTAACTATAAAGAAACAAGGAAACTTTGAAATCCAATTAAGTAGGCTATGTGTAGTCTTTTAATTTCTCTCAGACTTTCAAATGCACTGCTTCACAGATAAGAATCTATATCATCTATGGAGTGCCTGGGTGGCTCAGTCAGTTAAGCATCTGACTCTTGATTTTGTCTCAGGTCATGATCTCATGGTTCATGAGATTCAGCCATGCATCAAGTTCTGCACTGACAGTGTGGAGCCTGCTTGGGATTCTCTCTCTCTCCCTCTCTCTCTGCCCCTCCTCTACTCACACTTTCTCTATTTCTTGAAATAAATAAATCCGTATTTTTTAAAAAAAGAACGTATATCATTTTTAATACATTCTCCAGAAAAACTAACATATTATAAAAGGGAAATTATATTTAAGTGATATTCTCAATGACATGATACCAGAGGTAATATCTATAGCAGGATTGTATATAGGCAATATTGGCAGGAGTAATTACCACAATTACTTGCATTATTGAGTCTTGTTTATATATCCCTTGTCAAAAGTCATTTATATGTCTCTTATAACAGCCCATAACAAACTGTTATTTAAAATGTTTCCTAGTTATTAATCCATTAATTCTGAGTCATGAGTGAAAATGTACCTTTTAAAAACATTGATTTTCATAAGAATTATGCAGTATTTTCATAAAAGTAACTCACATTTTCTTTAACAAACAATTATTCAATGCATAGCTTCTAAGTTAACATATTCTTATATTTTACTAATTGAACTCCGTATAATAAGAACTGTGATTCATGATTTTTGTTAACTCTGTTATACTGTAGATAATATGTGCTTTGTTGTTAACTACATCTCTCATACTTCTTTTCTGCATTGGCGACTCTCCCATTTAAATGTTTTTGTTCATATCGTGTCCTAACAAAGTCATGAATCATTTCTCTGATTTTGATATGTTTCCATGTTATTCTTGTGCCTCAGGAATTTTCTTATTACTGTATCATTTGTTCTTTGTTCTTTTTAAAACTCATCAATCCCTGATTTTTACTAAATGATTTTGATCCAGTGATATTTCTATAGATTTTCAATTATAAAAATTGTGCACATAATTTATTCACAATGGAATAATCTCATATTTTTATTTTCCCTTTTAAAAAATATAGATTCATATTCTACCAAAAAAGAATAAAATGGAAATAATAAGAACCAGTATCTTTACCAATACCTTTTTTTAACCAACACTTTTTCATATTTAACCCAGATTTTCCTCTTGCAAAATATTAACTTTTCTTTATTTTTGCATATTATCACCTGTCCCTTTATATGTATTTGCTGAAGATCTAAATGCTTTCTTGGGAGAAAAATAAAGTGTGTCCCACACAGTATGAGCAATATTGTTTTGTGAAACAATTTTCAGTTCGAAGTCATTTTTAAATATATATGTCTACTGGAACACGATGAAAAAATCATAGCCTAAAAACACTTGAAGAAAAAAAATAAATGCTTTGTTGGCTATTCCCATCTTTTAAACAATTACACATTACTACTAGATCATAAGACATTTATTTACTTATATGATTACAATATGTGTTTTGTCATTTTTTACCCTTCTTGAGAACTCATATAATTATATATTCCTCACTCTAGATCTACAGTTTCTTATACTTTAACAGTATCCAAAACCATTGTTTCTCAACAATATTTTAAATATCACTAGGTATTTCAGTTTCTCTGATTTTTTCATTGAAACAGCTTTTGGTTTTTTTATGATCAATGATTGCTTTTACTATTCCTTTTCAAAAAAATCATAGTTGTCAAATACATTCTGGTATAAATATTTTTTTCTTAAATAGTTTATTGTCAGGTTGGTTTACATATAACACCCAGTGCTCATTCCAAGAGGGCACTTGCTAGAAACAGCTTTTGTGGCTATTGATGTTATTTATTGTTTTGTTAATTTCAATTTCATTGATTTCTGCTTTTATCTATATAATTCCCATTCTTCTGTTGCCTATAATTTATTTTTCTTTTTACAGCTTCTTAAAGTGGAAGCTTAGATTATTTATTTGAATTCTGTCTTGCTTTCTAATATAAGCATTTAATGACAAATTTCTCTCTAAGCACTGCTTTGGGCTGAATCCTATACATTTAATACTGTATTTTTATTTTTATTTATTTCAAAGTACTTTTTAATTAGAATTTCTTTTTTTTTAATTTTTAATAGTTTATTGTCAAGTTGGTTTCCATATAACACTGTTTTCTTCTTAAATGATCTGTCCATTGCTGTCAGTGGAGTATTAAAGTCTCCTACAACAATGGCATTATTATCAATGACTTTGCTTATGTTTGTGATTAATTGATTTATATATTTGCATACTTTCAAGTTGGGGTCATAAATATTTACAATTATCAGCTCTTCTTAATAGATAGACCCTTTAATCATGATATAATGACCTTCTTCATATCTTGTTACAGTCTTTGAGAATATACTTTGCAGGATTTAAATTCTTTTATATTTGTTAAAGGTTGTTTTCTAGACTATCTTGGTGAATATTCCATGTGTACTTGAAAATAATGTATACTCTTCTATTGTGTGGAGTGTTCTGCAAATGCCAGCTAGATGAAGTTGTTTCAGAGTGCTGTTTCTGTTCTTCAGTATACTTTCTATCCACCTTTTCTATCATCTAATCAGAGAGACGTGCTATTTTTATTATATTACAGTTATATTTCTTCATTTATAATTGTAGATTTGGCTATTTGTCTTTTCAGTTTTATCAGTTTTGTTTCATGTATTTTGAAACGCTGCTTTTAGGTGCATACACACTTAAGACTGTTATACCTTCTTGAAGTATCCATATGTAATGATCTATAATATTCCTGTTGATCTATAATAATTTTTCTTCTATGTAAATCATTTTTCTGCTATGAATGTAGCCATTTGAACTTTTTAATTCATTTTAATCTTTTAAAATTGTTAAATAATAAAATTATCTTTTTATTTTGCTGTAAAGTTAAAGCCCATATATAGATTCATGTAACCACAATCATAATCAGGATTTAAAATAGTCCATAACTGTCCTCCAACACATACATACAAAAACAGAGACACAAACTCCCATGTGCCATTCTTTTATAGTCTTACTTTCCTCTCATGCCTAATTTTGACAACCATTCAACTGTCTTCTATCACTGTAGCTTTGTCTTTTCATCAATATCATATATGGAAAAATAAAGCAAGTAACTTTTTGAAGCACTTTTACTCAGGAAAATGCCTTTGAGTTTCATCCAATTTGTGTCTATCAATAATTCATTCCTTTTTATTGCCCAGTGACAATACATTGTATGGACACACCACAGTTTATTCATTCACTCATAGAAGGACATTTTGGTTGTTTCCAGATTTTGGCAAATATGAATGGAACTGATATAAATATTCATATATAGATGATAAGTTTTTATTTCTCCTAGGAGTGAATTTGCTGATGTAGCTCATCCCATTGTTTTCCAAAGTGGTTATAATTTATGTTTGAAATCTGAGTTTATAAGAATTCATTTTGCTTAATATCCTCACCAATATTTTCACTGACAATTTTAATATAAATTTCTTATTGAAATATACATATAGAGAAAAGCAGAAATAAGAAAGGTATGTTAGCCATCTGTGTATCTGTTTTGGAAAAAATGTTTATTCAGATCCTCTTGCCCATTTTTTAATTAGATTTATTATTTTTTTCAGTGTTGAGTTGTATGAGTTCTTTATATTTGAATATCACCCCCTTATCAGATATATCATTTGCAAATATCTTTTCCAAGTCACTAGGTTGCGTTTTCATTTTGTTGATGGTTTTAGTCACTGCAAAAGCTTGTTATTTTTGTGTATCTCAATAGTTTATATTTTGCTTTTGTTTCCCTTGCTGAGAAGACATACCATAAAAATGTTGCTAAGGCTGATGTCCAAAAGATTGTTGACTATGTTTTCTTTTAGGAGTTTTATGGTTTCAGGTCCTACACATAGGCATTTAATTTATTTTGAGCTTATTTATGTGTGTAGTGTAAGAAAGTGGCCCACTTTCATTCTCTTGCATGTAGCTGACCAGTTTTCTCAGTACCATTATTGAAGAGACTGTCTTTTCTCCATTGTATATTCTTGCCTCCTTTGTTGTAGTTAATTGACCATATAGGTAGGGTTTATCTGGGATTTCTATCTAATTTCCTTGATCTATATGTTTATTTTTTTTGCCAGTACCATACTGTTTTGATTACTATAGCTTTGTAGGATATCTTGAAATGTGGAATTTGGATACCTCCAACTTTATTCTCTTTTTAAAATTGCTTTGGCTATTGGGGGTCTTTTGTGGTCCCACACAAATTTTATTATTTGTAGAACATACGAAAAGATACTCAACATCACTAATCACCAGGGAAATGCAAATCAAAACTACAATGAAATATCACCGCATATCAGTACCATGGCTAGAATCAAAAAGACAAGAAATAACAAATGCTGATGAGGATGTAGAGAAAAAGGAACCCTCTTGCGTTGTTGGTGGGAATTTAAATTGGTAAAAACACTGTGGCAAACAATACGGAAGTTCCTCAAAAATGAAAAACAGAAATGTCATATGGCCTAGTAATTCCACTGTATATTTACACAAGGAAATGAAAACACTGATTTGAAAAGATACATTATAGAAGCAACCTAAGTGTCCATTGATAGATGAATAGATAAGGAAGATGTGGTACACACACATACACACACACGATGGAATATTATTCACTCATAAAAAGAATGCAATATTGCCATTTGTGACAACATGGAGGGACCTAGAGAGTATTATGCTAGATGAAATAAATTGGACAGAGAAAGATAAATACCACATGATTTTACTTATATGTGGAATCTAAAAAACAAAACAAACAAACAAAAACCAGAAACAGACTCATAAATACAAAGAACAAACTGGTGGTTGACAGAGGTGAGGGGGGTGCAGGAATGGGTAAATTAGGTGAAGGAGGTTAAGAGGTAGAAAAGTCCAGTTATAAAATAAGTCACAGAGATGAAAAGTACAACATAGGAAATATAGTCAATGTTAGTGTAATAATGTTGTATGGTAACAGATGGTAACTACATTTATTGTGGTGAACACTGAGTAATGTATAGAATTGTTGAATCAATGTGTGGTACACCTGAAAATAGTATAACATTGTGTGTCAACTATATTTCACTAATGAAAAGTTTAAAAAGTATATGATTTGATGCATTTTCACAAGATGAACATAGCCTTTTAATTACTACACAGATCTAGATGCAGAATATTATCAGCACCCCAGAAGTCTCTCTTATGTTCTATCAGTCATTAGCCCTCCAGCAATAACCACTATTCTGCTACCATCATAAATTATGTTTACTTTTTGTTTAAAAATCAACTTTATTAATAAATAGTTTACATGTAATAAAATTTACCCATTTATATGTACAATTCAATGAGTTTTGACAAATGCATATACCTGTGCTACTGCTACCATAATCAAGATACAGAACATTTCTGTTACCTTAAGAATTTTCCTCATGTCCTTTTATAATCTGCCACCATCTCTGGACCCAGGCAACTTACTTATCTGCTTTTTGGTACCATAAATTAGTTTTTTATTTCTTTTCTAGAATTCTATTTAAATGGAATCAATAATTTATATTATTTTATATTTGGTTTCTTTTTCATCATGATATTTTTATGTTTCAGCAATATCATTATGTATATAAGCAGTCTGTTCCTTTTTCTTGTTGGGTAATGTTCTAGTTTTGTTTATTTTTGATATATATATGGAATCATACAGTATATATTCTTCTGTGTGTAGTTTCTTTCTCTAATGCAAACTTATGTCTATGGGATTCATCCATGTTGGTGATTTAGCATTCATTTGTTCATTCTTATTGCTACATAATATTCCATTTTATGAATAGCCCATAATTTTAAAACACAATTTACTAGTGGTACATATTTGGAGTTTTTTCCAATTCAGGGAAATTATGAATAATTCTACCATGAAAATTCATTTACATGTCCCACAGGAATTTCTGGCATATAGTATAATTTCTTCAAATATAGTGAATAATGACGTATTGTTTTCTCAAGTGCTTATAGCAATTTATACTCCCTCCAGTAGAGTTTGAATGTCCCTGTTATTTTACATCCTTTCTAGCAGTTGGTATATACAATTTATTTTAATTTTATCAGTTATGGTGGGTATGTTGTAGTTGTGGTAGATATATTATAGTCTCTTATGGTGGTATAAATTTGCATTCCTGTGTTTAACAAATTGGTTGATCACTGTTTTATATGCTTCTGGGCTGTTTGTATACCTTTTATGTGAAGTTTCTGTTCAAATCTCTTGCACATTTTTATATCATGCTGTCTTTTAATTATTGATTGGTAGCATTTATTTATACATTCTAGATGGGAGCCTTTGGTTTATTTTATGTGCTACAAAAGTCTCCTATTATAGCATGTATCTTAGTCTTTTGGGGCTTCTATAACAAAATACCACAGAATAGATGGTTTATAAACAGTAGAAATTTATTGATCACAGTTCTGAAGGCTCAAAGTCTGAGCTCAGGGTGCCAGTATGGGTAGGTGAGGATCCCCCTCTGGGTTGCAGACTTCTTTTATGCTCACATGGTGGAAAAGGCTAGGGAACATAAAAGCACTAATCCCATTCATGAGGGCTCCACTGTCATGACCTAATCACTTGTCAAAGGCCTCTCACCTCCTGATACCAACACACTGGGCATTAGGTTTCAACATATGAATTTTGGGGGAAGACAAACATTCCAACTATTGCAGTGCGGCTTGCCTTTTCATTGTTTTAATGCTTTTAAAATAATAATGATAACCAAAGTTCTTAATTTTAATGCACTTAAATTTATTAGTCTTTTCATTTATTATTAGTGTTTTATAGTTAAAGTCATTATCTACCTTAAAGCCACAAAATATTCAGGTATAATACTTTCCAGAAGTTTTATTGATTTGCTTTCTCATTTAGACTTATGATCAATATTGGAATTGATTTTTGTATAGGCTGTGAGGCAAAGGTCAAATTCTTTCTTTTCTATATGGCTTTTCATTTGCATCAATAAGATTTTCTGATTGAACCATCTATTCCTCACTCCTCAGCAATGCCACTTCTGTCATAAAACATATCTCCACGTATATATGAGCCTGTTTCTGTAATATCTATTGGACCCCCATAAATTTATTTGGTACTTGAACAAGCACTGCACTGTCTTAATTTTAGTAATTTTATAATTATAAAAGTGACCTTTACTTTGGCAATAAACTTTTAGGTTCAACACCAAAAACATGATTTGTGAAAGAAAAAAGTTAAGTTGGACTTGATTAAAATTAAAATATTCTGCTCTGCAAAAAACACTGCTAAAAGAATGAAAATACAAGCTACAGACTGGGAGAAAATGTTTTAAAAAAATACACATATGATAAAATGCTTGTGTTCAAAATATAAAAAAAAAACACTTAAAACTTAAAGATAGTAAAAAAGCAAAGCAAAACAAAACATACAATCAGATTAAAAATAATAAAAGATCTTAACAGACACCTCACCAAAGAAGATATACATATGTGAAATAAACATAGGAAAAGATGCTCAACACCATTTGTCATTATGGAACTGCAAATTACAACTATATGCTACCCTTATACACCTATTAAAATGGCTAAAAGCCAAAAATTGATAATACTAAATGCTTATGAAGATGCAGGGCAACCATAATTTCATTCATTGCTTATAAGAATGCAAAATGGCACAGACACTTTGGAAGACAGCTTGGCAGTTTCTTAAAAAGCTAAAATAATCTTATAAATCTAAATATATATGACTTAGCACTATGATCCTAGATACTTTCACAACTGATTTGAAAATGTATGTTTACGCAAAAGATGCACATGGATGTATAGCAATTTTATTCACAATAGCCAGAAACTAAAATCAACAAAGATTCCCTTAAGTAGGTGAATGGATAAACAGTCTGTAGTGCATTCATTGGAATAGAATTTATCTATAAAAATAAATTAGCTGCTGAGCTATGAAAAGATCTGGATGTACATTTAATACACAGTATGAAGTTAAAAAAGGGCAATATTAAAAGGCAACATAACAGGTGATCTCAATTATACGAAATTCTGGGAAAGGAAAAACTAGAAAGGCAAAAAAAGAGTTTAGGTTAGGGGAGCCTGGGTGGCTCAGTCGGTTAAGCGTCCAACTCCAACTCAGGTCATGATCTCACGGTTGGTGGCTTGGAGCCCTGCATTGGGCTCTGTTCTGACAGCTCAGAGCCTGGAACCTGTTTCAGATTCTGTGTCTCCTTCTCTCTCTCTGACCCTCCCCTACTCTCTCTCTCTCAGAAATAAATAAAAAAATTTTTAAATTTAAAAAAGAGTTTAGGGTATAGAAGAGTTGACTAGCTGAAGCAAGGAAACTTTTAGGATGGTAAAAATATTATGTATGATACTTTAATGCTAAATATATGACATTATGCATTTCTGTATGAGAGAATTTTACAACCCAAAGAGTGAATCACAATGTACACAAATTTTTAAGAAATCATTTAAGTGGTTAGGTAATCCCAGAAAGGGACACATACTGTGACAAGATAATTTAACTGTATTATAGTTGTATGAAACAATCACAGTAAAGGGGTTAGGGGAAAAGGTGATGAGTTAAATAACTTTGGAAATGAGCGTAATCTGTAAGATTAAAGGCAAAATAAACTGCATATAAGGGCTGTACTCTAGATGATACACTTGTTTCCTCTGGGCAGTACAAGTTAGAAATTTGATACTATTATACATATATACTGGAATTAAACAATTAAGTAAATGAATGGCAGATGAGAGAGCCAAGATTCTCACTGATTGAGTGGGAGGTAATAGATAAGCAGGGGAAGAAACTAGAATGATTCTTCTGGTAATGATTTAGAATTAGAGACATTAATTTGAACTCGTGTTCAGCTCAAAATAAATGCTGATAGTTTCATATATTAAATTTTATAGATATGTGTATATATAAAAGTTAGTGGACATACATATCTCCTTGTTCTGTTGGCTGAGAGGAACAGGAAATAATGAATCCCCGTAGCAAAAAACATACTTAGCAGTTTAATTTAGGTTTCTAAAATCACTCTAATAAATTTACCATAACTCCTTGGAAAATTATTCCAGGACTGAGGTAGGAATTATACATAATGATTCAGAACATCTTGTAATACTAGAAAATAATAAATGATTAAAAATCAACCTACATTGATTGGGATATGTCAAAGGAAAAAGTAGCCAACTGAAAGAGCTTCCAAGGGCCAAAGTTAAAACCATTTGAACAACAAGATAAAGTAGTATTAGATTATAACTTAAGGTATATAATAAGTTTTAATGAGTCTATATTGATATAAATAATCTAATAAATAAATAGGTGAGGGAGAAGAAACAAACATCCTTGTAAAATAATTCAAAATAATATATGTAGATACTTCAACATCAAAGGAGAAGGGATATAAATCCTCATTCCTTAACTGTGGGCTGTGAATAATGGCTTGCATTCAAAGCATGAGAAGGGGGAAACAAGAATAATTTCATAGTAGAGAAATTGGACAACTTACCTCAGCCAGATGATGAAAGTTAATAACAACAAGTCATGTTGATAATATATACCCTTGATATGATGTGATGACTATGGTACTTAACACAGTGGTCTTCTGCCCAAAATACATAACCCCAGTTTAACTCTTCTAGGCACAGATTGTTTTACTGGTGAATTTTATCAAACAGTTGTTAAAGAAATAATAAAAATTTCACAAAAATTCTTACAGAAAATTGAAGGGGAGAGAATACTTCCCATATCATTCTATGAAACTTTCCTTGCCCCAAACAGAAAAAGACATTATAAGAAAAGAAAACTGCAGACATATGTCTTTTATTAACATAGATGAGCCAATTTCAAACACTGTTTTAACAAATTGAATCAAATGACATACAAAATAATAATACATTTGGAACGACCTTAGTTTATGTCAGAAATGCCAAGTTGATTTGACATTTGAAAATCAGTCCAGTCTCCATATTAACAAACAAATATAAGGAACTCACCAAACTCCACACCCGAAAAACAAACAACCCAGTGAAGAAATGGGCAGAAGATATGAACAGACACTTCTCCAAAGAGGACATCCAGATGGCCAACAGACACATGAAACGATGCTCAGCATCGCTCCTCATCAGGGAAATACAAATCAAAACCACACTGAGATACCACCTCATGCCAGTCAGAGTGGCTAAAATGAGCAAATCAGAGAACTCTAGATGCTGGCGAGGATGTGGAGAAAAGGGCACCCTCCTACACTGTTGGTGGGAATGTCAACTGGTGCAGCCCCTCTGGAAAACAGTGTGGAGGCTCCTCAGGAAACTAACAATAGAACTCCTCTAGGACCCAGCAATAGCACTGCTAGGAATTTACCCAAGGGATACAGAAATGCTGATGCATAGGAGCACATGGACCTCAATGTTCATAGCAGCACTCTCCACAATAGCTAAAACATGGAAAGAGCCTAAGTGTCCATCCATGGACGAATGGATCAAGAAGATGTGGTTTATCTATACCATGGAATACTACATGGCAATGAGAAAGAATGAAATCTGGCCATGTGTAGCAACATGGATGGATCTTGAGGGTGTTATGCTGAGTGAAATAAGTCAGGCAGAGAAGGACAAATATCACATGTTTGCATGTATAGGAGGATTAGGAGGAACTTAAGTGAGGAACAAGGGGGAGAAGAAGGAGGGAAATGGTGGGGGAAAGGGAGAGAGGCAAACCATGAGAGACTCTTGAATGCTGGGAAACAAACTGAGGACTGATGGATGTAGGGGGAAGGGGGGAGATTGGCATGGAGGAGGGCACTTGTGGGGATGAGCACTGGGTGTTATATGGAAACCAATTTGACAATAAACTATTTGTAAAAATAAAAAAAAAACAAAATGAAAGATGATATGATCCTCTCAATAGAAAAGAAAAAATGCTTGAGAAATCTATGCCTCTTTTGATTAAAAACATTCTACAAGCTAGGAATAGAAGAGGAAACTTCCTCAATCTGATAAAGACTATGTGTGAAAAGCCCATTAGTAACATCATACTAATGGTGAAAGACTGAATGTTTCCCTCCAAAGATCAGAAACAAAGCAAAAACAAACACTCTTACCACTTCTATTTAACATTGTAGTGAAGGTTCTAGACCAGCCAAATAAACAAAGAAAATAATGAAAGGCATCCTTTTTTGAAAGGAAATAATACAACTGTATTTATTCACAGAAAATATAACCACCTACTCATATAATCTGATGAAATCTTTTAAAATGTTATTATAACACATGAGTTTGGAAAGTTTGTAAGATACAAGATCAATATAAAAATACATTTTATTTCTATATACTACCAATGAACAATCAGAAATTGAAATGTACAAAGATAATATTAATTACAATAATACCAAATTATGAAATGTTTTGGGGAAAATATCACAAAGTATAGACAAGACATATATACTAAAAACTAAAACATTATTGACAAAAATTAAAGAAAACCTAAGATACATTCTACTGGTGAGACTCAAGACAAAATATTAAGACAATTCTTCCCAAATTGTTCTATAGATTTATCGTAATCACAATCAAAATAACAGGAGGCACTTTTTTAATAGACTTGACAAGCTAATTCTAAAATTCATATGGAAACACAAATTACCTGGAATAGCTAAAATAACTTTGGTGAAAAGGAAAAATTCAGAAGACTTATACTTTCTAATTTCAAGATTTATTATAAAGCTAAAGCAATCAAGACAGTGTATCATTAGCATCAAGATAGACAAACAAGTCAATTGAGCAGAAGAGTCCAGAAATAAACCCTTGTATACATGGAAAACTGATTTTCAACAAAGGTTAAAAGGTAAGGTAGTGGAGCAAAGAGAGTCTTTTCAAAAATTTTGCTTTTAAATTTGGCTACCTATATGTCAATCATCATATATAAATGAGGTACAAACCACCTCAAACTATGCATCAAACTTAGCTCCAAATAGATGGGTCCAAAATGTAAACCCCAAACTATAAAACTCCTAACAGAAAATAGTTATGGTCTACAGAATTTTTTAGGCAAGAAACTAAAACCATGACCCATCAAAGTACAAAATTATAATTAAACTTTATAAAAATTAAAATTTCTGTTCTTAAAAAAACACTGAACAAAGTAGAGGCATATACAGGGAGAAACTCATTGCAAATCACATATCATATTAAGGGCTTTAACTGGATTGGATAAATAACTCTCAAAATTTTACAATAAGAAAAGAAAATATGGCACTAAAAATGGGTTATTTCAACAGACACTTTACCAAAGAAGATATAAAGATCACAAGTAAACATATGAAAAAAATGAACATTATCAGTCATTTGGAAAAAGCAAAATACATCCTAATGATATGCCATTACATACTTGTTTGTATGACTGAGAATCTGACATCCTGGGAAACTACATAGTCTCAGGCAAATCTAATGGTTGTTGACCCTAAATTCAATTTCTATAAAATCTTACAATATGCAAAGTAATATATTATTCTTATAGAAATTATCTCAGAGGTTGCCTGGGATTCGAGAAAGGGAAGGAATGAGGGAGGGAGGGACTCTGAAGGGGCACAAGGAAATTTTTGAGTGTGATAGATATGCTCATTATCTTGTGATGCTTTAAAATGTGCAGTTTATTGTATGTGAATTATACCTCAAAGTTTTGCTAAAAATGAAAACATTGCCTTGGTTGTATTTTGAAGGCTTCATATATGCACTTTCATTATCATTAAGTTCTAGGTATTGCTATATTTCCATTGTGACTTCTGATTAAATCCTAAGTTATTTAGGGGTGCCTGGGTGGCTCAGTCAGTTAAGTGGCCGACTTCAACTCAGGTCATGATCTCACAGTTCGTGAGTTCGAGCCAAGCGTCGGGCTCTGTGCTGACAGCTCAGAGCCTGGAGCCTGCTTCCGATTCTGTGTCTCCCTCTCTCTCTGACCCTCCCCCGTTCACACTGTGTCTCTTTCTCTAAATAAATAAATAAGCATTAAAATTAAAAAAAAAATAATCCCAAGTTATTTAGAAGTGTGTTTTTTTTAATGTTTTTTTAAATTTATTTTTGAGAGTCAGAGAGAGACAGCGTGAGCCGGAGAGAGGGGGTTGGTCAGAGAGAGAGAGAGTTACAGAATCCAAAGGTCGGCTCCAGGTTCTGAGCCAGCTGTCAGCACAGAGCCCAACGCGGGGCTCAAACCCACAAACCATGAGATCATGACCTGAGTCGAAGTCAGACGTCTAACCGACTGAGCCACCCAGGCGCCCAGAAATGTGTTTTTAAATAATTTATAAATGTGTGGTCATTTATCTTTTTGTTATTATTTTCTTATCTAATTTTGCAGAGGTAGAAGATCAGTCTGTATGATACCTAATGCCTTACAATCTGTTAAAATTTTCATTATAGACTAGACCATGATCCTTTTTAGGGGGTGTAAATACTTTATGGACGCGAAAAATCTGTGGTCTTTAATTGTTGGCTAAAACTTTCTATATATCTATTAGGTCAAGCTAATGTACCTTTCTCCACCATTCATGAAACCGGTGCTTCTCAGTCTAGCTAGAATTTATAATGCTCTCTACTGTCTGTCCATTAGTATATTTTTGCTATCACTATTTTAACATTTATTCTAATATGACTTGGTTGTAGAGATTTTATATTGTATTTTGAGAAGATAAGAGTAAAATTCTTAGTATCAGAAGTACCTATTATGAAAAACCCTTACCTGCAGTCCATTAATAGTACTTCATGTAGCTATGTATATACCCTGTGGAAGTAGCTAATAAACAAAGGACACTCCATCTGAATAAAGAAGGAAAACACAGTCTCACAGGAGTCACTAAGCCTAGGTGGGGTAAAACTCAAGACTGCTGTGAAAAGGAATTTATTAGGATCTGGTGATACAGTTCAGAAGGGTACAAATACTGTAGTTGCACTACTGATGCAGGACATGGGATGCAGGTACTAGAACCATGTAGGCCAACTTCTGGCTCAAGACAGGTGGTGCTAGCTAGCTCCACTTTTACAACTTCCAATCAGGTGGATTCTGTGTGGTCACTGCTTCTTCCCATCTGTAACCTTAGAGTCTAACCAGCCAAAGCGAATGACAAATAGCCATTAAAATTCATCACTTTGACTTTTTAATATCTACCTTTCATCACACACACACACACACAAATCTATTTCTTTCCCTTACTGAAAATAATGCTATTTAACACATTCACAATTGAAAAGACACTCAACCCCATCCCGAAAAGCATAATTCAAAGGCACATTAGTTCATGCATCCAATTCCAAATCTAGGATCTCTAGGTGGTATCCATTTCTCCTTTACTTTCATCAGGATCCTGTACTAATAGTATAGCTTATGGACTAAATTTTAAAAATAGCCATTTCTCAACACTCCTCATTTGTATAAGTCAGTATAAGTCCTGACTTATCATGATCTCAGGTTGGTGGATTCGAGCCCCGCGTCAGGCTCTGTGCTGACAGCTAGCTCAGAGCCTGGAGCCTGCCTCAGATTCTGTGTCTCCCTCTCTCTCTGACCCGACCCTGCTCGCACTGTTTCTCTCTCCCTCAGAAATAAATAAAACATTAAAAAAAAATAAAATAAAAGAGAGAATGTATATAAAAAATTGGTAATTAGCATAACTTTTATTAGTTAAGTAACTGATAAAAAGTTAACTCTAAGCTATCATAGAGCTAGTGACTTCAGGAAGTGAAGCTGGTGGAATAGAGAAGAGATAAAAATTATTGAAACTCTTAGAAACTTACAGTCGAAACCCTTTGTTGCTGAAGCTCAGAAGCAGGCAAAAGGAGTGAGTCCTACCTCTCTCTTCTAGACATGCAATCTTCCTTGAGCATCCTTTATTGGCAAAGCAGATTTGCAGAGGATCACAGAGCAGAGGATAGAAGGGTGGTGTGGAGTTGAGAAAAAAGTTACTTAATATCTGGCATAGTCTAAGTACCCCTTTGGCTATTCAATATCCATACATACCAATTTACATTCCTATAGCATGCTTCTAAACTTTAATACAACAGCCAACTCTGTGTCTGACAAGATCCAATCATTCTTTATATAAAAGTAGACACTCTCACCTTTTTTTTCAAAGTGAGAAGATGCAGAATCCCCCAAATTATTGTATCTAGTTCACATGATCAATCTCTGAGATATATTAATTTTCCTCAAATTCCATAACAATATATTTGAATATTATTTTACATAAAGATTAAACTTTAAAGTTAACCACCAACTAAACTTGTATTAAATAACATGGGAAATATAGTTGAGGAGAGGGAGGGAGGCAAAACATGAGAGACTCTTGCTTGAACAAACTGAGGGCTGATGAGGGTGGGGGAGAGGGGAAGGGGGGTGATAGGCATGGAGGAGGGCACTTGTTGGGATGAGCACTGGGTGTTATATGGAAACCAACCTGCCAATAAACTATAAAAGAAAAAAATGGGGAAGGAGAAGAGAAGGGAAGAAAATTGAATGAACAGCTACTATAGTCTGTGTTTCCATATCTTGTCATGATATCCTCTTTCTTCTACTTTTCATTCCATAATTCCCTTGCCCTCAGCTATGATCTCAACTGGTTAGGGTTCTTTATCTGGTGGCATAAACCAAAGCTTCATCCCTGAAGGATCTGAAGCATTAACAGTCCTTCCTTTTTTTCTTAGTTGCTATAATTTTTCATTAAATTTTATTTTTGGATATAAAAACACTTTTCTTAAAGCACCAAGGAATCCCTTGGGTCCCAAGTATGGTGCTCAATGTCCTCATTGTATCCCAGCAACCCAATTCTCCTTTAATAATTAAGACCAATCACCACAACCTGTATAATAATCCCTTTCTTTACCTCTTGGTTCCGTAGAATGAAGAGCCCAAAATGGTCAGGTAGTACAAAGTAAGAACTTTGTATTCAATGAACTCTTGTTGTATTCTCTCATGAAAGCATTGCTCCTTTGGAAAATATGGCTCCAAAACCAGATATTCTGTGAGTTGTGAACCATAGTAAGCATAAAGTTCACAAATATGTTATTAGGTATAATGATGAGAGAAGACACCCCTTCTTCAATTCCTTGATGAATAGACCCATGCATTTTAGCCACGGGAGAGATAGTACCATATACTGGTGATATAGACTGAATTATGTCCCTTCAAAATTCATATGTTAAATCCCTATTCCTCCATGTGACTGTATTGGGTATAAGGGCCTTTAAGGAGGTGACTAAGGTGAAAAGAGATCATACGAGTGGAGCCCTATCTAATAAAACTGGAATACTTATAGAAGAGGAAAAGGCACTAGATCTCTCTCTCTCTCTCTCTGTGTCTCTGTCTCCACCATGTGAGGACACAGCAAGAAAACAGCCATCTGCAGAACAGGAAGAGAGCTCTCACCAGAAATCAAACCCTGTTAGAACTTTGATCTTAGATATTCCAGCCTCCAGAACTGTTAGAAAAAAAGTCCTATCATTTAAACCATTCAATGTATAGTATTTTCCTATGCTTTAATGAGCAGACTGAGACAACTGGTCTCTAATTAAAAGCATATACCATATCTTGTAAAACAGAACCCCATCATTTCAGGTTGTTTTATTCAGCAGTATGGTCTTCCACTATCTATTATGCCACATACTTCCAAGTAATGAGGTATGTAGTAAAACAGTGCGGACATGAGCCTATTGTTACACTTATTTTTTTGCAGTCAAATTATTTCTTCAGTGAAAAGCATTGCCATATTAAATACCATTATCATAGATTAGGCAACCATTGAGCTCATAAATTGTTGTAGAAGTATTTCAGATAAGGAGGGCAAACCTATATTTATAACATATCTATTCCCATAGAGATGAACTTCTTCCTCCTCCATGTTGGAATAGAGCCATAATAACCAGACTGCCACAAGATGGCTAGCTGGTCTCTCTCAAGGAAATGTTGCCATATCAAGCACTTAGTGTTGTTCTCTGATGTTGAAAGATATGATGCTCAACAGTAATAATGGCCAGGCAAGATATTGAGCCTGTGCATAACTTCCAACCCTGCCACCATGGCCACTCTGTTCATGGAATCACTGAATAAAGATTTGGATGGCTGAGGAAGAGGCTGGGAGAAATTGACAGAATGCATCCCTTTCTATTTCTTATTTAAAATACTTTTGTTCAATAGAATAGACAACCCAGAAATGGACCCACAAATATATGGCCAACTAATCTTCTACAAAGCCAGAAAGAGTATTCAATGGATAAAAGACAGTGTCTTCAGCAAATAGTACTGGGAAAAGTGGACAGCAACATGCAGAAGAATGAAACTGGACCACTTTCTTACACCATGCACAAAAATAAATTCAAAATTGATGAAAGATCTAAATGTGAGACATGAAAGCATCAAAATCCTATGGGAGAAAACAGGCAGCAACCTCTTTGACTTTGGCTGCAGCAATTTCTTACTAGACATGTCTCCAAAGGCAAGGAAATAAAAGCAAAATTAAACTGTTGGGACCTCATCAAGATAAAAAGCTTCTGCACAGTGAAGGAAACAATCAGCAAAACTAAAAGGCAACTGACAGAATGGGAGAAGATATTTGCAAATTACATATCAGATAAAAGGTTAGCATCCAAAATCCATAAAGAAATTACCAAACTCAACACCCAAAAAACAAATAATCCAGTGAAGAAATGGGCAGAAGACACGAACAGACACTTTTCCAAAGAAGACTTCCAGATGGCTAACAGACACATGAAAATATGCTCAACATCACTTATCACCAGGGAAATACAAATCAAAACCACAATGAGATGCCACCTCACACTTGTCAAAATGGCTAAAATTAACAACTCAGGCAATGTCAGATGTTGGTGAGGATTCAGGGAAAGGGGACCCCTTTTGCACTATTGGTGGGAATTCAAACTGGTGCGGCCACTCTGAAAAACAGTATGGAGATTCCTCAAAAAAATTAAAAATAGAACTACTCTATGACCCAGAAATTGCACTACTAGGTATTTATCCAAAGGATACAAAAATGCTGATTCGAAGTGGAACATATACCCCAGTGTTTATAGCAGCACTATCAACAATAGCCAAATTACCAAAAGAGCCCAAATGTCCATCAACTGATGACTGGATAAAAAAGATGTGGTATTATATACAATAGAATACTACTCATCAATGAAAAATAATGAATTATTGCCATTTGCAACAACATGGATGGAACTGGAGTGTATTGTGCTAAGCAAAATAGTCAGAGAAAGACAGATATCATATGATTTTACTCATATATGGAATTTGATAACCACAACAGATTAACATAGGGGAAGGGAAGGAAAATAAGATACAAACACAGAGGCAGGCAAACCTTAAGAGAATAGTAAACACAGAGAACAAACTGAGGGTTGCTGGAAGGGAGGTGGGTGGGGGATGGGCTAAATGGGTGATAGGCATTAAGGAGGGCACTTGGGATGAGCATTGGGTGTCGTATGTAAGAGATGAATCACTGGATTCTACTTCTGAAGCCAAGACTGCACTGTATGTTAACTAACTTGGATTTAAATAAAAATAATTTTTGAGGTATAATTGATGTACATTATATTTGTTTCAGGTGTACAACACTTGGTTGATATCTGTATATATTGCAGAATTATCACTGCAATAAGTCTAGTTAACATCAATCATCATAATTCCACAATTTTTTCTTGCAATAAGAACATCTCATATCTACTCTCTTAGCAGATTTCAAATATGGAATACAGTATTATTAACTATAGTTACATGCTGTGAAAAATATCTTCATGCTCTGTGACCACTCTGAGAGGTCTTTCATTGTTACTAGTCTTCCAATTCCACCTCCTCTAAGTCCCTAACCACAAAACTAAGCCATTGAGAAATCCCTATGAGTCAGCATAACTTTGGACATCGGGCCATCTTTCATTCCAGATCAAGTTGACAACAAAATTCACAACTTGAAACTTTGCCCACTGGGAGATTTTTCCTTCACCACTCTCCTTTGGGGCTATCTCTGAGTGGGGCTTTAATGCTGCAGATGTCCAGAATATCATGTAGAAAAAAAAATCTACAAAATAGGCCTGATATTTATTTTTTATGTTTGTTTGTTTGTTTATTTTGATAGAAAGAGTGAGCAGGGGATGGGCAGAGAGAGAGGGAGAGAGAGAATCCCAAGCAGACTCCACACTGTCAGCACAGAGTTGGATGCAGGGGTTGGTCTCATAAACCATGAGAACATGACCTGAGCTGAAACCAAGAGTCAGAAGCTTAAATAAACTGAGCCACCCAGGTGCCCCAGACTGATATTTCTTTTCAGCCAAATCATATAAAAAGTTACCTATGAACCCATAGATGTGAATGCAGTGAATGAAACCAATGTAGCCAGTGTCAGTCTAAGTCACCTGTTCATGCAAATTACTTGTGTCTTTCAGACCTGCCTCACCTTTAATTATCATGTCCACCTGATGATAAATTTCTGCTGTCCATGCTCAACTTTAAGGCTTTATTGGTCAAATAATAACAAGCTTATGATAGAAAGTGAGCTGCATGATCATCTGATATCCCACGATTAGCTATTCATTCTATATTAAGATCCAGAAGAAATCCAGGACTGTTTTGCAAAGGTTAAGTTATCTTCAGGAAAAAGAATAGATTTTCTTCAAAATCCTAGACATGTGGTATATGTTTCTCATAGTGATGCTTCTCTGAGGTTCCATATAGCATCCCTATCTACCAAAGATGATGAATCTACTGTATTATAAGGCCAAAATGGAAACACAGCTTGCACTGTGTCACTGAAGCTTCTACTTGCTGCTAAGTCTTTTCTTGCTCTGGCTCTCATTCAACACTAGAAACATTATGGATTATTGAATAAATAGTAAATTTGTATGCTCAAATGTAGTATATATTGTCTTAAAAAGTTTTAAAAAAAAGAACCAGGAAATAAAATTGTGCCCCTTTCTTTTGTAGGTGGTAAAAAAGTGTAGGGATTTTTATTTCCTTTTGGAGAGACTATTGAAGATTCTCCAAACCATTGAACCTTCAGAAACTTCATTAAGGTAGTGGACCCCTGAATTTTCATGTTTTTTTTTTCTTCCACCCTCTGGTTCATGTATATATTGCCAAGGCAATTAAAGTACATACTTTTCCCTATATTTGCTGCTCATTATATATAATCAGCATAATATTGTCAATAGAGTATATCAGTGTGTAGTATGAAATATCCAAATAGTCAAAATCTCTAGGCTTAATATTTTGGGGGAAAAAAAGCAGAAGAATTGATGTCTTCTTGAGGAAAGACTGTGAAAATGGACAACTGCCCCTTCTGGGTAAAGCAAACTTTTCTGGCTGTCTTTAAAAATTAGTCTGGAGAGAAAGCATTGTAAAGGTCAGTAGACAAATATCAAATGTCAGGGGCTATGTTTGATTCTCTTCAGTGGAAAGACTATATCTGCAAGAGCAGCTTAAAATTGAAATTATTACCTGATTAAGATAAAAATAATCAACAGTTATTCTCCAAGATCTGTCTATCTTCGCCACAGGCCAAAAAGTTGAGTTAAACAGAGGTTTAAAGTATCACCATCCTTGAATTTTGTTGAGCTGCTAAATTTGTTACCTTGTAATTTTATAGCTTATGTTTAGTGCCTTATTTTCAGTAATACTGACCCCACAGCTACAAGAAATAAATTATTTTGGGTCACTATAGCAGCTCTCTGGTTCTCTATGATTTGAGTTTATAGACTCAATCTTGTCATTTTCATTTTGCACAAGCTCCATTCTACTCAAAAGAATGCACCCAATCCTACAGCCTTTGCAATCATAATTACTCTCATAGCAGTCATTGTGGCAGTAGTTTGGGCTCCCAAAACATTATGTTAACAAGAATCTCATGGCAATCAACCTAAGATATAAATGGATTAATAACATCCCAGTTTCTATTGACTCAGAACTCAGCATTATGCTCTATCCCAAAGATACAACCAAACTAATCCCCAAATATGATTTTAGGGTGTTTCCTGGAACCACTTCGGTTACCATTTTCTTTGTAAACCAGGCAACATAACTAGTACAAGTAATATGAACAAAGATGATTTAATATAAAGAATTATTTACTATGTATAAAATTATTAACTACATGACTTTAAGGGTAAAATGGGAAAGCTCAAAGGGATCCCGGAGGTAACTACAAGAAGTAGCAGGGCTGGTGAAAAAGGAGGAGGTTAGAATTGTTAACACCTATTAAAGACATTGAAACTGAGGGGAGAGATCCTGTGGAATTGAAGCACAGACTTATGATAAAAGAAACTTCTGAGCTGGTGTTGGTATTTCTGACCTTACAGGAGGCTGACAGCCAGATTTCTGGACTGGACACTATTTATCTGAT
Organism: Hyaena hyaena; assembly: GCF_003009895.1. Lineage (NCBI taxonomy): Eukaryota > Metazoa > Chordata > Mammalia > Carnivora > Hyaenidae > Hyaena > Hyaena hyaena. The sequence continues at coordinate 85,351 of NW_024080981.1, forward strand.
TTCTCCAAGATGAGTTCAGTGAAATTTATTCTGCAAGTGTTAGAAAAACTCCAAATGGATTCATTTGTTTCTATCAGAAAGAACTTCATATGCCCAAGTGGAAAAAGCATCGCTGGAATGATGCCCAGAAAAACCGCAAGAAGACCAAAGAAGTATATAGGAAGATGCCAGTCTCACCTTTCTCCTCCAAACTTCGTATCTCTCTAGTGTCTTCTATTGGTAGGGCTTAACAGACATTCAGCAGGCAATGCAGAAATCTGGTTTACAAAGTCCCAGGCCCAGCATCACAAAGCGGAGTATAGAAGGAGAATGCAAGAAATGATAAAAATTAATTGATACACACAAAGTATATGTGACATAGCAAGTTGAGATATGAGCAGTTAATCTTTATTTCAGAAATAGGACATGAAACTATGGGTGATACTTATGACTTATTTTCTTCAGTATCATTTCATGCTTTCATTTTAAAATATTTTGATTGAATTAACACACACATATATAATAGTAACCTAATAGCATGTATAAATAGCCAGAAAGTATCAAAATTGTATCACTCCAGGGCCACAAAAATCAGGTCAAGAAATAGAACATAACTAGTATCCCAGAATTACACTCAGTGACGTTTCTAATAACACCCCCATCAAACCAACCCAAAGATAAATGTCATTCTGATTGCTAACAGCATAGTTTTACATGTTTTTAACTTTGTAATGGTGGAATCACACAGCATGTATTTTTTTCTCTAACTAAATATATTTCTATATTCTTGCTTTTAATAGTAGATTATTCATTTTCATTAATGTGTTAGTCAGAGTTCTTTAAAAAAAAAAGAATACACGCAAATGTATTCACAGGGAAATAAATAGAAAATGCTCATGACAATTACAGTCTTCATTTTTATAACTGATTACATGGTGATAACTAGTATTTACAACTACCTTCTTCAACTACCTATTCTGTATTCTCTTTACCTTCAGCAAGTACTTCAGCTGGTCAGGGTTCTTTATCTGGTGGAAGGGCCCAAACCTTCATTCCTGAAGGGTCTATGTCATTAGCAATTCTTCCTGCATTGGGTTGCTACAATTTTCCATTGACCTTAATCATAGGGTATAGTAATACTATGAGACACCCTAAGGAATCCCCTGTATTCCAGAAGTACTTTTTTTTTTTAACCTATGTTTCAGAGTAGTAACCCAATTTCCCCTTAGTAGCCGGGATCAACCACCCCAGACAGCACAGTAACCCCTTTTTTTTGCCTGTTGATTCACAGGCAGGAGGAGTCCAAAGTGGCTGGGAAGCAGTCTTAACTTCCAGTTCAATGGAATCAGTGTTGTGTTTCCTATTAGAGATAAGACTTTCCCATCTTTGGAACTAAGACCTCTAGAGCAACAGAGCCTAAGGTCACAGGAACAAGAAGTCAAAATGTTGCTACTGCATCACTGGGGTTAATAAGGAGTGGTGCCATTCCTATTTCTTCCCCTTAATTCCTAGACACATGAATCTTGGCTATGGGGAAAGCAGCACCATTTATTGGATACTGATTCAGAGTATATACAGCTGGCTGATCACCCTGGGGAATGGTGCCATATGGAGGGCTGAATATTGGTCTCTCCTGCTGGCAAATTGGGTACTCAGCAGTGGCTATAGCTATATTAGTCTTGGTGAGTGGAAGTCCATGTTGCTGAGCCCATACATCACGTCCATCACTGCCACCATGGCCACTTTGTTCATGATAACACCAGGCGATAACTGAGGTGGCTGAAGAAAGAGACTAATTGGTATCCATAGAATGGGTCATTCTATAACTTGATTATTAAACCCTCCTCTGCTGAGGTCACTCTTTAGTGACCATTCACATGGGACATAGATGTCTTCATATTTTGGACATATTTCGGAGAGGTCTATCCACATACCTCTTTCTCAGATATTTTTGTCACCAATTTTCTAATATGTTCCTTCCAAGTCCCTCACATCCAGCCAAACCATTGGCCACAGCCCATGGATTGGTATATAGTCATACATTTAGCCATTTCTTCTTCCAAGCAAAGTGGGCAACCTAGTGCACTACTCAAAGTTCTGCCCACTAGAAGGATTTCTCTTCACCACCTTCCTTCAGGGATGTCTCAGAGAGGGGCTATAGTGCTGTAGCTGTACACTTTTGGGTGGTGCCTGCATGTCATGCAGAACCGTATGTAAACCAGGCTCAAGCTTTCTCTTCTTCTGTCAACTGATCGTAGGGAACTCCTCATGAGGTCATAGGTGCAGGCTAGTGGAAGGAAGGTAGTATAGCAGGAGTGACAACCATGGGCGTTTGAGCCACTTCTTCATGTAACTTACTTATGGCTCCAGGGCCTGCCTGGGGCTGATCACATTATACCACTTCCATTTGGTGATAGATTGTTGCTCTGCATGACCAACTTTATGGCTTAGTATATTAGATAACACTCAGTTCATGATTGGCAGTTCAGATCACATGATAACTTGATGGTCTATAATCGATCATTCAGTCTACTGAAACCCACAAACAGCCATTTCTCAAAAGGAGAGTAGATATTTGTGGATGATGACAGAGCCCTGCTCTAAAATCTTAAAGGCTTGTGCTGTGATTCACCCATAGGCTCCTGCAAAAGGCTTCAAACAACATCTCTATCTGCCACTGATACTTCAAGCAGATCATATGGCCCAAGTGGCAGAGTAAGCAGTTGTATGGCAGCTTGGACCTGTTGAAAAGCCTTCTCTTGTCCTGAACCCCATTTAGAACTAGCAGCTTTTGGAATCACTCAGTGAATGGGCCAGAGTACCACACCCAAATGATAAATATGTTGCCTCCAAAACCCAAAATAACCCATAAGATTCTGTGGTATTAGCAAAAGCATAGACAAACAGATCAATGGGACAAATACAGGTAACAGAAGACCCACAAATATATGGTAAATTGATTATTGACAAAAATGTAAAGGAAATTCAACAAAGAAGGAGTAGTGTTTTTAACTACTAAAGCTGATAGATTTGGACATTAAAAAACCCTTGATCATTGTCTCATACCATATACAAAAATAACTTGCATTCTATCATACACTTAAATATTAGAACAAGAGCTGTAAAACTTATATCAAAAACATAGGTGAAAAATCTTTGAAACCTTGGACTAGACAAATATTTCCCAGATAGAATGCAAAAAGCAAGAACCATAAGAAAAAATGTGATGAATTGATGAGCTAATCAAAATATAGAATTTCTGCTCTTTAAAGGGCATTGTTAAGAGAATGAAAACACAAGTCACTGATTTGGAAAAACTATTTGCATATTACATATTTGAAGGATTTGTATCCAGAACATATAAAGAAACTCCAAAACTCAATAATAGGAAAGCCAACTATAGCTTCTTTTCTTTTCAAATTTTTATTTGTATTCTAGTTAGTGCAATGTCTATGCACATACAGTGGAATCTTGGTTTCAGGAGTAGAATTCAGTAACTCATCACTTACATACAACCCTCAGTGGTCATCATAACAAATGCCTTCCTTAATATCCATCACCCATATATCCAATCCCCCACCCACCTCCTTTCATCAACCCTTAATTTGTTCTCTATTTTGAAGAATCTCTTGGGGTGCCCGGGTGGCTCAGTTGGATAAGCATCCAACTTCGGCTCAGGTCATGATATTATAGTTCATGACTTCAAGTCCTGCGTCGGGCTCTGTGCTGACAGCTCAGGGCCTGGATCCTGCTTCAGATTTGGTGTCTCTCTCTCTCTCTGTCCCTCCCTCAATTGTGCACACACACTCTCTCTCTCTGTCTCTCAAAAATAAATACATATTTTTAAAAATTTTAAAGAGTCTCGTGTGGTTTGTTTCCCCCTCTCTTTTTCTCCTCCTCCCATATGTTCATTTGTTTTGTTTCTTAAATTCCACACATGAATGAAATCATGGTATTTTTCTTTCTCTGGCTGACTTATTTCACTTAGCATAATACACTCTAGCTTCATCTATGAAAATCGAGTATAATTTGGCTTCATGTATCTTTTCATATATTTTCAAACACTAAACAAATGATTTTGTAGAATAAACTTCACTATGTACTCTCTTTTTTGTATTTTTCAATTTGGAAATGCTTTGTTTGGGATTTTTTTTCATCTATATCCATGAGGGAGATAAGCCTATATGTTTTCTTTCTTATAGTATTCTCATCAGATTTTTGTATCAATGCTTTTCTAGTCTCATAAAATAAGTTAGAAAACTGTAGCTATGTTTCCATTTGTTAGAATAACTTGTATGATTGGTGTTGTTTCATTCTTCTTTTAACATAAAATATACATATTAAATTTACCATTTTAAACATTTAGAGTGGACAGTTAAGTGACATTTAGTACTTTTACAATCTTGTGTAACCATCAGCAAATCTAGTTCCAGAATATTTTCATCACCACCAAAGGAAGCTTCATATCCACTAACCAGTCTCTTCTAATGAATTTATCCCCCCAGCTCGTGGCAAACAAAATCTTTCTGTCTGTATGGATGTATCCATTCTGGACATTTAATATAAACAGAATTATGCAATATGTGGCCCTTTGTTGCTTTCTTATTTTACTTCATATAATGTTTTGAAGGTTCATTCATGTTGTAGCATGTACTAGTACTTCATTCCTTTTAATGGATTAATAATATTCCATTTTATTTACATATCACTTTTGTTTATCCATTCATCCATTGATGAACATTTGGGTTGTTTACACTTGTTGGCTGTGATAAATAATGCTGCTATAAACATTCATGTGCAAGTTTTTGTATGAACACCTGTTCTTAATTATTCAGAGTGTATACACAGAAGTTGAGTTGTTGGAGTCATGTGATAATTCTATTTAACTTCTTGAGGAACTGCCAAACTATATGTCCACATTTTGCATTTCCACAAAGCAATGTATGAGAGTTCCAGTTTCTCTGTATCTTCACCAGCACTTATTATTTTGAGTTTTTTAGATTATAGCCATCTACTGGATAAAGTGGCATTTGTTTGCATTTCCTTAATGACTGATGATGAACATTTTCTTGTGTGCTTGTTGGTCACTTATATGTCTTCTTTGGGAAAAGGTATCTTCAAACCCTTTAGCCATTTTTCATAGAGTTATTTTTGTTGCTGAATTTTAAGAGCTCTTTATATATTCTTTACAAGTATTTTTAACCATCCTGTAGATTATATTTTCAGTTCCTTGATAGTGTCTTTTCATGCACAAAATTTAAATTTTTATGGGGGCACTTGAGTGGCTCAGCAGGTAAGCGTCTGACTTCGGCTCAGGTCATGATCTAACTGCTTGTGGGTTCGAGCCCCATGCTGGGCTCTGTGCTGACAGCTCAGAGCCTGGATCCTGCTTCGGATTCTGTGTCTTCCTCTCACTCTGCCCCTCCCCTACTTGCACTCTATCTCTCTCTCAAAAAAATAAATGTTTTGGGAGAGAGTTCAGGAAAGATTGGTTTTAATCCTTCTTTAAATGTTTTTAAGAATTCTTCATAGTCTCTTTTTTAATTGGATTATTTAATTCATCTATATGTAGAAGGACTTATTTCTGCCATTTTGCTATTTGTTTTCTATATGTCCTATATCTGTTTTATCAACTCCTTCATTACTATCCCTCTAATTCTTCCAAACACTACAATGTGTTCAATTGATTTTATTTCCTTTTGTGTGTATATTTAAAATTATTTTCTTAGTGGTTACAATTAACATTCTAAATTTATAACAGTCTAGTTTGGATTGATAGCAACTTCAATAGCATACAAAACCCTACTCAGTAGCTCAGTGCTCCCTTTTATACCGTTATTACCACAAGTTATGTCTGTATACATTGTGTGCCAAGAAATATGGATATATTAAGCTTATTTTATATATTTGTCTTTTAAATTACATGGGAGAAAAAAAAGAAGATTCACAAATCAAATATACAGAAATCTATGTTATACACACACACACACATCTATGTAGTTATCTTTACTAGATTTCTTTATTTCTTCATATGGCTTGGAGTAACCATATAGTTTCCTCTTATTTCAACCTGAAGAACTCCTTTTAACACTTCTTGTAGGGTAGGTTTACTAGAGACAAACTCTGTCAGCCTTCTCTGTCTCTTTTTTTAGTCTGGGAATGTAATAATTTCTCTTTAATTTTTGAAAGACAATTTTGTCAGGAATGAGATTCTTTAAAAAAATTTTTTAACATTTATTCATTTTTGAGAGACAGAGAGAGACAGAGTGTGAGTGGGGGAGGGACAGAAAGAGAGGGAGACAGAGAATCCAAAGCAGGCTCCAGGCTCTGAGCTGTGGACACAGAGCCCGACACAGGGCTCTAACGCACGGACTGTGAGATCACAACCTGAGCTGAAATAGGACACTTAACCGACTGAGCCACCCAGGCACCCCAGGAATAGGATTCTTAATTGATAGTTCTTGTTTTCTTTCAACACTTTAAATATGTCATTTTACTGTTTTCTAACCTACTTGTTTATAAGAAATTGGCTGTTAATCTTAAGGCCTGGAGCCTGCTTCAGATTCTCTCTCTCTCTCTCTGCCCCTCCCCTGCTTGCACTCTGTCTCTCTCTCCCTCAAAATAAATAAACATTTAAAAATTTAAAAAAAGAAATTGGCTGTTAATCTTAAGGGTTTCTTATATGTGACCACTCCTCTTTTGTTGCTTTCAAGATTCTTTTGTCATTGGTTTTGAACAGTTTGATTATAATGTTTCTCGATGTGGATCTTTGACTTTATCTTGGAGTTCACTGAGCCTCTTAAATGTGTAGATTCATGTAGTTCTTTTTCATTTTTTTTTTTTCTTATCACTTAGGGAAATCCAAGTGATTTATTTATTTATTTATTTTTAATTTTTATTTTTACAAATAGTTTATTGTCAAGTTGGTTTCCATATAACACTCAGTGCTCATCCTCACAAGTGCCCTAGATGGGCATGGAGGAGGGCACCTGTATTTCATAAAATCTGGAAATTTTTGACAACTGCATCTTCAAATTTTCTTTCTGTACCTTTCTCTCTTCCCCCTCCTTGTGGGAATTCCATGTGTTACTAAACTTGATGGGGTCCCATGGATCCTTTAGGCTATTTATTCTTCATTCTTTTCCCCCCTGTTCTTCAGAATAATTTCAATTTATTTATCTTCAAGTTTACTGAGTCTTCTGTCTGTTCAAATGTGCTGTTGAAAGCCTCTAGTGAATTTTTCATTTTGGTTATTACACTTTTACCTTCAGAATCTCTATTTGGTTCCTTTTATAATTTATAAGTTCTCTCACTATTCATATCCTCTATTCGGTGAGACATTGTTCTCTTGGCCTCCTTTAATTCTTTGTCCACAGTTTCCTTTAGCTCTTGGAGCATAATTAAGATAATTGATTTAAAATTTCTGTCTAGTAAGTCTAATGTCTGGATTTCCTTAGGGACTGATACTGTTCATTTTTTTTAAATGTTTCCCATGATTGTTCCATGCTTTCTTGTTTCTTTTCCTGTCTCATAAATTTTGTTTAAAACTGAACACTTTTAATATTATAACATGGTAACTCTAGAAATCATAATCTCATGTATTCCCCAGAGTTTGTTATTTTTGTTTCTTCTGGGATATAGTTGTTTGTCTTTGCAGATTGTGTTTGAGTTGGGACACTTCTTCAAAGTTTAACCAAGTGCTACAGTTCTGCCTTAGCCTTCATTTCCTGCTTGTATGAAGCCTAAAGTTCAGTCACAGGTGAAGATTTGGACTGTCTCAGGTCTTTTCTGAGCACAAAATATATATCCCTGATTAGGAGCATGTTTTTCTGGATTGTGGGACATATATGACACTTTTCAAAGCCCTTATTTCCCTATGTATCTCTTATCCAGCCTCTTCATTCCTAAGTTTTCACTATCTATGCTAATTGCCCCATCTGTTGTCTCTTGCCACAAGCATCTATGGATAGTATATGCCTTTAAATATTTTCTTAAAATGCTGCCCAGGAGGCTGCACCATCCGTGAGAGAGTTCTGAGGGGGAGGGGGGTAAAACAATGGCAAACTTCTGAATCAATCCCTTAGAGAAACACCAGATAGGAAAAACACAAAACCATGATTATTTGAGAATAAGGTCTATATTGCCCCCTCTGGTACCATGAATGTGAACCCACATCCCCACAGCTGCTTCTGAGCAGGACAGGGCAAATGAAAATCCTATAATGTTTTTTTTAAACCAAAATTTAGCACACTTTATTTAGCACTCTCCTGGTTTTTGTTATGTCTTTGATTAGATTCAAGAGTTCCAAAAATAGTTGATTTTGAAAGTTTTTGTTAGATTAATGTTTGCTTCAGTGGAGGGAATGGATCCTTGAAACTCCCTACTCTCTCATTCTCCTTTTGTTATTTAACATGTGGAAGGAATCAAAGTAAATCCTTTTGGTCTTGAAGTTTTATTTCAGAGAATATTGAATGCATTGCCAATTTCATGTAACCCCCATTTCACAAGCAAAGCCCATGGTTCAGGACAGGGCCCCACAGATCTATAGTAAAAGAATTTGCAAGAGGACCAAGGTCCCAGAAAGACTGACCAGATTTGAAATAGATCTAGTAATCTTAGAAGAGACTACACAGTGGAACAGCAAATGGTGGTCAATTTGGCTATAGCTGCCTACAGCCAGCAAGACTGAGGTGTGAAGAGCTAAGAAAAGAGATATTCTTGAGCTTAGCACCCAGGAGATCACACAATCAGCCTTATAGACCTCATCTTACAGGATGAGCTCCCAGACCTGTTTATAGTTCTTTTATTTATTTATTTATTTATTTATTTATTTATTTATTTATTTATTTTTACAAATAGTTTATTGTCAATTAGTTTCCACATAACACCCAGTGCTCATCCCCACAAGTGCCCTCCTCCATGCCCATCCCCCCTCCCCCCTCATATCCATCAATCCTCAGTTTTTGTCAGCATTCAAGAGTCTCTCATGGTTTGCCTCTTCCCCTTTCCCCCACCATTTCCCCCCTTCTTCTCCCCCACGTTTATAGTTCTAATGAGATCCTCTCTCAGAGGGCACTCTTATCTCTCCCATGCCTGCCTTACTCTTGTTTTCTCACAGGAAAGAAAGGTGAATTTCACTGAGAAGGGTGAATAGGAGGCAGAGAGCAAAAGTCTCTCAAGGGAAGGTGTCTGTGAACAACCCTTACAGTTAACTTTCATTGAGCGGAAGAGAAGGAACAATCCCAACAGAAGAGCATTCTCATGTGAATAGACAATGATAGGTGCCCTAAACAAAGGAGAGTGGCAATAAAGGGGGGAAGTAAGGGAGGTATTTTAAAGAGTGTGTACCTGTCAGTTTGAGGGAGTGACAGTTGAGCAGAGACCTGAGGCAAGGTATGTAAGCCCAGGTGGCTGGAGTGTAGTGAGGAAAGGCCAGCCATGTCCAGCATTATGGGCCTCACTGAGGGATTCAAACTTCATTCCTTGTGTGATTAAAAGCCACTGGAATATTTTGAATAAAGATATGACATGATCTGATTATTATTAAGAAGGCCGCTCTGACCACTGTAAAGTGAACAGACTGCAGAGGGACAATAGGAAATCTGCAGGGCAATGAGAAGTCCGCTGCTTCTCAAGTCTTCTGTATGTTGCCTAACTCAAACAATACATTCAAGAGCAGGGTGAACAGGAGTCTCCATATAGTTGGCCTCAAGAGCCTTCAGAGGTGATACTCATGGCCACTTTCCTTCCCCCTTTCCCTCTCTCCTCCTCAAAGATGGAGGGCCTAAAAGAATAAGCTGAGCACATTCCTTTCTCCTAGGCAGGCCCTTCCTTCTTCTTTGTTTCAGGATGCACTTAAACTCTTATGATCTCCTCTCTGCCAATCAGAAAGAGGCCTAGCCCTCAGAAGAAATCAGAGGATTGACCAGCTGTGCTAAAGCTTGGGTGAGCTCATGTGCAGAATTGAGGGAGAGACTGTCAAACCTACAGTGACCACCCATTTAAACCAAGACCTCTCATCTAAGCTTTACTGGTAACAGAGCTGTTATTTCCATCTTCACCTACCTGACTCACATATCTGCCTCTCTAGTCCAGAACTCCATAAGGAAAGAGAAGTGCTTTAGATTGGGCCCTTGGAATCCCAACTATGAACCCAATACTATGATCATTACTGTGACCATTATTATTTACCTGGTCCCCAAGGATGGCATTCCCACCTGGGCATTTCCCACCAGGCACCAGGCAGCTGCCCTGGCCTTGCCTATTTAAGGTTGTATTTAAACCCTGTTCAGTCTTTGCTACTCCAGCTACAACCAGAAACCAGCAGCAGAAGCAACCCCCAGGAGTTTGTTGGAAATGCAGCATCTCAGGCCTGTCTCATACCCTCTGAATCAGAATCTGAATTTTAACAAGATCCCTAGGGGATCTACAAGCACTTTAGAATGTGACCTGAACTACAAAGCTAGAATTCCTTCATCAAGAATTTGTTGAATTTTTCAAACTAAGTTGTTTCATTTTGGAAATCTGGAGACTACATTTTCATTAACATCTGGGAGCAAATTACTGGAAAGGGCAAATGCCTTAAGCAATATAGGTCCCTACCTGGAATTCAGCCTGAGGCAGATATGTAATCATCTGACCTAAGGTACAGATTAGGAGTTACTGGGCCATAATGGACTAAGGCACAGATGTGTGGTTGTTGGCAAAATGCAAGCTGACTCTCTCCCAACTGAGTGGCCTCATGGTGTTTGCCTGGTTAGTACCCTTTCTACAGGAAACCTCCTAAGCCACTCTGCTCCTAGAACTGATTTGGCAACTGCTATCTCATACATGGAATGCTACAGGACAGGCAAGCTAACCTGGCTTATTGCAATCAACAAAACAACCAGCATACTGCTTCTAGTGAAGGCTAGAAGGGTGATCAATCTAAGCCGTGGGCATCCTGAACCCCAGGACTGGGAGCCACTAAGATGTCTCCTTGCTTTGCATTCCTAAGTGACTTATTGGTGATCCCAAAGCTTGGGCTGCCTTGGTACCAATCCCTGTGAGCTAGGGGTTGATATCACAGCCATTTTACCAACAAAGTGAGGTGGGCTTGAAAAGGCAAGATCTCATTCTCTTTCCACGGGGCCATTTCCTGTCATAGCTTTCATTCACAAAGAAAGTTTCAAAACATGGACTCCAGCACTCTCATGTTTGAAAGGCCTAGAGAGTTTAGGATTCACACCTCTTTGGCACACAAGGTGTCTTCCCAATGGATTTTATGGATGCTTTCTTCCACTGAAGAGCTCAGATTGATACAGCATTTCCAACAATGCTTATCCCTGCCTTTACAACTCCCCCAGATGCTCGCAGCACTGACCCCACATTGGTCTCTGGGCATCCCTGAGAAACAGTAACTGGAAAAGTCTGTTTCCCACATAAGGCTGATAGTTCCTTGATCTGAATACTCTATTTTTAGTAATGCCACAAAGATGACAAAAGATTGGGTTTTCTAAAGCTGCATCAGTCACAATGAGGTTTATAAGATGATTTTCTCTCGGCATCGTCTCCATCCCTAGTTCTGATTTTCTCAAAATGCTTTTTCCATGTATAGAACTAAGGGGACTGGGGACATGACTTTCTTCTCCCTGTAAGGTCACTGCCATTTATCACCTGTTGCCTTGTTAATTGCACATTGTCACCTTCATATCATGGGTGCCTCACAGGGATTAAAAATCCATCCAAAGGACCTTGAGGGTGTTATGCTGAGCGAAATAAGTCAGGCAGAGAAGGACAAATACCATATGTTTGCATGTATTGGAGGATTAGGAGGAACTTAACAGAAGACCATGGGGGAGGAGAAGGGGGGGAAATAGTGGGGGAGAGGGAGGGAGGCAAACCATGAGAGACTCTTGAATGCTGAGAACAAACTGAGGACCGATGGTGGGGGGGAGGAGGGAGATGGGCATGGAGGAGGGCACTTGTGGGGATGAGCACTGGGTGTTATATGGAAACCAACTTGACAATAAACTATTTGTAAAAAAAAAAAAAGGAACATAATATAAAATTATGAATATAAAAATTGTATGAACATAAAGACAAAATAAATCACAACAAATTTTTAAAAATCCATCCAAAACTATTAATTTGCTTCATCAAATAATGGCTCAGTAAGTAGACTGGGCACATTGGACTGTGATTAAACTGTCATTAATTGGCCCCCTGGCTTGGCCAAGTACAGAAGTTCTCATCTGTCCCTGGAAACCTGCCTTTGCCCAGTTCCATGGAGTTGCCAGGAGCTAAGCCTCCTCAGAGCGAAAGATCATAGGCTCTGTCTCAGTTCCAGCTACTGCTGGTAGAATCAGGGCATCAGAAACCCTGAGATACCAACCAGGCAAAGCCCCACATTTTACATATGGAAAACCAATATCCAGACTTGTTCAGAATGTATTAACCAGTCAGACTGCCACATTTTGGAGTCAGGCAGAAGGTGCAACAGTTCCTCATTGCATCTTGGGGTAGAGGTGAGGATTACTGGAAGGAGTCAGACAGAATCCATGCCAAACTATGAACCAGGTCCTCAGACCTGAGAGACTGACTTGGGGGACTGAGCCTATTTAAGCAAATGTTACAGTGTAATAAGAGTTTCTCTCCCATTCCCTCTCTCTCCCTCTCTCTGTATCTATCTCTCTCTTTCTCTATCTCTGTCTCTCTGTCTCTGTATCTTTCTGAGTTTCACTACTCTCTGAGCTCATAACCTTCAAGATGGGATTCCCAGGCCCATATGTTCAAGTTTCAGGACTAATTCCAGACTGACCAAATGGGGAAATATGTGAAGGGCCACTTCAAACTTCTAACCATATGGTGTTACATGGTGGCACATTCCCATAGCTTCCCAGTTGCTTTGACCTACCAGCTCTGAGCAGCCAATTCTCTACCAAGTTGAAATCTATATACCACATTTACAAAAACGGGATATCCTCTGATGAAAGAAAGAGCTTCTCTTTGAGGAGTCCACTTCTTCAAGGGCCTCCATGGTCCCTACTCTCTACCCAGTGCTTAGGGAAGTCTCCTCATACTCTTTGCCCATGAGAATCACCCTGTACACAGATGCCCTGCTATTCCTGTAAATAAACTACCAGATGAACTTCATCTCACCATGCCATAGCTTCTACTTCCCCCTACCCAAGCTCCCTTCCCTCTAGGGAATGGCGCTTGCTCCATCATGGCCTCCTACCTATCCATTCTACATTCTGGAAACCTATCTGGGCAATATGTTTATTACTGTCCCTCCTGGTCCTGTGTTGGTGCACAACAAACTACCTCAAAGCTTAGTGGCTTAAAACAACAGACATTTTATTATATCTCACAATTTCATGGATTAGGAATCCAGAAGGGTTTATCTGGGTGGTTCTTCCACCCCCATGGCCTGAACAGAGATCACTCAGCTATATTCAACTGGAGGCTGGACTAGTCTGGTGAGCCCACCACATTTTCACTCACATGTCTGCCACCTTGGCAGAGATTGCTAGAACACTAGACTAGGCTAAGACTGTTGTCCAGAGTACCTAAACATGATTTTACCAGCATGGTGGTCTCAGCATAACTGGAGTTCTTAGATGGCAGCTAAAGGCTTCAAGGGCTAATGTTTCAATGACCCAGGTGGAAGATGCATGGCCTTTTATGACCCAGACTTAAGAATGATATAGTATCATTTCTCCAGTACTCCACTGATTTTAGAAGTCATAAGCCCACACAGATTCAAATTGGACAGAGCTATATAGATCTCATCCCCTGAGGAGAGGATATAAGGAATATGCAGCAATGTTTTAAAACTTTCATAGATGTTTTACAAGAATAAACCAGGCATGGAAGTTCCAAAGTTTTTCCTGGATCTTGGCTCTCTCTATTTTGTAGATAAAAGTCAAATGAGCTGAATTAAAAGGTGGTTCATTCCAAGAAGTGTACTCTTGGAGAATAAAATAAAGTAGCCACAGAGCATAACACAACCTTCTTGCCACACCTGTCCACATGTAATTTCCTTGTGGCCAGGCAATAAATGAAAATGGTGAGTAACTCTTTTTTTTTTAATGTTTTATTTATTTCTAGGAGAGAGAGAGACACACAGCGTGAGTACGGGAGGGTCAGAGAGAGAGGGAGTCACAGACTGAAACAGGCTCCAAGCTCCGAGCTGGCAGTCAGCACAGAGCCTGACGTGGAGCTCGAGCCACGAACCGCGAGATCATGACCCAAGGAAAGTCGGACGCCCAACCAACTAAGCCACCCAGGTGTCCCGGTGAGTAACTCTTATAACATCCTTCAAGCACCATTGGAAAGGATACAAGGGAGGTGGTCCACTGTAGAAAAAGCATCTTGCCCTGTGAATCTGACACTGTCTTGGGAATGTTGGATAAGTCTGTTTTCTTCTCTAGGCTTTACTTTTTTTTATCTCTGTAGTGGTGATAATTTCTACATTACACGTAGGGCAATGAATAAAACCTATAATGTATGACCTACAGTGTATGATATCCATTGACTGCAATACAGAAGTTCTAGAGGTGTGATACTTGCTCCTGCTCAGAATGTTCATAATTTATTTTATTATCTTTTTTGTACTTATTAATAATTGTTAGTTTTCTTGCTTCTTCTTTGATGCTCCTTTCTCCAATGTCAGTATGGCTTTCAGGCTTTCACTAAGAATACTTAAAGTCAAGCTGAGATTGTTTATTTTCTCGTATCTCATATTTCTCATAGTCTATAAATGGTATTCGTGTCCTTTTGTGTCTAGATGATGACTCTTCTATCTTCTTGTAAAACAAAACGAGAAAAAGAAACTTCCATTTCTGTGAGTCCTATGTTATTTAGATATCCAACATTCCCTCTTTCCTTACTCTTTCAATTTACAGATCTGCTAGCCATTCACTGAGAACTTGACACCTGGCTCACAGTGTTCCTTTGCACCCTATGTTCTGTCATTATCATGGATGACTTCAGCATCAATGTATGTGGCTAATTCATCCAACTCTCCAGGTTCCCAACTCCTTAATATCCTTGTTTCCAAAGATCCTCCCCTCATTTGATCTTAGCCACCCACTCTCATTTTTACACCAAGACCTTAGCATTTCCTGTAATTGTTCCACCTCCAGAACCAGTATTTCAAGCAATGTACACTCTGACCACAAACTCCTCTTCTGGATTGCTTGCTTACTCTCTAACATGACCATTCTTCAACATATTGAGGCTCAAAAACTATTGACTTTTTTATATATATATATCTTCCAATCTTCTATCCCTTTCCTTTTTCTGCCTGACCTCTTATACTATTTTGATGAAATGGCTCATCAGTTCAGTTGTATTCTTGCCAGTGCCTTGCCTAAACTCTATTGCCTCTCATTTTTCGGTAACCCCAACTCTGCATAAATTGAACAATCTGCTTTCTCTGTGCCTAAGTCTCAGCATCTGAATAATGCTGGAGAAAGTTGCACTTAAGGACGGTTGATCTCATTATCATCTTGAAAAAGTTCTCCAACACTGCCTGGAAATTCTACCACAGGCCTCTTGCCAACTTACCCTCCCATTTATCCACAATAACTATTTCAAACCTTATTTGCTAACCTCAAACTTCTTTCTCCCTTAACTCTCTCCCACTCTCAGCACAAAACTTTCCCTATACACAAAATAAAACCAGAAGGAAATTTCCCTATGCCATGTACATTAAGTCTATAAAACTACCTTCACTAGCACCAATCTTTACCTACATCATTCCTTTATGTTAGAGAAGGTGATCACCATTCTATCTTGATTGAATCCCCCGCCCTTAGTTTGATTCACAACTGGTCCCCATTTCTCCTGGTCTTACCCTATTAATTATTCTTTCTCTGTCTTGTATGTTCAACTACTACCTCTTGTCTCGATTTTGAATAATGGCAGAGCTGGAACTCTGTTGACTTTGTCAGGATATGTTTGTAACTGGCTTTTACTAGAAGTAAATACAGTGTACTTCCAGAGCATGGTGGTTTAGAACAGCAGTCTCCAGTATGAGGTACATGGGAGTGATTTATTATGGTATGAGAAAGAAGATACAACTTGTTTCTCTGTCTTTTAATTTAAAGTGTGACATAAATTTATCTTCCCATTATGGAATATGCATGTTGACCTATTGTCCTCATCTCCTTTTTCCATTCATGTGATAGACAGTCTTGAGTCCTGTGCTATGGAAGAAGTACCTTGAGTTAAGAGGAAAAATGCCATGTTCTAGAATTTAGAGTAGAATCCTCGTGACTGTGTCAGCATTTTGAGTTATGTGTGATAAGTAAAATGGATTTATAGATATCAAGCAATTTATCTAATTATGGCTTTATTGAGGTATAAGTCACTTACAATAAAATTTAATGAATTTTAGTATAAGTATATTCACTAAGTTGTACTACCATTGCCACCATCTAATTCCAGAACACTTTCATGACTCCATGCCCTCCATTATATATATAATATAGTATTTGATTATTACTTGGTAATCAGAAAGAATGAAATATTGCCATTTGCAACAACGTGGATGGAATTAGAGTGTATTATGGTAAGTGAAACAAATCAGGCAGAGAATGACAAATATTATATGATTTCACTCACATGTGGAACTTAAGAAACACAACAGATGAACATAAGGGAAGGGAAGGAAAAATAGATAAAAACAGAGAGAGAGGCAAACCACAAGAGACTCTTAAGACAGAGAATAAACTGAGGGTTGATGGAAGGGAGGTTGGTGGGGGGATGGCCTAAGTGGGTGATGGCACCATTCAGGAGGATTAAGGAGGGCCCTTGTTAGGATGAGCACTAGGTGTTATATGTAAGTGATGAATCACTGGGGTCTACCCTTGAAACTAATACTACACTGTAAGTTAACAAACTTGAATTTAAATAAATAAATTCTTAAAAAATAAAAACAAAGATATAGTTCCCACAAAAAAAGAAAAAGCCCATGTCCATTAGTAGCCACTCTTCATTTCCCTTCAATTGTCCCCTTAACTGTAGGCAACCACTTAACTACTTTCTGCTTCAATGGATTTGCCTAAATTTAGGGTATTTCATATAAACACAATTATACAAAATATATCCTTTTGTGTCTGGCTTCTTTTACTTAGTATCTTTTCAAGGTTCATCCACATTGTAGTATGTATCAGTACTTCATTTCTTTTTATGCCAGAATAATATTAGATTACACAGATAGAGCACAGTTTGTTTATCCATTCATCTATTGATAGACATTTGGGTTAGGTCTGCTGTTTGGCCATTATGAGTAACACTATTATAAACATTCATGAACAAGTCTTTGTGTAGATGTATGTTTTCATTTCTTTTGGGTAAATACCGACTAGCAGAATTGCTGGGTAATATACAAACTATGTTTAGCTTTTTAATTAAATGTCAAACTGTTTTCCAAAGGAGCTGCATCATTTTAGAATCCCATCAGCAGTATATAAGGATTCCTACTTCCTCACATCCTAACACAGTAAATGAGAAAAAATGTTTGCAAGGTATATATCTGATATGGGACTTGTATCTAAAGTGTAAAAAGAACTCTTACAACTCAAAAAAGACAAATGAGCTAACTAAAAATGCATGAAGAGTCTGAGTAAACATTTTACCAAAGATGATATACAAGTGACCAAAAAGCACATGAAAAAAATGTTGAACATCATTAGGTATTAGGGAAATGCAAATCAAAACCACAATGAGATACAAATCACACATATTAGAATGACTAAAATCAAAATGACATCATCCAATTTTAACTCAACTCACCCTCACAAAACAGATAGGTGCTTTTAAAAGTTTTCTGCAAAGAAACAGCAGACTGAAAATAAAACTAACAATATGCACAAGCATAAATGAGTGACAAGAAAATGGCACCACTGACACTTGAACTAATCTGGGAACAAAGCCTTTATAAGCTATATGACAAGCTAATCATATGTGCCAAACACTGGCAAAAAGTTGAAATTATCAAGACAATATGAAATCTGATATTTCATCACTACTGTTAATGATGAACCTTGCATTAAGTGTATATTATGCCTTGAGAAATTAGCAAATTATAGAATAAAGCCATCAGGATTTATAAGACATTTACAAGTATTATTTGGCTATATTTATATTAGCCTCCTTAAAACTCTAGATTTAAGTATGTTTTATAATACAGATGTATAATATATAATATAGAGATTGTCCATAGAATGGGCACTCACAAAAGTGTGAAGATTACTGTTTTAGAGCCCAGACTTGGACTTATGTCCTAACTAAACCTCTTACTAGATGAAAATTTGAAAAAGTTATTTAGCCACTTTAGACTTAGTTCTTCATCTGGAAATGGGAATGTTGATAAATGTTACTTCATGGTGGTTGTAAAGATTAAATGATATAATACTCACTAAACAGCACAGTGCCTACATGTTAGTATCTGTTCAATAAATATGATGATGGTAGTGATGATGGTGATGGTGATGATAATGAAGAATTCTTGGGCGGATGGATAGTAGAGAGAGATTATAAGCCTAGCACGATAATAACAAGCTAGACCTAAATATGAAACCTGGCTGTCCTGCAGCCCCAGGAAATGTAGTGTATAGTAAATCCTCACCCTTATGAGGGTTCTGCTACTTTTCTAAATTCTTCCTTCTTCTCCCAAGGTTCTGCATCAGTTCTAGTTTTCAAACTCCATTCTTCCTGGCTTACTAGAAAAAGGGGGAAAACACTTGTTAGTTTATTATTCTGAGGAATTTAATTCCTGTTGATCTTCCCTCTTCCACCTTCACTTTGCCCACTGGCTCTGGTTTTCATGGCCATGTGACCCTAATAAGATAATTTTATAAAGGATTTTTTCCTAATAAAATTCAGCTTTCCTTCAGGGCCAATACACTCAAACTGCAGCCAGCTCTTACAATAACAATTGATCTTCTACCACAAATAAACAAATGAGTAATTGAACAAATGAGCCATCTTCTCTACTGAAAGACCGCAGGGCTTCCTTTCAATCAAATAAGATCACTGCAATCAAAAAGCAGCCTTATTCTGTTACCTCACAAATTCCCCAGGAGCTGCCCTTCATTCTACCACTTTAGGCTGATTTGACTTGCTTAAACTCTTCCAGTTACTCAGGCATTGACAGGTTTGGTGGGGG
Source organism: Hyaena hyaena (assembly GCF_003009895.1). NCBI lineage: Eukaryota > Metazoa > Chordata > Mammalia > Carnivora > Hyaenidae > Hyaena > Hyaena hyaena. The sequence continues at coordinate 104,489 of NW_024080981.1, forward strand.
ATGACAATGGAGATTGTTTAATTTACAGAGGAGGAAGTAACCATATGTAGCAACATGAGCCTGTGTTTTAAGGAATAGGAAACGGGTAGTAGACTGAATTCTTATGGGCAAGAAACTAACTTTCCTGGATTTCAGTTTTTTTGTCTGTTAAACATGAAGATAGAACCAGATGAGAAAGAAGACATAAACCATACAGGAGTGTTTTACATTCCCTTGGTGCTGTGGGATAGGAACAGGGCTAAACATTACTGAATTTGATTATCTAAAAATAAACCAAACACAGGGAGGTTCAGCCACTTAAAATTGGCCACCAATTTTAAGTTATCTTTGGATGGGTACGTTAGAGTAGTTTTTTTTCACCTTTAATATTTTATACTTTTTGAAACTTGTCATGTGCTGATTTTCTAATTAGTCACCATATAATGTGAAGTAAAAGAATTCAAGATGCAACTTTATATGTGCAGTCTGATTCCACTTTTGCATAAAAATTTGCACGTATAGATAAGAAAATGACAAGAAAGAAAGAAGACCCTAAAATTAAACAGTATTTTCCTCTGAGTGGTGGTATTGTGATAACTTTATTTTCTCCATACTTTTGGATATGTTATAAATTTCATATAATAAACACAAATTTTTTAACCAAGAACAAAATAAAACATTTAAAAATTAAATATAAAGGCTCTGTTTTGCTGCCAAAATGGTAGCAAAATGGATTTCAGCCCTACCCCATCCCCCTCCTTAGTAATGAGCCCAAATCCATGTTTTCCTGTTTGAGGTTTGATTTTGGTAGTTGTTTCCTTCTGAACTTTGTGACCAGTGGAGCCCACCAAGCTTGTGTTTTGCCATATGTTTATAAAGTCCTGGAGAAGCTCCATGAGTGTACACATACTCTGTTACTGCCTTAAAAAAAAAGACTCATCCAGGTACACCACAGGGCAAAGCTGACACTTGCTGCAGAGATGCTGGGCCAAGATTTGGCCATTCTGGTGTCCGGGCCAACTCTGAGGCTATTACCTGTCACTCAAATGTACTTCTGTCTTGCAAGGTTCTGCCTCTGCAAATTGCACAGCAGCTGTATCACCAAAGGAGACAGACATAATGTTCATGTAAGGCTGGCCCCTCAGCAACACCCCCCACCTATTGAGTGGATAATAAGTTACCTGCAAAGTCCCTTCATAACAGGAAAAGTTAGGTCCTCAGATCCTGGCACAATATCTTATGCCCTGAAATCCTCCTCTTTTTCTCCTTGGGCCCCGTGGACTGATGTTAATAAAAATGCAAGCTTATAAAAAGCTTAGGGTGTCATCATGGCCTTCAATTCATTCTGGATTAAATGTAGCCTGCAACCTTATTATTTCATGGGCTCCACTCTCAGCCCTTGACCATACTTCCTAATTCACTCAGAAAAATATAAGTAATCAGAAGAGAACTTCCATAGACTCCCCTCACCACACCCACTCCCTACAAGAAACTGTACCAACGCCTACTTATTTAAATTAACTGTCCATTATTCTACCTAAAGTCTTTCTACTTGAATACTAAACCAGTTTTTCTCTCTTGTGCATGGTCAATTCTTCACTCTACTTGTTTTTTTCTCCACAAGCATATAAACATGCTATTATTTTCCCCAGATCAACAAAACATTCTCCTGACCTACTTCCCCTGCCAGGTACTGCCTCATTTCTCTGCCTGCGTATCCAGCAAAAACCCTCTGTCTTTACTGTTTGCAGTGTTGTCTGTACTCCCTATATACAACACCTGAAATTCCTCATCTCTGATTTTCTCTTGAATCTACTCCAATCAGTCCTTGCTACCTCCCCACCACAACACAACACACACACACACCATAGAAACTGCTCTTGACATGGTCACCAATGACCTCTATATGGCTAAATACATAGATTAACTGTCAATATTTATCTTTTAAGACTCAGCAGCAGCATTTACCACTGTTAATCACATCCTCTTCCTTGACATACTTTCCTAACTTGGATTCTGAATTATAACAGAAACTTGGTTTCCTACTACCTCACTGGTCACTCCTTCTCAGTCTTCTTTACTTGTTTTTTTTTCCTTCAGCATGAACTTTTATTGTTGGAGCAACCCAGAAAATAGTCTCTAAACCACTTCTATACTCACTTCAAGTCTCTTTGGTGTCATATTCAGAAAAGTATTGCCAAGACCAATGTCAAGGTGATCTCCCCCTATTTTTATTCTAGAAGTTTTCTTTTAGGAGTTTTATGGTTTCAGGTCTTATGTTTAAGTCTCTAATCCATTTTGAGTTGATTTTTATGTATGGTATAAGATTAGGGTCCAATTTCATTCTTTTACATTTGGATATCCAGTTTTCACAACATAATTTCTTTTTTAAGTTTATTTATTTTTGAGAGGGGAGAGAGAGAGCAAGAGTGAGCAAGTGAGCAACTTTCAAAAAGTTGAAAGTAAAACTACCTTATGATCCAGGAATTGCACTCGTAGATATTTACCCAAAGGATACAAAAATACAGACTTGAAGTGGTACATGTACCCGATGTTTACAGCAGCATTATCAACAATAACCAAATTGTAGGAAGAATCTAAAAGTCCATCGCTGATGAATGGATAAAGATGTGGTATATACAGTATATACAATGGAATATTACTCAGTCATCAAAAAGAATAAAATCTTGTCATTTGTAATGACATGGATGGAGTTAGAGACTATTACATTAAGTGAAATAAGTCAGTCAGAGAAAGACAAATACCATATGATTTCACTCATATGTGGAATTTAAGAAATGAAACAAATGAGCTAAGGGGGGAAAAAAGGGGGAGAGAGAGAAACCAAAAAAATACTTTAAGCAATAGAGAACAAACTGACGGTTACCAGAGGAGAGTGAGGGAATGAGATGGGTGGGGGAATGAGGATTAAGGAGCACACTTGTTGTAACGACCACCAGGTGTTGTATAGAAGTGTTGCATCACTATATTGTACACCTGAAACTAATAGTACACTGTATGTTAACTAACTGAAATTAAAATAAAAACTTAAAAAATAAATAAAGCTATAAAACTTCTAGATGAAAACTTTGGAGAAAACTCTCATAGACTTAGAGTGAGCAAAGATTATCCTAGCCAGGACTCAAAGAAACACTAATCATAAAAAGAGAAAAATGATAACTTGAGCTTCATCAAAATTAAAAGCCTCCACAAATAAGAACAAAGTTAGAGATATTATACTACCAGATTTCAAGACCTACTATAAACCTACAGTAATCAAGACAGTGTGGAAATATCATAAAGACTGACACATAGATCAACAAAACAGAATTTAGAGCCCAAAATAGATGCACATTTACAAAGTCATTTGACTTTCCACAAGGATTACAAAGCAATCCTAGTGGGTAATAAAAGACTTTTAAACAAATGATACTGCAAGAACTGGAGATCTACATTGAAAAATTTAACCTCAAGCCCTCTCAAATACTATAAACAAAAATTAATTCAAAATGGATCACAGACCTAAATGTAAAAATTAAAACTCCGAAGCTTTTAAAGAAAAATGAATTGGGTGTAGGCAAAGATTCCTTAGGCTACAGAAAGCAATAACCATAAATGACAAAATTAATAAAGCAGACTTGAAATTAAAATTTCCGTTCATAATTAAGACACTATTAATAAAAGTTAATGGCAAGTCACAGACTGGAAGAAAGCATTCTCAAAACATATATCTGACAAAAGTCCATTATTCATGGTATATATTGGGGGGAAAACCCTACAGCTCAATAAGAAAAAGACAATAAAAAAAAAACATTTTAAAAGAGGGCAAAATGTTTGAACACACAATTCTTAAGCAAAAAATATATAAATTTCCAAAAAAATGCATTAAAAAGTATTCAACATCAGCAATTACCAGGAAAATGGACAATTAAGCTAAAATAAAATGCCACTACACACACACCAGAATGGCTAAAATTTTAAAAGGCTAGGGGAGAGGGGCGCCTGGGTGGCTCAGTCAGTTAAGTGTCCAACTTCGGCTCAGGTCATGATCTCACGGTTCGTGGGTTCAATCCCCGCATCAGGCTCTGTGCTGACAGCTAGCTCAGAGCCTGGAGTCTGCTTCAGATTCTGTGTCTCCCTCTCTCCCTGACCCTCCTCTGCTCACACTGTCTCTCTGTCTCTCAGAAATAAATAAAACATTTAAAAAAAAATGTTAAGTCTAGGGGAGAAACTGATGCAGTTATACATTGTTAGTTGTGGTGTAAAATGCTACAACCACTTTGAAAAAAGTTCTAGAAGTTTCTTATAACTAAACATACTCCTACTATATGACAAAGCCATTCTACTTCTAAGTCTCCAAAAGAAATGGAACATATGCTCACAAAAAGACTTGTGCAAGAATGTTCATAGCAGCTTTATTCATAACAGTCAAAATCTGAACTAAGAAACAAATGTTTATCAATAGGAAAATGAATTAAAAATATAATATGTGGAAGACTACTCAGCAATAAAATGAAGGCGGCATTGGTGCACACAAATACATTATGAATCTCAACCCAAGCAAAAGAAGACTTACACAACAGAGTAGATACTGTATGACTCCATTTATATGAAGTTTTAGAACAGTCAAAATAATCATCCTGAAAAGACCCTAGAACAATATTTGCTTCCAAAGGATGGTATAGACAAGGAGTGAATAGGAAGGAACACAAACTAATAATGGTAATGATAATGTTCTACTTCTTTATAAGGATTTTATTTACTCAGTTGTAGGCATTTGTCAAAATTTAGGTGATATCTTTAGATTTGTGCATTTCATTGTATGTAAATTTTAAATGGAAAGAAAAAACTGTAAACAAATATTGAACCCTAATGAAATGCCTAATGAAATACTCATGAGGGAAATAACTTGTCTCTAATTTACTTTGAAATGCACAATTAAAAAATAAGATAAATAGACCAACAGAAGAATGGACAGATATGATTAAACAAATATAATAAAACAGTGGTAGAGTCTAGATGGTTGTATAAAACTGTTTCCTTTGCTGTATGTTTTTTACCAAAGAGAACTGGAAATATACATCCATGCAAAAATTTATACCCAAATTTGCATAGCATATTTATTTATGCTATAATGAATATCTATCAACAAGTGAGTACATAAACAAACTGTGGTATACTCAGTATTAAAACTGCTGCATGTAACATGCATGAATTTTACAAACATAGTATTTAGCAAAAGAAGGCATTCATAAAAGAATTCATGCAGTCTGATTCCACTTATTTGAATTCCAGAATAGGCGAACCTAATGGACTGTGATTAAAATTAGGTAAGTGGCATTACTTGGAATGAGAAGCAAGAGTGGGAGTTGAGGGGGGCACTTCAAAATGAAATTCAGGAGCTTCTTAGGGTAATGCAAATATTCTGCATCTTGATTGTGATGGCAAGAGGGAAAGAGAGTGAGAAAGAGCGAGGGGCAGAGAGAGAGGGAGAGAGAGAATCCCAAGCAGGCTCCACACTGTCAGTGCAGAGCCCAACGTGGGGCTCAATTCCATGAACCATGAGATCATGACCTGAGCTGAAATCAAGAGTCCAATCCTTAACCAGTTGAGCCATCCAGACACCCCTACTATGAAGCAGATATTTTTAATGTTTACTTTTTTCTAAATATAATTGTCAAGTTAGCTAACATACAGTGTATACAGTTTGTTCTTGGTTTCCATGATTCATCGCTTACATACAACATCCAGTGTTCATCCCAACAAGTGCCCTTCTCAATGCATATCACCCATTTCCCCTCCCCCCCACCCCACCGCCCATCAACCCTTAGTTTGTTCTCTGTTTTTAATAGACTCTTTCGGTTTGCATCTCTCTTTGTTTGAAACTATTTTTCCACTTCCCTTCCACTTCCCTTCCCCTATGGTCTTATGTTAAGTTTCTCTAATTCCACATATGAGTGAAAATATATGATATCTGTCTTTCTCTGACTGACTTATTTCACTTAGCATAATACCCTCCAGTTCAATCCACATTGTTGCAAATGGCAAGAGTTCGTTCTTTCTCATTGCCAAGTAGTATTCTATTGTATACATAAACCACATCTTCTTTATCCATTTGATGGATATTTTGGCTGTTTCCATAACTTGGCTCTTGTTGATAGTGTTCCTATAAACATCGGGGTACATTTGCCCCTTTGAATCAGCACTCTTGTATCCTTTGGGTAAATCCCTAGTAGTTCTATTGCTGGGTCATAAGGGAATTCCATTTTTCATTTTCTGAAGAACCTCCATGCTGTTTTCCAGAGTGGCTGCACCTGTTTGCATTCCCACCAACAGTGCAAGAGGGTCTCAATTTCTCCACATCCTTGCCAGCATCTATAGTCTCCTGATTTGTTCATTTTAGCCAGTCTGACCAGCGTGAGGTGGCATCTCAGTGTGGTTTTGATTTTTACTTCCCTGATGATGATATTGAGCATTGTTTCATTTGTCTGTTGGCCATCTGGATGTCTTCTTTGGAAAAGTGTCTATTCGTGAATTCTGCCCATTTCTTCACCAGATTATTTGTGTTTTGGCTGTTGAGTTTGTTAAGTTCTCTATAGATTTTGGATACTAACCCTTTATCTTATATGTCATTTGCAAATATCTTCTCCCATTCCATTGGTTGCCTTTTAATTTTTTTGATTGTTTCCTTTGCAGTGTAGAAACTTTTTCTTTTGATGAGGTCCCAGTTGTTCATTTTTGCTTTTATTTCCCTTGCCTTTGGAGTAATGTCAAGTAAAATATTTCTATGGCTGAGGTTAAAGAGGCTGTTGCCTGTTTTCTCTTCTAGGGTTTTGATGGTTTCCTGACTCACACTTAAATCTTTCATCCAGCATGGCATATCATAGTGAAACTGGCAAAATACAAAGATGAGAGAATTCTGAAAGCAGCTAGGGACAAATGGGCCTTAGCCTACAAGGGTAGACACATAAGGGTAGTAGCAGACCTGTCCCCTGGAATTTGGCAGGCCAGAAGGAAGCAGCAGGAAATATTCAATGTGCTGAATAGGAAAAATATGCAGCCAGGAATCCTTTATCCAGCAACCTATTTATTCAGAATAAAAGGAGAGATAAATGCTTTCCCAGGCAAACAAAAACTGAAGGAGTTCATGACCACTAAAGCAGCCCTGCAGGAGATCCTAAGGGGGATTCTGGGAGCAGAAAGCAGCAGAGACTGCAAAGGACCAGAGACATCGCCACAAACATGAAACCTACAGATAACACAATGATACTAAATCCATATATTTCAATAATCACTCTGAATGTAAATGGACTAATTGCCTCAATCAAAAGACATAGGGTATCAGAATGGATAAAAAAAAAAAAGATCCATCCATATGCTATCTACAACAAACTAATTTTAGACCTGAGGACACCTTCAGATTGAAAGTAAGGGGATGGAGAACCATCTATCATACTAATGGACATCAAAAGAAAGCTTGAGGAGCCATACTTATATCAAACAAACTAGATTTTAAACTAAAGACTGGAATAAGAGATGAAGAAGGGCATTATATCATAATTAAGGGTCTATCCATCAAGAAAGGCTAACAATTGTAAGTTGTTATGCCCCAAATTGGAACACCCAAATATATAAATCAATTAACCACAAACATAAGCAATCTTATTGATGATAATGCAGTAGTTGTAGGTGGCTGTAATACTTCATTTACATCAGTGGGCAGATCATCCAGGCAGAAAATCAACAAAGAAACAATGGCCTTGAATGATACACTGGACCAGATGGACTTGACAGATATATTCAGAACATTTCATCCAAAAGCAGCAGAACACACATTCTTTTTGAGTGCACATAGGACATTCTCCAAAAAAGATCACATACTGGGTCACAAAACAGCCCTCAATAAATATGAAAGAATTCAGATCACGCCGTGCATATTTTCAGATCACAACACTCTGAAACTAGAAATCAACCCCAAGAAAAAATTTGGAAAGCCTGAAGGTTAAAGAACATCATACTAAGGAATGAATGGGTCAACCAGGCAATGTAAAGAAGAAATTTAAAAATATATGGAAGCAAATGAGAATGAAAAAATGACAGTCCATACTCTTTGGGATGCAGCATAGGCAGTCCTAAGAGGAAAATACATTGCAATCCAGGCCTATCTCAAGAAACAAGAACAATCCTGGGGCCCTGGGTGACTCAGTCGGTTAAGCGTCTGACTTCAGCTCAGGTCATGATCTCACCATTCGTGGGTTCAAGCCCCGCCTCAGGCTCTGTGCTGACAGTTAGTTCAGACCTTGGAGCCTGTTTTCGATTCTGTGTCTCCCTCTCTCTCTGACCCTCTCCTGCTCATGCTCTCTCTCTCTCAGAAATAAATTTAAAAAAAAAAAAAAACATTATAAAAAAAAAAGAGGGGTGCCTGGGTGGCTTAGTCGGTTAAGCGTCCGACTTTCGCTTAGGTCATGATCTCGTGGTTCGTGGGTTCGGGCCCCGTGTCGGGCTCTGTGCTGACTGCCAGCTCAGAGCCTGGAGCCTGTTTCAGTCTGTGACTCCCTCTCTCTCTGACCCTTCCCTGCTCACGCTGTCTGTCTGTCTCTCTCTCTCTCCCCTAGGAAGAAATAAAAACATTTAAAAAAAAAAAAAAGAAAAGAAAAGAAACAAGAACAATCCCAAATACAAAGCCTAACCTCACACCTAAAGGAACTAGAAGCAGAGCAACAAGGAAACCCCAAAGCCAGTAGAAGAAGAGAAATAATAAAAGTTATAGAAGAAATAAACAATATAGAATCCAAAAATAAAAAAACAGTACAACAGACCAATGAACCTAAGAAATGGCTTTTTGAAAGAAAAAACAAAATTGATAACTCCCTACCCAGACTTCTCAAAAAGAAGAGAAAATGCAAATAGATAAAATCGTGAATTAAAGAGAAGATCACAACCAATACAACAGAAATACAAACAATTATTAGAGAATAGTATGAAAAATTATATGCCAACAAACTGGACAACCTGGAAGAAATGGACAAATTCCTAGACACCCACACACTACCAAAACTCAAACAGGAAGAAATAGAAATTTGAACAGACCCATAACCAGCGAAAGAATTGAATTACTTATCAAAAATATCCCAATTTTGATATTTATGAGGCACCTGGGTGGCTCAGTTGGCTAAACATCCTAGTTCAGCGCAAGTCGTGATCTCAGTGTTCCCAAGCTCGAACCCCGCATCAGGCTCTGTACTGACAGCTCAGAGCTTGGAGCCTGTTTCAGATTCTGTGTCTCCCTCTCTGTCTCTACACCTCCCCTGCTCATTCTCTCTCTCTCTCTATCTCTCCCTCCCCTCTTACACTGTTGGTGGAAACGTAAATTGGTGCAACCCCTCTGGAAAAAAGTACGGAGGTTCCTCAAAAACTTAACAATAGAACTCCCCTATGACCCAGCAATAGCACTGCTAGGAATTTACCCAAGGGATACAGGAGTGCTGATGCATAGGGGCACATGTACCCCAATGTTCATAGCAGCACTCTCAACAATAGCTAAAACATGGAAAGAGCCTAAGTGTCCATCCACGGACGAATGGATCAAGAAAATGTGGTTTATCTATATAGTGGAATACTACATGGCAATGAGGAAGAATGAAATCCGGCCATGTGTAGCAACACGGATGGATCTTGAGGGTGTTATGCTGAGCAAAATAAGTCAGGCAGAGAAGGACAGATACCATATGTTTGCACGTATAGGAGGATTAGGAGGAACTTAACTGAGGAACAAGGGGGAGAAGAAGGGGGAAAATGGTGGGGGAAAGGGAGAGAGGCAAACCATGAGAGACTCTTGAATGCTGAGAACTAAGTGAGGGCTGATGGGGGTGGGGAAGAGGATAAGGGGAGTGATGGGCATGGAGGAGGGCACTTGTTGGGATGAGCACCAGGGGTTATATGGAAACCAACATGACAATAAACTATGAAAAAAAAAACATGTAAGTGAAATCATTATGTTGTACACCTGAAACTAACATAATGTTATATGTCATTATATCTCAATAAAAAATAAAAGTAACTCCATTTTATATAACATATACATAATGAGTACAGTTTATAGGAAGTATATTTGCAAATTAGTTTTGTGCACTCACCTTCATACATGAATGTGTCTGCAGATAAAGACAAATTATCCAAATATTAATCAGTTTTCTTATTTCCCAGCAGTGTTGAAAGGAGACTTGCCTAAGAAACTTGCTCATATAAAATTATTAAAATTATTTTTAAGCATTCAATAACAACAAAAGAGATGTGAATCTGAATCAAGAACAATGTACCCTATATTAAATCCCGTTTAAGTTACTGCCATAAATCAGAGGTTCTCCAAGAGTTTTCCAGCTGTTTCCAAGATGCTTCCAGAGTGTTGCCTTAAGAGTGCTCAGGAATGTTCCACTCTGACCTCCAGGCTAGGTGTCCCAGGTGCTAAAAAGAAATATGTAAGTATGTTCATGGTTTGGAAAACTTGATATTACAAGTGATGTCAATTGTCTCATAATTGATTTATAGGTTTAACACAATTCCCAATCTTCCAGAAAGTTTTAGTGTGTATGTGTGTCTGTGAATTGACAATATGATTCTAATATTTATATGAAAAGCCAAAGGTCCAAGAATAGCCAAGGCAATCCTAAAAGCTGGACTAATTGCACTACCATATATCAGACCTATATTAAAGCTAAATAATTTAAACCATTACAACACAGTAGAAAGATTGAAAACAAACACACACAAATATTGTCATTTGATTTATGACAAAGGTGCCACTGCAGTGCTAGATCAATTTGATACTCATTTTGAAAAATATGAATTGACCCCCTACCTCACACTTACACATAAATCAATTCTAGAAGGATTACAGAACTAAATGTGAACAATAAAATGCTAAATCTTCCAGAAGAAAATACAGGAGTACATCTTCATGGTACTGGAATAGGAAAAATTCTATAAATATCTCATACAGTAGAAGATACTTACAATATATACAACAAAGGGCTCGTGTACAGAATATATAAAGCACTTTTAAAAATCAGTAAAAAAATGTAGAAGATGCCTCGGCGGCTCAGTCAATTAAGCGTCAAACTTTGGCTCAGGTCATGATCTCATGATTCATGAGTTCGAGCCCCACATCGGGCTCTGTGCTGACAGCTCAGAACCTTGAGCCTGCTTCAGATTCTGTGTCTCCCTCTCTCTATGCCCTTCTGCCCCCCACCCTCTCTCTCACACACACACAAATAAATAAACATAAAATTTTTTAAAAAAGAAAAATGTAGAAACCCTAGGATAAAAACTGGGCAAAAGAAATCTAAGAGAAAGAGGATATCCAAATGGCCAAAAACCATATGAAAAATTGTTCAATATCATCATGTAAATGCAAATTAAAATCATAATTAGATACTACTACATCCCCAATAGAATGGCTTAAAATCAAAAGACCTGACCATACAAACCACAGACAAGGATGTGGAGCAATGGAAACTCACAATCCTGGCAGGAATACAAATTGGTGCAGCCACTTTGGAAAACTCTTCAGCAGTATCTACCAAAGCTGAATATATGCATACCCTTTGACCCAGCAATTCTAGTTTTTGGACTATAACCAGCAGAAATACACACAGGTATCCATATGTATAAGAATTTTCATAGCAGATTTATTCACAATAACCACCCACAAGTAGCAACTATCAAATGTCCAATAAAATTATAATATATTTTAAAATATAGTATATTGATAAAATGTAACACTACGTAACAATGAAAAAAAGTAACTACTGATAATACCCAACAAAATGGAAGAACCTTACTAGATATTACGGCTAGTAATAAAAGCCAGGAACAAAAAGTACATACTTTATATATTCCATTTACATAAAAATCAAAGCAAACACAACTATTCGATGGAGACAGAAATCACAATAGTGTGGTCATTTGCTGGGGATGTGTGATTACTGGGAGTGTGCTCTGGAGAGCTGATCATGTTCAGTTTCCAGAGAATGGGTGCTGGTTATGAGGATATGTTCACTGAACTGTACACTTAGACTATGTGCAGTCTTCCGTATATGTGGGTTATGCAATTTTATTTTTTAATAGTTTATTGTCAAGTTGGTTTCCATATAACACCCAGTGCTCATCCCCACAAGTGCCCTCCTCCATGGCCATCACCCCCCTTATCCTCTCCCCCCCACCCCCATCAGTCCTCAGTTTGTTCTCAGCATTCAAGAGTCTCTCATGGTTTGCTCCCTCTCCCCAACTATTTCCCCCCTTCTTCTCCCTCCTGGTCCTCCGTTAAGTTCCTCCTAATCCTCCTATACGTGCAAACATATGGTATCTGACCTTCTCTGCCTGACTTATTTTGCTCAGTGTAACACCCTCAAGGTCCATCCATGCTGCTACACATGGCCAGATTTCATTCTTTCTCATTGCCATGTAGTATTCCATTGTATAGATAAACCGCATCTTCTTGATCCATTCGTCCGTTGATGGACACTTAGGCTCTTTCCATATTTTGGCTATTGTTGAGAGTGCTGCTATGAACATTGGTGTCCCTGTGCCCCTATGCATCAGCACTCCTGTATCCCTTGGGTAAATTCCTAGCAGTGCTATTGCTGGGTCAAAAGGGAGTTCTATTGTTAAGTTTTTGAGGAAACTCCACAGTGTTTTCCAGAGGGGCTGCACCGGTCTACATTCCCATCAACAGTGTAGGAGGGTGCCCGTGTCTCCACATCCTCGCCAGCATCTAGAGCCCTCTAATTTGCTCATTTTAGCCACTCTGATCCTGTCGATAGATGCAGAAAAAGCATTTGACAAAATACAGCATCCCTTCTTAATAAAGACCCTCAAGAAATTCAGGATAGAAGGAACTTACTTAAACGTCATAAAAGCCATCTATGAGAAGCCCTCAACTAACATCCTCAACGGGGAAAAATGGAGAGCTTTCCCCCTGAGATCAGGAACACGACAGGGAAGTCCATTCGCACCACTGTTGTTTAACAGAGTACTGGAAGTCCTAGCATCAGCCATTAGACAACAAAAGGAAATCAAAGGCATCAGAATTGGCAAAGAAGAAGTCAAACTTTCATTTTTCGCGGACGACATGATACTCTACATAGAAAAACTGACAGACTCCTCCAGAAGCCTACTAGAACTGATCCAAGAATTCAGCAAAGTTTCAGGGTACAAAATCAACGTACAGAAATCGGTTGCATTTTTATACACCAACGATGAAGCAACGGAAAGAGAAATCAAGAAACTGATCCCATTCACAATTGCACAAAAAAACATAAAATACCTAGGAATAAACTTAACCAAAGATATAAGAGACCTGTATGATGAAAACTATAGAAAACTTATGAAGGAAATTGAAGACACAAAGAAATGGAAAAAACATTCCATGCTCGTAGATTGGAAGAATAAATATAGTTAAAATGTCATTACTACCCAAAGCAATCTACACATTCAATGCAATCCTAATCAAAATTGCACCAGCATTCTTCTCAAAGCTTGAACAAACTATCCTAAAATTTGTATGGAACCACAAAAGACCCCGAATAGTCAAAGTAATATTGAAGAAGAAAACCAAAATGGGAAGCATCACCATCCCAGACTTTAACCTCTACTTCAAAGCTGTAATCATCGAGACTGTATAGTATTGAAACAAAAACAGACACATAGACCAGTGGAATAGAATAAATAACTCAGAATTGGACCCAAAAGTGTACAGCCAACTAATCTTTGACAAAGCGGGAAAGAGCATCCAGTGGAAAAAAGACAGCCTCTTTAACAGACGGTGTTGGGAGAGCTGGACAGCAACATGCAGAAGAATGAAACTAGATCATTTTCTCACACCATACACCGAAATAAACTCAAAATTGATAAAGTACCTGAATGTGAGACAGGAAACCATCAAAGCCCTAGAGGAGAAAGCAGGAAACAACCTCCTCGACCTCAACCACAGCAATTTCTTACTTGACATATCCCCAAAGGCAAGGGAATCAAGAGCAAAAATGAACTATTGGGACCTCATCAAGATTAAAAGCTTCTGCACGGCAAAGGAAACAATCCATAAAACTAAAAGGCAACCGACGGAATGGGAAAAGATAGTTGCAAATGACATGTCAGGTAAAGGGCAAGTATCCAAAATCTCTAAGGAACTCACCAAACTCCACACCCGAGAAACAAAGAATCCAGTGAAGAAATGGGCAGAAAATATGAACAGACACCTCTCCAAAGAGGACATCCAGATGGCCAACAGACACATGAAATGATGCTCAGCGTTCACTCCTCATCAGGGAAATACAAATCCAAACCACACTAAGATACCACCTCACCCCAGTCAGAGTAGGTTATGCAATTTTAAAAAGTTTAAATACAACATTTGTTAGTAATCACAGGGGAGTTAGGGGAAATGATGAGATTATGAATGAATCCAATTCACCAACATTGTTTAAAACACAAATCTAGTTAAGCTTCTGGTACTTTGCTATGTTCTAGTCGCAGATACAGCTCTTAAACTTGCTTTGTTTCCTTTTATTTTGCTTGGTTCATGTTTCTCTTCACCATTTTAATGATGGCTACCTGAGGCAATCTGAAAACAATAGGTTTGGACATTAAGGTCATTCGCTTAGTCTAATCTTTGCCACAGGCCCACCTCCTTTTGGTTGGCCAGTCTTCTCTCTAGTTATTTGGATTTTCTTAAGTAGCTGCCTTTCTCAAGTCTCTATTCCTGTTCATGTTAGATTGCAGATTGAAGAAATTCTTGCCTGAGATCACCTTTTTTAAAGTTTATCTAGTTGTTAAAGAATAATTGACATACAACACTGTATAAACTAGTGATTTGATATTTACATGCATGATGAAATGGTCACTACAGTAAGTCTAGTTACTACCTGTCACCATACAAATTTATTACAATATCATTGACTATATCTTCTATGTTGTACATTACATCTCCATGTTTTACTTATTCTATAACTGGAAGTTTGTACCTCTTAATCTCCATCACCTATTTCATCCAATCTCCCATCTTCTTGCCCTCTTGTAACCATCAGTTTGTTCTCTGTATCTATGTGTTTGTTTTTGTTTCTGTTTTGTTTTGTTTTAAATTACACATACAAATGAAATAATATTGTGCTTATATTTCTGATTTATTTAACTTAGCGTAATACCCTCTCCGTCCATCCGTGTTGTCACAAAAGTCAAGATCAGGGGTGCCTGAGTGGCTCAGTCGGTTAAGCGTCTGACGTACGCTCAGGTCATGATCTCACGGTCCATGAATTTGAGCCTGGCATCGGGCTCTGTGCTGACAGCTCAGAGCCTGGAGCCTGTTTCGGATTCTTGTCTCCCTCTCTCTCTGCACCTCTCTGTTTGAACTCTCTCTCTCTCTCTCTCAAAAATGAATAAACATTTAACAATTAAAAAAAAACAAATGGCGAGATCACTTCTTTTTTTAATGTTTTTTACAATTTATTTATGAGAGAGAGACAGTGTGAGCAGGGGAGGGTCAGAGAGAGAGGGAGACACAGAATCTGAAGCAGGATCCAGGCTCCTAGCTGTCAGTACAGAGCCCAATGTGGGCTCAAACCCACAGACCGTGAGATCATGACCTGAGCCAAAGTCAGACGCTTAACTAACTGAGCCACCCAGGCACCCCTTCTTTTGCTCTTTTAAATGAGCACAAGCAGGAGAGTGTTTTTAAATGAGTGCAAGCAGGGGAGGGGCAGAGAGAGATGGAGACAGAATTAGAAGCAGGTTCCAGGCTCAGAGCTGTCAGCACAGAGCCCAATGTGGGGCTCGAACTCATGGAGTGTGAGATGACCTGAGCCAAAATCAGATGCTTAACCAACTGAGCCACCCAGACACCCCTTTAATGCTTTTCCAAAAGCATTAAGAAGCAGCCAACACAAACATTCTGACACTTTCCAATGACTTTTCTAGTGCTGGAGTCTCAGTCAGCATTAGACTGAATTCCAAGTTAGTTTACATGACAGTTTTATCATGTTTTGCCCTGGCATTAAAGAAGTTACCTGCTTTCTACTCTATAATATCAACATCTTTGTCCCTTTCCACACACCTACCTGCTAGGATTTTTTGTTTGTTTGTTTGTTTGTTTGTTTTTATAATAGTACCCTGTTTCAAGATACAATTCCACTTTAGTTAAGATAGAGTTGTTCTAATGGAAACCCACCAATCAGTTGACTGAGACAGAAGAGCAGTTTCTCTCTCACTTAACAGTCCTGATGTGAAGGATGCTGGCTGGCAAGTGGTTCTGCTGCTTTGAAATCATTTATGAACCCAGCTTCCTTCCAAGTTACTGCTTGGCTATCCATTAGGGCATTGATATAACCGACCTAATTAAATGTGGATAACCACCATAAATGGGTCAAGGTGGTGTGAAATGAGAAGAGGACAAGGAGGAGGCATCCTGTGGTCTTAAGGTATATACATTCCATTAGGGATAATATAGTCACATGATAGCACCTGACTACAGGAGATTCTTAGAAATGTGGTCTAGCTGGGAAGCCATGTACTCAGTCACAACTTTATTATTATGGAAGAAAATGAAACTAGATTCAAGTGTGCAGCTAGCAGTCTTTACCACACCCATTTCCTCTTGCTTCTTCTACACCCAGAAGGTAGATTGGAACATTTACTTGCATTTATACCTAAAGATCTCTGTATTGTTTGCCTTAGCAACCACTTTCTTAGCCTTTAGCACACTTGGTCTTCCCAATAGCACTGTTAGGCAGGCAAGGTATGAATTTGGGACTCCAATGGAAAGAGAAATAAAGCAAGGCTCAAAAAAGAAGTTATCTGTCCCCCCTCAGGTGGCAACTCTGCAGTGAAAATCCTGATCTTCCAACTCCAAGAACCTGTAATTTTTCACTATCGTATATTCCTCTATCTTCCTTTCTAATGATTATCTGCTATATGGTTCATAGCTGTTCACCTCAATTTCTGCCTTGCCTACTGTCCCCTCCTCCCAGGAAATGGACAAAACCACATAATAATAGAAACTTCTCTACCTTGGCAGTTTGATGGTGCACGTTCCCAAATGGGGACTCAGGCATAGGCTGACCAAGATGTTTTTCTATTCTTTGTACTGTTACTTAAAATAAGTTCTCAATCATTTTGCATGCATCACGTGAACTCTTGTTTTTAAAAATTTTTTTACATTTATTTATTTTTGAGAGACATAGTGAGCAGGGGAGGGACCAAGAGAGAAGAAGACACAGAATCCAAAGTAGACTCCAAGCTCTGAGCAAGCTGTCAACACAGAGCCCGAAGTGGGGCTTGAACCTACAAACTGTGAGATCATGACCTGAGCCTAAGTCGGATGCTTAACTGACTTAGCCACCCAAGCACCCCTAGTCACTTGCACTCTTTGGCATAGTCTCCATTCTGATCTGTTAAAGCCTTTGTTCATTTACCTCTTCAACTCTGGACCCAATACACACTTCTGAACAACATTCACTATGCTCCCTCAATATTCATATCCACAGGCCAGTTATGTGGCCACCCTTGTGGTTCAATAGTTCCTTATTCACACAGGGGCCAGGGTGCTATTTTTAAAGTTTAAGCATGAGTCCACTAGAGCTGCCATAATGAAGTACCAGAGACTAGGAGGCTTCAACAACAGACATTTTCTCACAGTTTCAGAGGCTGTAAGTCCCAGATCAAAGTTTCAGCATGATCTTCTAAGAACTCTCTCCTTGGCTTGCAGATGGACATCTTCTCCCTGTGTCTCCAGTCTTCTGTACATGTCTATGTCCTAATCTCCTCCTCCTCCTCCTCCTCCTCCTCCTCCTCTTCTTCTTCTTCTTCTTCTTCTTCTTCTTCTTCTGCTTTTTAGAGAGAGAAAAAGAGTGAGAGATAGTGTGCGCACACGCAAGAGGGGGAGGGGCAGGGAGAGAGAATCTTAAGTAGGCTCCATGCCCAGCGTGCAACTTGATGAAGGGCTTGATCTCACAACCCTGAGATCGTGACCTGAACTGAAATTAAGAGTCAGACTCTTAACTGCCTGAGCTACGCAGGTGCCTCCCTAATCTCCTCTTCTTATAAGGACATCAGCCATATTGGATTAGGTCTCCACCCTAATGACCTCATTTACCTTAATTACCTCCTTAAATACCTTCGCTCCTAACACCGTCACATTTTGTAGCACTAGGGGTGAGAACTTCAACATACCAAGTAGGAGGGACACAATTTAGTTTATAACACCATTTCTCTACTCAAAATCCTTTTAATGATCCCCCATTTCAGCGTGAAAAGTGGTTTCCTTTCAATGGTTCTGAAGGTATTTCAGAATCCAGCCCCTGGCAATTCCCTGACTTCATCCATCTGAGACTCTCCCCTTTACCCATTCTTCTTTAAGTCATACCGGGCCCAATGCCATTTCTCCAACACATCAGGCATGCACTCGCCTACATCAGGGCCTTTGTATTCCTGTTCCCATCTGTCTGGAATGGGTTCCCCTTAGACATCAACATGGCTCACTCCCTCCATTTGATCCCCTTAAAAATCAAAGAATCCTATTTAAATAATTAACTGTAACTTCAACACATTATTTCCCTTCACTGCCTTATTTCCCTTCATAGCATTTTCCATCTTCTCAGCTATCACATTTTTTAAAGTGTCCCCTCCCATGAAATGCAAGCTTTATGAGGCCAGGGATATTTTCTGCTTTGCCTACTTCTATATCCCCAGCGGCTAAAAGAATCTCTGACATGTGGTAGGTACTCAGAAAATATTTGCTAAAAGAACAAATAAGCCCTGCTTAATGAGAATACAACTGAGTTGGGGGAAAGGGAAGCCTCAGAGCAACTAAAATCACAATCATGAAGCTCAAACTCCACACTTATTTTTTTTTCCTTTTTCCCCCACTCAGGATTTCAAACAGAGCACAGAAACTTTAGGTTACATAAAGTTCAGTGAAAGATATATATCTAAATTCCACTGTCAAAGCAAATGATAAATAGCAAGGAAAAGTGATTTCATTAAAGAAGAGGGCTTCTTGACAATTATGAGAAGTGGCAGTTGACAGATTAATAGTGAAGGAAGACAAGAAATCCTGTAAAAAGAGATACACTGACTCAAAAGCACAACCCTCTGGGGACATCTTCCATAGAAGTAGTGACTACATCTAAGTAGCAACCAAGAAAACAATTGTCATGGCCAAAAACAGGACATCAAGTTCACAATAATAACCAGGAATCATTAGGAAGAGGTTGCACATGTCCGGTGTGCTTCATTTTGCTAAGGTAGAAACATGTGCCATATCTGGAAGATGTGCTTATTTCTTCCTAATATGTGGTTTAAATAATTCTTTTCAAAAACCTTGATGCTTAAAGTGGTGAACTTCCTTTAGATGCCTTCATGCAGATTCCTCACTCCCCAGGCTGAAAAAGGTGATATAAGAAGTATGGTTGTTCTCAACACAGTTCTGCTGCTTACTTTTTCCTGATCTGAGGATGGGAATAAATTGCCTTCAGTTTTCCTAAATACATGAACCAGAGCTTCCCTTGTCTCCCTTGGCACTTTTCTTCCTCCAAATCACCCCCAATTTGATGCTTGCTTTTTGAATTTTCTTCACTACCTCCCCACGAGGAACGGGTGGAAAATTGCCCTCGAGGTTGATTATAAAGCCCTCATTTCTGTCAAACATGCCATGTGACCCTTCACTGGTGTTTGTTTGCCAGTCAAGCAAATCACAGTCATTCTCCATGACCTACTCGGCAGGAAAGCAGGTCTGAGAGGGGATAAAGAAACATGTCTGAATTCATTCCTTCCCCATAACACTCCCCGGGTGTTGGCATCCAGAACCTGAAGCCCAGCCAGCCTAAGCCCTGGAAAGAGTCCAAAACCCAAACAGGGAGGTCCAGGGTGGGTCCATTGAATCAACAATCTAGGGATGCAGCCAGGGTTCAGAACCTCAAGACACACGGGGCACCTGGGTGGTTCATTCAGTTAAGCCTCCGACTTCAGCTCAGGTCATGATCTCACAGCTTGTGGGTTCAAGCCCCACATCGGGCTCTGTGCTGACAGCTAGCTCAGAGCCTGGAGCCTGCTTACAATTCTGTGTCTCCCTCTCTTTCTGACCCTCCCCTGCTCATGCTGCCTCTCTCTCTCAGAAATAAATTTAAAAAACATTAAAAAAAAGAACCTCAAGACAAGTTAACAGAGCCAAGATCCAAAATACAAACTGAATAACATCAGTAGAAGCACAGAGAGGAGGGGGTTAGAGTAGGTTTGGGAAGAAAACTTGAAAAGGCAAAGTTGCAGCATCCCCAGGGCTAGGAGCCCAATGAGGTCCAAAGGCAAGGAGAATCATAACATCACATTGATCAGAATTCTGTAGACCCAGCTGCAGGCAGCTCATGTTTGCCTCCATGAAAATTCCAGGGTTCCATCTTCTTCCCAACTCTCTTCTTGTTCTTCAGAAGTTTTCTGCGGGACTTCAGCAATTCCCACGGCTTCTCCCACTATCTCTGTGCAACTGACTTTGCTATTTGAACAACAGTAGTAAATGTGTGGCATTCTGTATTGGGGGACCCGCATTCCAGCCCCAGCTCTGTTACTCCCTGGCTGGATGATTTGAGGCAAGTCATCTAATTTCTCTGGGACTCAGTTGCCTCAGCTGGGAAGTGAGAAAAATAATGTCTACCTCATAGATTAGAGTAAGGATTAAATAAAATCATGAAGATGAAGATGCTTTTTAAAACAGAAAGTGATATACAATATCAGTCATAATATTAATAAATCAGTCTCAAACCTAGACCTCTGTCCTAAGCTCCAGCTTGATATATTCAACTGCCTCCCGGAACTTTCCACTTGGACATCCTACAGACACCTCAGAGTCAACATATTCCAAACTACCAAAACTTTTATTTTCCATTGCAGGGCATTCTATCTCTCCTCAGGAGCCTATCTCAGTGAAGGAAACTTGAGGCACTACAGGGCCATCCCATAGGATGAACCCTCCTTCACTACCCACATCCAATATGTCAGCAACAAACAGGCTGAAACTAAAACCTGAAGGACCCTTAGCCCTTTCTCTCTATCCCCTCTGCTCTGATCTAGGTCAGATTCTCAGTACTTTTGTCCTGGAGCATTGCAATAGCATCTTAAGAGATTCAGCTCCCTCCAGTCTCCTATTCTACATTTCCAAATTCATGCTTGCCATGGCAGTCATACTAATCTTTCAAGAACATAAATCTGACTATGCCAAACTCATCTACTTCAATCATGCAATGTTCCCTAAAATATATAACCCAGTATCAACACCTTGGCACTAAAGATATATGCCAGCTTCACTTCCCACCCTATCCCTCTAAGTATCCACTCCTAATCAGAAGCATCCTAAACAGACCATGTCTCTCTGACCCCTGTGACCCTTTTTTATTCTGATATACCTTCAACCTTATCATAGAATTCGATCCTTCATGGAGTTATGAAATTTTACAACCAATTGATACCAAAGGCTTCCCTGACATAACTTTCTTCAACTTCCAGTGATTTTTTTACCCCAACACAGCCTGACACAGAACGTAATTGCTAAGTATGGGATATCCAAAATTCTAAGAGCAGGAGCATTGGACAGGGCTCTGGGTTATCTGTCAGATGTCTTTAAGTTCAGCTCTCGTTCGAGTTCAAGTTCTGCCATTAAAAAAAGTCAACTACATCTACATTGTGTTGTGTGTGAGACGGTCCTCAATGACATTGTTGGGCTGCTGAATTAAGCAACTCAACAGGCCACATACCTTTGGACCTCCTGTTATAAATGTTTTGTTGTCTGAGTCGATCTAAGCAAGGGTTTTCATTACTTGCAGCTAAAAGCATTGTAAGTGTTCCAACACAATAACTGACTCAAGCAAAAACACAGGCCTGCAAAGTATGCAACGGAGTTATCATCTTTCTCAAATCAAACAAGCAAACGAATAAAAGTAGAAATAGGCTCAGAAAAGGAAAGTAATTTCCCCAAGAACACACTGAAAATTATGGCTAATTGCATTGATTATGACAATACAAAAATTATTTGCAGTCTGAATTATCAGGTGAATGAGCCATGGTCCCTTCTAATTGTGCTACTAAATTGCAGTGGGTTGGGTAACCAGATTTCCACAGGATATTTAGAACTGTATGTATACTAAATGTAAACAGGCTCTGAGTGAAGTCCTAAGGGCTTGCCTATGAAGAAATGGCAGAGGCTTTAGTGCTTACTTTGGGGCATCCAGATGAGTGCAATCTCTCTATATTCTTGACTAATCTTTGGTCCATATAGTAGCAGAAGCATTAGTATAATGTATCACCTTCTTTATTTGTGTGTGTGAAAATGATCCCAGAATGTCCCAGAGAGCCTATCAATAGAGGGGGACCTCAAACCATGCCTGCCTATGTGGGCAGGGCAAAAGAGTAGTAGGGATGGGCTCTCTAATTTCAACTTTAAGTGCTTTGTCCTGGCCAATTTAGAGTTGAAAAGCAAGGAGTCTGACTGGCCTCTCTACCTTCTCTCAGGTAATTCTTTACTTATGTCAAAGGACTTTTTTTTTTTTTTTTTTACTGTACAGCTAGTCTAAAAGTGACACAGCATGCGCTGTGAGTAGTGGGAAGTCTATCCTTGATTCAATCTAAGGTTGAATGCCCCACTTGTGAGGGGAGACTATAAAAGAGATTCCTATTTCAGGGTGCCTGGGTGGCTCAGTCAGTTAAGCGTCCGACTTCAGCTCAGGTCATGATATCACAGTTTGTGGGTTCGAGACCTGCATCAAGTTCTGTGCTGACAGCTAGCTCAGAGCCCGGAGCCTGTTTCAGATTCTGTGTCTCCCTCTCTCTCTGACCCTCCCCTGCTCATGCTGTCTCTCTCTCTCTCTCTCTCAGAAATAAATAAAAAACATTAAAAAATTTAAAAAAGAGAGATTCCTATTTCAGAAGGAAGTTAGTGCCAGCTTCATCAAATAAATATTTTACAGTCCCTTCCAAATCCTGATTCCTTTTACAGCCCATCATACTAAACTCCCAGAGATGAAAATATATTCTCTATTTTTTTTCTCCTGTCAAATTTGCCCATAGAAATAGGAAGTCTCAAATTTATTTGGCCCACCATGGAGCCCTTTCTATTTCATATAAGAGTACTAGCCCTAATAATTTTGGAACTGAGGCCCAGCCAGTAATATTATTGATGATGCATCAGAATAGAAAGGACATCTGTTCTTTACAAAGACCTTTTTACAACAAAACCACATCCTTCCTTGTGAATTCACCTCCCAGTCTATTGGAACCAATCTCTTTTGTAGAACAGGCTGCTTCACATTGTAGAGTCAATGGTGGAGCTTCCATAGATGGGGCCTCTCAGTCCACTTAATCAAGTTCAACACTCTCAATTCTTACAAATGATTGGCAGCTGGGCCCAGCAGGAACTTGCCAATCCGTTTTTCAAAGCCTTAGGAGGAGAAATGCCTTTCATAAATAGGCTACATTTGCTCAGAGCACCAGAGAAAAGGTGCCTCTCTTGGGAATTCTAACAAAAGACTCCTTTCTTTCCTCCTTAATCTAAAAGGCAAGGAAGTGCGTCTGCTGAGGGAGGGCAAGTAGAACACAGACTCTTCCATCTAGCTACCTAGCTCCATCCCCACCAGGAAACCACCCTGTTCCCAGTCATTGTTGAAGAATCTGTTTATTCCCTTGGGACCTTTGACAGTTACAAAAGTCTTTCTTGGAGCTGGAGTGAAGAAATGCAGCCCCTCAAGGCTGTTTGTGCTCAGAAGCCCTGTCCCCTGAACTTCAGGCTTGGAAAAACAGGCAAGCCAGCAAACCATCCAAATAGTTTGCTGCAAAGTCCTGCAGCTCTGAGGGATGAGTCATCTGCTTTTACCACCACTTGAAATAAACGATAATGGCTTGGCAGCCTCTCATATATTAACAGCCTTGTCATTTTACCTTCCTCGTGCTCTCTATATTCCACGTTGGAATGAAAGATGGTAAAGCTGGTTTCAGAGCTGATTGCCCTGGGTGTCCAAGCGGCCCAAAAGGCCCAGAAGGCGCTCAGGACACTATCCACACCCTGACCAGATTGATAGGCTGCTGTTCTTCTCCTGCAGTTATTCATGGCTATATTACCACTTTTAATGGCCCCATGGTATTTTGTACTGGAAACTATTAGATTTATTTCCTTGTCTGTGAATTGATTCTTTTCTTTCATAAGAATGTAAGCTTCATGAAGGCAGGGGCTTAGTCTGGCTTATCACTAGATCCTCAGCACCCAGAAGAGCATCTGAGAGAAAGGAGAGGGAAGGTTTGAAGTGTTAGCTCCTCCCTGCACACAGAAGAATACACAAAGAGGACAGGAGTTGGTAACTGCGGAAGAGTTTCGTGAAAGGGAGAACAGGGGCATCCGGGGGGCTCAGTCAGTTAAGCACCTGACTTCGGCTCAAGTCATGATCTCACAGTTCGTGAGTTCAAGCCCCATGTCAGGCTCTGTTGAGCGCTCAGAGCCTGGAGTCGGCCTCAGATTCTGTGTCTCCCTCTCTCTCTGCCTCTCCCCCACTTGTGCTCTGTCTCTCAAAAATAAATTTTAAGAAACACTAAAAAAAAAAAAAAAGAGAGAAAGAAAAAGAAAGGGAGAACAGGACTCTCTGTAAGCAAGGGCTTTTGATATATCGTCCCATTCCCCCCAGTCTCTGCTACAAATATGAGAGTTGTAGCTCAACCAATGGTTAATCTTAGACTTAATCATTAAGCTTAAGTGGCTCAAAGGAATAAAAACCTGGAGATTATAGGAGAAATTATTTCTTTTCTATTTAGTGTCTCCACTTTGCTCATATAACAAGAAACCTCAGTTGCCTGCCCTATGTGAGAAACATTTCTGCTCCCTAACTTCTCCCTAAGGAGAAGCAGTGGCCTACCTGACCAAAGGAAAACACAGTGATCCTTGTTTATTCTTTTTCAGACTTCTAGAGTACACAGGAAGGCCATATACCTTCTGCAGCTGCATATCCTCAGGAAAGGTAGTTAATGTTTAATTTGAGGTAGCCGTGAGGGATAGGGTGGAATTTCTGGACTCCAATTTGGAGCCTCTGCTCCCTTTACTACGGGATGTGGGGAAGTATCTGTTCTTCTCGATCTGCCTGACTCCTGTATCTTATTTTTTAAGTACTCTGAATTTGGACAGGAAGGAGCAGGGGTGCAGGTAATCATCTCCCTCAAACTACAACAAGACCCACCACATTCCACACCCCAGTGTTCCAAGGTAAGTCTGTGCTCGTTGCTCTCTATATAGCACGCCCATTCCTGCACTGCTCTGTGCTTCTGCAGCTTTAATCAGAGTCCCAATCACTCGGGCAACCCTCTGCATTTTCAAAATCTCCCATTAGCCCACTAGCACCTTGCTCTATTGGACAGATGCCTCCACCTTCCCAACTCTTTATCTAAATCCAGCTCTAGCTCCTCTCCATCTGGAGGACATGGCCTCCCCTGCAGGTCCCTCATTCACACACTCCGTCATTAATCCGGTCAATACACTGGGATAGGGCATCAGCTTTGGGGGCCACGTGAAGCAGCTTATTCTCTTGTTCTCCATGTCCCTTAGGGTCTCAGGTAGGGTTGTCACCTTCTGCAAAACTGGTTCCAAACCATTATTTGGAATGGTTATTCCCTCTGGCTCACGTAACGACATCATCCTCACCCTCACTGCAGTGTAGCATAAAGTTTTCACTCTATACTTGGGGATTCCCATCGGCATATACACAGGCTGTCACTTCTCCCTTATAACCTCTTGAGCCTCCTTCCTTCTCCGACAACTGTCCCATTTAGCTGCTGTTCTCTGCAACAAAATTCCCCCAAGGAATTGTCTATGCTCCTTATCTCCAATGCCCCACCTTTCCAAAAACACACCATACAATCTTTTTTTTTTTTTTTTTGTCAAGGTCATTAATGACATATATTGCTAACTACAATGGTCAAGTCTTAGTCTAATCCCACTTCACCTTCCAGCAGCAGTTGACAATTGAATTCCTCTCTCCTTGACCTCTACGATGTCTCACTCTTGAGTATCCTCTCACCTCACTGGTAACTTTCTCAGTCTTTTTGGCTGGCTCCTTCTCTCCTCCCTGGTCTTCTACTACTAGAGTACCTTGGAGCTCAATCCTTGGTTCACTTCTGTAGCTACACTCACTCTTATGTTCATTTCATCTAGTCCCATTGTTTAAATGCCATCTCAATGCCATATTATGTCACTCCTTTGCTCATAATGGCTTCCATTTTTTTAATATATTTTTTTATTTTATTTCTAGGAGAGAGAGAAAGAGACAGCGTGAGCAGGGGAGGGTCAGAGAGAAGAGGGAGTCACAGACTCTGAAACAGGCTCCAGGCTCTGAACTGGCAGTCAGCACAGAGCCCGACGCGGGGCCCGAACCCACGAACCGCGAGATCATGACCTAAGCGAAAGTCGGACGCTTAACTGACTAAGCCACCCAGGCGCCCCTAATGGCTTCCATTTTTAAGCAGATTAAAAGTTAATGTTCTTTCAGTGACACGTGATTTGACAGCCCCACGCCATTATCTCTCTGATCTCATCTCTCACTAACTCCTTCTTGTTCACTCTCCTCCAGGTACACAGGCTTTCTTGTTATTCCTGGAGCATGCCAGGCATGCTCTGTCTTTATATAATTTTTGTTGTCTGTTCCTTTGTACTAGAACACTGTTCCTTCAGACATTTGCCTTGCCCAGTGCCACCTTCTTAGTGATGCTCTCCCTGACCATCCTATGTAAAATTGTAACACACTCTTCGCAGCACTCTTAATCCTACTTACTTTACTCTGCTTGTTATTTTTCTCCAAGCCACTTCTTGCCCTCTAAAGTGCTAGAAATTTACCTATTGTATGTATTTTTATGGTTAGCCTCCTCCTCTGGAATGTGTGCCCCACAAAGGCAGCAATTTTGTTTCTTCTTCTTTCTTTGGCACCTAGGACAGTGCCTGGCATGTGGTAACAAGTGTTGGCTGAATAAATTAATGAGCCTGTCTCTTTGATCTCCTTGCCTTTCCTCCCTCCCTCCTCTGAGGAAGATGTGTTCATCCTCCACTAGTAGACCAATTCTGCACACTGGGCTCTGACTCTACCCAACTACCTCCTTAAGAACTTACTCCCCTCCCACTTCCACTCAATTAGCTTCTTCCTTGTAGCCTATAAACATGCTCTGTCTCATTCATCTTTAAAACACAAAAATCAGAATTTTCCAAATATTTGCTTCCCTCTAGCTATTGTACTCTCTCCTCCTTCATGGTAAACTTCTTGAGAAGTTGTTTATGTTTTCTGATCTCACATCCACACCTCAACACATTCACTCCTCAGAGAAGACACTTTCTAGACCTCATTACTCTCAGCTGCTTCCCAGCAGCATTTGCCACCATTGTTAGCTCCTCCTTTGAGCCTCTTTCTCTTCTTCTACAAGGCTCTGGGGACTGACCCAGCAAAGAATCAGACATGGCCCCTGCATTAAGCTCCCATTCTCATTTTTGATCTGGGAGATAGTGACAACTTTTCCTGCTTTCCAACCAGACTTCTCAAATAAGCTGTCTGTGTTCATATTCTCCCTCCTCTCATTTCCCCTTTCCTGCACTTTTCAACCCTCTGTAAACTGGTGCCCGCCCCACTGCTCTACTGCAACAGCTTGTGTCAAGCTTGTGAATGACTTCCCTGTTGATAAGCCAACCCAATGGGTATCATTTAATCCTTGTCTTACTAGAACATTGTTGAACCTGCCATCTTAGTAGAAATTCTCCTCTCATCTGTTGGCTGCTGTGACAGCTCTCAGGACTCAGGCTTATGCCATCTTCTTTCTCCCTGGGTGATTGCACCTAGTCCCATGGATTTGAAGAGCATCCATGTGCTGACTCTCAATCTCCAGCCCCAGCCAAGCTTTTCCTCCCTCGGGCTGGGGTGTTCATTCAGTCGTCCAGTTTCCCAACATCTAGAATGTGTTCTGTCCACTCCATTCCCACCCTCCTGAAACAGGAGCTTTACTCTGCCATGCATATCTGGGGCTGGGCTTTTGCTCCCTGGTCAGACACTTCCTGGGTGCTGTCCAAGATCTCAGGAATGCCAGATGTGCCTGCAGTGCTATTTATCAATAATTCCCTAATAATAGTCATGGTGGCGATGGCACATAATTTTTGTTCATTCAGCTAGTATCTAATGGAGGATCTGAAATTCAAACCGAGTCCCACCTATAGTGGAGCACACGGACCTAATTACTGCCTCTACTTCTACTGTCTATCTGCTCTGAAGCCTGCTTGTCCCCTGTTTGCTTCTCCATCCCTTGTTGTAAGCCCATACTTAACTAGCTAAGAATCTTACACAACCAGTTGGGGCTGATAGTTTTCCCTTGGCCTAATAGGAAAAACACGCTGTGCATGTATTATAGTTTGCACCAAGCTGGACAGGAACACACAGACTTTATGACCAACAGCTCTGGTTTTACCCCTAAACCACATGTATAGCAGGACATTTGGTGGTTTGGTATTGGTCATTAAATGTGATCTTTCACAACTGACAAAAGGGTTGCTCATGGCCATTCTGATCAATGGGTAGCTTGGTTTAGTTATGAAAATACAGCCATTAAATTAACTTCTTTGTTTTTCTCCAGCATGAAAATCAAGTTGTAGACAGATACATTTGAAGTAATCAGCCCAGGATAGTAAAACACACACGTGCACGCGCGCACACACACACACACACACACACACATCTAGACAATAAATGTGCAGGTTATTAGAATATTAGAAAGTGAAACACAAAATTCAAGGGACTATTCTCATTACTGTGACTAAAAGCCCTCCCCCTCCTCCTTCTGCCTTCCCTATTACTGTTCTGCCACCCTGGTTACCTGTGGAAGACCCTGCATCTTCTCTAGCAATCCAATCTGCTTTGCCTCCTCTCCCATTCGTCTAACTCGTTAGCCTGTTAAACTGTCTGTTAAACAGACAGTTGTGTCTGTTAAAACTCTCCCATGTTGATGTCTCCCTCCTAACCATACTGGTGGCTCTGCTCTCATTCAGATTCATACAACTCCTTTTTGGGGAGAAAAAAGGCTCCAGTCTCTCCTTCCTGCAAACACTATTGCCTATCAGAGGGGCCTCTTTGAAGAACAGTTCTGATACGCAATTTCCCTGTTTGAAATTCTTCTGTCACGTCCCCTTTGACTACATTAAAAAGTTCAAGTTCTTGGCTCTGCATTCAAGGCCCAGCACTAGCTTGTCCAGCCTGCCACTCCAGCTTTATCTCCCACAATGCTTCTTCATGCAAATGTTCCCACAAACTCCTCCTTGTTTTCTATCAAGCACCGCACACTTCTGATTTCGACACGTTGGCTGGCTCTATGCTTGGAATGCCCATCTCTGCACCTCTGCCAGTAAGGCGTATCTATTGCTGCAGTTCTCAAGCCCATGTAAAGCATAGGCTCCTCCACCTGCCCTGCAGTTTCCAGAACTGCCCAGCCAGAAGAAGGCCTTTCTTTCTGGGAACTCCAGGGCAATCATGATTTTCTACCTTGTGCTAGTAATTTCTGAGAGAAATCCCTTCTCTTTTGAGCCATATGTGTGAAAGGCAAGATCATTGCTGTATATCCCTCCATTGCCAAGTCCATGGCTTCGTACAGACAGGCATGCAGGAAGTACATGGAGAGTGCAACACAATAATCAGAACCCACCCTTTATAAGGCTCAGGAGTTTCGGCAGGTCCTGGCAGCCATCCTATTGGATGAGATGGGTAAGGAAGATGGCAAAGTGTGATTAATCTCCACCCTTAAGAGAAAGGTGCCCCAGGAGGGGCGTCTGACCTGGAAGCTATAACTGCTTGGCTTTTTTGACTTCCTGGGACTCAGTCTCTTATTCAGCAAATACAACTAATGCCAGTCATCAAGCACTGCACTCAACCTAGGAGAATACAGAGAAACCAGACAAACCTCCCTCTCTTGGAACTCCAATGTCAGTGGAGGAAGAGATATCCATGTAAGGCACTACAAGCCAAAGACCCCTCTGCACAGCACTCTGGTACTGAACAGAAAGGCAGGCAGATGGTTGGCAGCTTTCTCCTTGTAGTAAGCTCAGGAATGCTCTGTTTGCCTGTTCTCTGCTCTGCAGCATGTCTCCCTAGGGCAAGGGTGGCTACGTAATTTGCAGGGCAAGGGAAAAAGAAAACTGCAGGGCCAGTTTTAAAAAATTATTAAGAATTTCAAGAGGAGGACAGCAAAGCATTAAACAAAATGCGGCTCTTCTGGACAAGTTACAAGCCCATGAAGCTTGCCCCGCCACAGGGCTAGGAAGCATGCACACAAGGAGGCCTGAACGTGTCCTGCGGTCTTCTTTCTTGCACGGAGACTGAAAGGAACCCAGGTCCCCGTAACCTCAGTGGCACCAGCACACACACAACTGCACACAGGTCAAAAACAAATATTTGTTGAGTATCTACTGTGTGCCCAGAACTCACTGAAGTTTCAGGGATATGGTGGAAAACCAGACAGACGTTTTTTGGTTTGGTTTGGCTTGGTTTCTGTCACTGAGCTTATACCAATGAAGGAAACCCACGATAAATAAGCTCCCCCCAAAATGTCTAAGAAAATCATTACTTGGTGGGCAATGTTGTGGAGATGACAAAGCAGAGTGATGGGATAGGGGTCGGGTGGTGGAGAGGGTCTGTGAGACTAGCTTGGTATACCAAAGGCTCTCCAAGGAGCCATCCCGCTAGATAAGATGCACACAGTGCCTTCTAGAGCAACAGGTGAGGATGCTGTTAATGTTTGGCATCAGCTTGATGGGCAAATCTCTGCAATCTTTTCCACTCTCAAGTGAATCATGAAGGTTTACGTGACAAAGAGAAAGGCCAGGGATGCCTGAGACTCTTCAGCTATCCTTACTTAATGGGGACATTGAGCCTACCCCCATCCCCACCCTCCAGTGCCTTCTCACTTCTACTTCTGGCATGATGAAGAGCCAAGTCTCCAGAAAGTTTTGGCCAGCCAGTCTTGGAGAGGAGGTTTCCAAGGTGTCCCAATCCCAAATGGTCCCTCTAACACCCAAGCCCCAGGACTAAACCTGGGGCCACACTGCGACAGTCAGTGCTTCATTGTGGTTCAGGGAAAGTGCTCCAGGGAATGCCTAGACTTGGTCCTCCTTATGGGTCTTTCCCTGCCCCCAAATACCTGGGAAACTGGCCTGTGGAGTACATCAGAGCCAGCTGAGGAGACCTCCCCAAGTTTCTTTTCTTCCTCTGTGCCAAGGAAGGTACGCAGTGACCCAGCTTCCTTCTGGTGCCAAGAGATGTACTCTGAAAATACTGGAAGGTCTGGAGGGAGGGTAGGGGAAATCTCAGAAGTTAAGTGACCTAGGCAAGCAACAGGTGATAGGGGAGGGCTGCAGGCCACAGTCCGACCCCACGCTGTGCCAGCGAGCTGAGAGGGGTCTAGAAGGAGGCAGGAGCCCACCCAGTCCCCCATCTTGCCCAGCCCGACCTAGTCTGTGGCTGCCCTTGTGGCCGCAGCCTCGGGCCTCTGGTTTCCCCTGCCTGGGGCCCTTGCCGCCAGCTCGCCTCTTCCTCCCTTCCCCCCTTCCCCCGTCCCCCGCCCCTGGCGGTCTGGCCGCGCTGCAGTCGTGGCGGCGGGGGGCGGGGGGCCTTGGCGACAGGGCTCCCTCCTCTTTTCCCTCCTCCTCCCTCTCTCCACCCCTCCCGCCGGAGCCTATCCCATCCCACTCTGCACCGCAGCAGCTAACACGTCGTCGGAGATTTCCATCGGGGCTTAGGGGGCGGGACCAGGGGGGGCGCGGGGCGGGGCGAGTGGGAGGAGTGGAAGTTGGAGCCCAACAAAACCCTGCACGTCGCGCTCTGTGCGGCCAGACCGTGCGCAGCGACCTCCGCACAGGTGGTCGCGCCGGTCCGCGCCACGATGTTAACCAAAGTTCTCCTGATCCTTCTGGGCCTGTCAATAATTCTTCCGTCTAGGTGAGTCTCCATCCAGGGACCCAGGAGCCCTCCGCGCCCAGCTCCCTCTCCCTTGGAGCTAGGCCAGTTCCCCGGAACCCTGCGCCCGTGTTCCTCCAGCCCCGCGCCCACCTTTTCCTAGCCCCCGTGCGGGCGAGCCGGGCCCCGGGTCCACGCGCCGCGCCGCCAGCCTCCAACCCGCTCCCTCTAGGATGGGCTGGCTGAAGGGGTGCCCAGGAAGGAAGGTGGGACGCCTGTCCCCTGGCCGCTCCCGTCTCCAGACTCCCGCTCTCCAAAACCACGGTGACCGCCGGGAGATGAACACACCTCTCCCTCTGAGTCTTCTGGGAAGAGGCGAGTGGCCCGCGGGATAACCGACCTGGGTAGGCTCGTGCTTTTGAGGACCCGGGGAGACTTTGGGAAGGTGGCGCCCAGAAAGGCGCTCGGGCTCCGGGCGCGAAACTGCACCTAAATGCTGGAGTGTTGGCTAGTCTGTCTTCTCATTTAGATTTCTTTTTCTGAGCGCCTACAAACTACCAGGCACTGTGCCAGATAACTCTGACTTTACTTGCTTCCCTTCCTACTGCTCCAATTGGTGCCAGTCCCAGGCGGGAGCCCCAGTTGAGTCCAAGGATTCTAGCCCCAGTTATAACCACCCCACTTACGGCACCAGCTTCCCCTTTCCTCCCTTCTCCCTCTTCCCCCACCCTGTCCGGTCTCGGGCTCCGAACAGACTGGAACCCAAGGCCAAAAATGTTACTCTCTGAGGTGTGATGTTTGGGTCCTAGATTTCAATCCCCACCCCCCCTTTTCCAAAGGCAGATTTCCCTAGAGCAGCCAGCTTCCCTCACACTTTCTTCTGGCCCTGGGATTTTGCTAGGAAGGTAGGCCCCTGCACTTCTCACTTTTTTGAGTAGAAGATGGCTGCTTCATGTTTTTGAGATGGTTTCAGTTCTAGAAGTCTCCATGGCACTGGGCACTTCCTTATCTGTTTTGGGGAGAGGAGAGGTGGCTTCTCTCTTCACCACCGACAGCTTTATCTCCTCACGGGAGGGGCTGTGGGACTCCCTGCTGGCCCACTGGTGCCCTGGGGTGTGGGCGCTGGCCTCAGCAGGGGTTTGGCAAGTATTTCTGAATGCGTGCTAAGAATTTCCAGTCATATCCCTCCAGATATGAGTTGGACTGTTTGGAAGAGCTGGTATGGTTAATGGCCAGGGCAAAAAAGGGGTCTGGCGGGGGGGGGGGGGGGGGGGGGGGGGGCGCGGAAGAAGCTGGAGGAGCAGAATAAAGAACACTGAGGAGGAGGGGCTGTTAAGATGGAAAGTACCCTTGGGGATGGGGGAAGGGCCACAGTAAGTGGTGTTAAGACACTGTCAACATGGCAACCCATGATGTCAGCAAAGAGCTGAAGAGGTGGCAGTGGGGTGGGTTGGCAAGGGCCCCATCAAACCAGGAAACCTTGCTCTAGTCCAGGCCCTGCCTCAAATCAGTTGTGTGACTTTGGGCACAGCCCTTCCCCCCATGTGGGCCTCAGTCTCTTCATCTGTAAGGCAAAAAAGAGGTCTAATTTGGAGAGAAAAAAACCAATCCAGTAGGCCCCTCCTAGAGCACCGCCAGTCCCCTCCTCCTCTCCTTCCCTTTCCCACTGGGAGGGGGGGTGCAGACTTTCAGCTCCATCTTGGATCATTGCTTCTAAAGGGATGTGGGTGCATGAAAAGGCCCATGGAAAGATTCCACTAGTCCAATAGATGAGTATTTTTCAAGTTTTTATTCTTTCTAGCCCTGAAAAGGGGATTAGTGTCCGGCTGAGGAAAGGTATGCTCTCAGTGCCAGCAGTTTCTTAACCTCAAGGATCCCAGGATGAGCATATTTGTTTCGTTTCTATTTTACTAACATAAGCCAATTGTAGAATTACAGTAACCACAAGACCTTCTGACATTTTCATTGCAGATATAGTAGTTTGGGAACAGGGGGTCTTCAGTGGGCCACTGCTTGTTTGTTTGCCTCTTGAACCTTGGGGCTCTTGTTATTGGCTTCAGACATCTGAGAGGAGCTGCTGCAGGCTCTTGGGTGGTCTTGTGCCAATCTTGATTGTGCCATGCTCCTAGACATGTCACTCATTTTGCAGGGTCTCAGGCCTCTGTTCTTCTTCCTCCCCTGCAACAGTGGCTGGCATTATCTAGTCAGAGGATTGGGGGGAAAGCCTCAGGGAAAGAGGACATCTCTGCATGTGCTATGTGGAAATTGAAACTGCTTTTGTCAAGCCCAGTTCTTCCCTTGCCCACAGTGGGAATTAGCCACTTCAGACACAAGAGATGGCATAAATCTGGCACACTGTATGCCAGTTAGGCAATGCTAAGAGATGGAGATACTGCAGGAAAATGCATTTTGCTGCACAAAGTGTCAGGCCCCTGGCCTGCACCACAGAGGCCATGTCTATGGTGCTAGTCCCCTCCACCTAACCCCCACAAGGTTCACCACATGCCCCTTACCAGTACATTCTCCTACCCAAAGGAAACCACTCTTCTGCTTTACAACATCATAGAATACTTTTGCTTTTCAAAAAGCTTTGAATTATATACATTTTTTCAAAGATATATAAGAGCAGGGGGAACAATAGAGTGAATCTCCATGTACCCATCACCAGCTTCATTAATTATCAATTCATGGCCACACTTAATTTCTCTGTCCCCCACCCACTCTCCATTCCAGCTTAAATTATTCTAAAGCAAATCTCAGACATCATATCATTTCATATGCAATTATTTTACTATGCATTTCTAGTCGTAAGGACTCCAAGCACATAATAAAATACCACTATTACTCCAAAAAATTTAGAATAATTTTCTCAGACTGGGGAAAGTATCCAGTCAGTGTTCCAATCTCCCCTATTGTGTCATAAATGGGGGATTTTTTGGTTTGTTTCTTAGTTTGCCTTTTCAAATCAAGATCCAAATAAGATGCATATATTAGCAGATTTTTATTAGCATTTTTATTTTTCAAAACACTTTTTTATTGAATTAGAACATATATGCAGAAAAGTGCTCAAATCATTACTGTATAGCTGATGAGCTGTCACAAAATGACCACACTGGTATCAGTACACCCACATCAAGGACTAGAACATGACCAGAACCTCAGAAGCCCCCTGGTACCCACTTCTTCACTGCTTCCCAACAAAAGTACCAGGTCCCTAACTTCTAACACCATCAGTGGCTTTTTTACATCGTCAGATGACTTTTTAAATTTTTCTTTGCTTAATTTAATTCTTAGTTTTTGGCTGTGGTGCATGGCTCTGGCATTCAAGTTAGCCTTCTCTCCTGAATGACTATCGCTGGATAAAGGACTCTTGCCGTTTCTTAGTGCTCAGAGCTTCCCCTCACCCCTGACCCCCAACTCCAATGCAATAAATATCACCAAAAAAAAAAAAAAAAAAAAA